>NW_028126274.1:0-600000 GCF_965194825.1 Balaenoptera physalus | reverse complement strand
ACTGTCACCATGAGCACTATCACCGTGAGCACTGTCACCTTGGGCACTGTCACCATGAGCACTGTCACCATGGGCACTTTAACCATGGGAACTGTCACCATGAGCACTATCACCATGAGCACTATCACCATGGGCAGTGTCACCATGAGCAATATCACCATGGGCACTGTCACCGTCAGCACTATTACCATGGGCACTATCACCAAGGGCACTGTGATCGTGAGCAATGTCACCATGAGCACTGTCACCGTGGGCACTGTCACCATGAGAACTGTCACCATGGGCACTGTCACCATGGGAACTCTCACCATGAGTACTGTCACTGTGGACACTATCACCGTGAGCAATGTCACCGGGGGCACAGTCACCGTTTGCACTGTCACCATGAGCACTATCACCATGGGAAATGTCACCATGGGAACGGTCACCATGGGCACTGTCAATATGAGAACTGTCACCATGGGAACTGTCACCATGGGCACTATCACCATGCAGAGTGTCACAGTGGACACTGTCACCATGGGCACTCTCACCATGGACACTGTCACCATGTGAACTGTCACCATGAGCACTATCACCGTGAGCACTGTCACCTTGGGCACTGTCACCATGAGCACTGTCATCATGGGCACTTTAACCATGGGAACTGTCACCATGAGCACTATCACCATGAGCACTATCACCATGAGCAATATCACCATGGGCACTGTCACCGTCAGCACTATTACCATGGGCACTATCACCAAGGGCACTGTGATCGTGAGCAATGTCACCATGAGCACTGTCACCGTGGGCACTGTCACCATGAGAACTGTCACCATGGGCACTGTCACCATGGGAACTCTCACCATGAGTACTGTCACTGTGGACACTATCACCGTGAGCAATATCACAATGGGCACTGTCACCATGAGCACTATCACCAAGGGCACTGTTACCGTGAACACCATTACCATAGGCACTATCACCATGAGCACTATCACCGTGTGCACTGTCACCATGAGCACTATCACCATGGGAAGTGTCACCATGGGCACTGTCAACATGAGCACTGTCACCATGGGAACTCTCACCATGAGCACTTTCACAATGGGAAATGTCACCATGGGCACTGTCACCATCGGCACTGTCACCATGGGAACTGTCACAATGAGCACTATCATCATGAGCACAATCACCATGGGCAGTGTCACCGTGAGCAATATCACCAGGGGCAGTGTCACCATGAGCACTATCACCATGAGCACGATCACCATGGGAACTGTCACCATGTGCACTGTCAACATGAGCACTTACACCCTGGGAACTCTCAGCATGGGCAATGTCACCATGGGCAGTGTCACCATGGACACTGTCACCATGAGCACTATCATCATGGGCAGTGCCATCATGAGGAATTTCACCATGGGAACTCCAACCATGTACACCGCCAGCATGAGCACAGTCACCATGGGCAGTGTCACCATGAGCACTGTCACCATGGGCACTTTCAACATGGCCAATGTCACCATGGGCACTGTCACCATGGACACTGTCATCATGAGCTCTGTTACCACGGACACTGCCACCATGAGCACTGTAACCATTGGCACTGCCACTGTGGTCACTGTCACCATGGGTACTGTCACCATGGGCACTGTCACCATGGACACTGCCACAGTGAGCACTGTAACAGTGAGCACTGTCACCATGGGCACTGTCACCAAGGAACTCTCACCATGAGCACTGTCACCATGGAAAATGTCACCATGGGCAGTGTCACCACAGGTACTGTTACCATGGGCAGTGTCACCATGAGCACTATCACCATGGTCTGTGTCACCGTAAGCAATATCACCAAGGGCACTGTCACCATGAGCACTATTACCATGGACACTATCACCATGAGCACTATCATTGTGAGCACTGTCACCGTGAGCACTGTCACCGTGTACACTGTCACCATGAGCACTGTCACCATGAGCAATATCACCATGGGAACGGTCACCATGGGCACTCTCACCATGGGCACTGTCACCATGGACACTGTCAACATGGGCACTGTCAACATGAGCATTGTCACCATACGAACTCTCACAATGAGCACTGTCACAATGGGAAATATCACCATGGGCACTGTCACCATGGGAACTGTCACCATGGACACTGTCACCATCAGCAATATCATCATGGGCAGTGCCACCATAAGGAATTTCACCATGGGAACTCCAACCATGTACACCGCCAGCATGAGAACAGTCACCATGGGCAGTGTAACCATGAGCACTATCACCAAGGGCACTGTCACCATGACCACGATCACCATGGGAAATGTCACCATGGGAACGGTCACCATGGGCACTGTCACCATGTGAACTTTCACCATGAGCACTATCACCAAGGGCACTGTCACCATGAGCACTGTCACCATGGGCACTTTCAACATGGGCACTGTCACCATAGGCAATGTCACCATGGGCACTGTCACCATGGGCACTGTCACCATGGACACTTTCACCATGGGCAGTGACTGTCACCATGGGCACTCTCACCATGGGCACTGTCACCATGGGCACTGTCACCATGGACCCAGTCACCATGGGCATTGTCACCATGGGCAGTATCACCATGGGAACTCTCACCATGAGCACTGTAACCATGGGAAATGTCACCCTGGGCACTGTCACCATGGGCACTGTCACCATGGACCCAGTCACCATGAGAACTGTCACCATGGACACTGTCACCATGAGCACTATCATCAAGGGAAATGTCACCATGGGCACTGTCACCATGGGCACTATCACCATGCAAAGTGTCACAGTGGGCCCTGTCACCATGGGCACTGTCACCATGGACACTGTCACCATGTGAACTGTCACCATGAGCACTATCACCGTGAGAACTGTCACCTTGGGCACTGTCACCATGGGCACTTTAACCATGGGAACTGTCACCATGAGCACTATCACCATGAGCACTATCACCATGGGCAGTGTCACCATGAGCAATATCACCATGGGCACTGTCACCGTGAACACTATTACCATGGGCACTATCACCAAGGGCACTGTCACCGTGAGCAATGTCACCATGAGCACTGTCACCGTGGGCACTGTCACCATGAGAACTGTCACCATGGGCACTGTCACCATGGGAACTCTCACCATGAGTACTGTCACTGTGGACACTATCACCGTGAGTAATATCACAATGGGCACTGTCACCATGAGCACTATCACCAAGGGCACTGTTACCGTGAACACCATTATCATAGGCACTATCACCATGAGCACTATCACCGTGTGCACTGTCACCATGAGCACTATCACCATGGGAAGTGTCACCATGGGCACTGTCAACATGAGCACTGTCACCATGGGAAATCTCCCCATGAGCACTTTCACAATTGGAAATGTCACCATGGGCACTGTCACCATCGGCACTGTCACCATGGGAACTTTCACCATGAGCTCTATCATCATGAGCACAATCACCATGGGCAGTGTCACCATGAGCAATATCACCAGGGGCAGTGTCACCATGAGCACTATCACCATGAGCACGATCACCATGGGAACTGTCACCATGTGCACTGTCAACATGAGCACTTACACCCTGGGAACTCTCACCATGGGCACTGTCACCATGGGCAGTGTCACCATGGACACTGTCACCATGAGCACTATCATCATGGGCAGTGCCATCATGAGGAATTTCACCATGGGAACTCCAACCATGTACACCGCCAGCATGAGCACAGTCACCATGGGCAGTGTCACCATGAGCACTGTCACCATGGGCACTTTCAACATGGCCAATGTCACCATGGGCACTGTCACCATGGACACTGTCATCATGAGCTCTGTTACCACGGACACTGCCAACATGAGCACTGTAACCATTGGCACTGCCACTGTGGTCACTGTCACCATGGGTACAGTCACCATGGGCACTGTCACCATGGACACTGCCACAGTGAGCACTGTAACAATGAGCACTGTCACCATGGGCACTGTCACCAAGGAACTCTCACCATGAGCAATGTCACCATGGAAAATGTCGCCATGGGCAGTGTCACCACAGGCACTGTTACCATGGGCAGTGTCACCATGAGCACTATCACCATGGTCTGTGTCACCGTAAGCAATATCACCAAGGGCACTGTCACCATGAGCACTATTACCATGGACACTATCACCATGAGCACTATCATTGTGAGCACTGTCACCGTGAGCACTGTCACCGTGTACACTGTCACCATGAGCACTGTCACCATGAGCAATATCACCATGGGAAGTAACACCACGGGAACGGTCACCATGGGCACTCTCACCATGGGCACTGTCACCATGGGCACTGTCACCATGGACACTGTCAACATGGGCACAGTCAACATGAGCATTGTCACCATGGACACTTTCACCATGGGCAGTGACTGTCACCATGGGCACTCTCACCATGGGCACTGTCAACATGGGCACTGTCACCATGGACCCAGTCACCATGGGCATTGTCACCATGGGCAGTGTCACCATGGGAACTCTCACCATGAGCACTGTAACCATGGGAAATGTCACCCTGGGCACTGTCACCATGGGCACTGTCACCATGGACACTGTCAACATGGGCACAGTCAACATGAGCATTGTCACCATGGACACTTTCACCATGGGCAGTGACTGTCACCATGGGCACTCTCACCATGGGCACTGTCAACATGGGCACTGTCACCATGGACCCAGTCACCATGGGCATTGTCACCATGGGAACTGTCACCCTGGGCACTGTCACCATGGGCACTGTCACCATGGACACTGTCACCATGAGCACTATCATCATGGGCAGTGCCACCATAAGGAATTTCACCATGGGAACTCCACCCATGTACACCGCCAGCATGAGCACAGTCACCATGGGCAGTGTCACCATGAGCACTCTCACCATGGGCACTTTCAACATGGGCACTGTCACCATGAGTACTGCCACCATGAGCACTATCACCATGAGCACTATCACCAAGGGCATTGTCACCGTGAGCACTTTCTCCGTGAGCACTGTCACCATGGGCACTTTCAACATGGCCAATGTCACCATGGGCAATCTCACCATGGATACTGTCATCATGAGATCTGTTACCATTGAAACTGTCACCATGAGCACTGTCATCTGGGGAACTGCCACAATGGACACTGCCACCATGAGCACTGTAACCATTGACACTGTTACCGTGCGCACTTTCACCATGGGAACTGTCAATATGAGCACTGTCACTGTGGGCACTGTCTCCATGGGCACTCTAAGCATGGGCACTGTCACCATGGGCACTGTCAACATGAGCACTGTCACCATGGGCAGTGTCACCATGAGCAATATCAACATGGGCACTTTCACTGTGAGCACTATTACCATGTGCACTATCACCATGTGCACTATCACCGTGAGCAATGTCACCGGGGGCACAGTCACCGTTTGCACTGTCACCATGAGCACTATCACCATGGGAAATGTCACCATGGGCACTGTCAATATGAGCACTGTCACCATGGGAACTGTCACCATGAGCACTGTCACCATGGGAAATGTCACCATGGGCACTGTCACCATGGGCACTATCACCATGCAGAGTGTCACAGTGGGCACTGTCACCATGGGCACTCTCACCATGGACACTGTCACCATGTGAACTGTCACCATGAGCACTATCACCGTGAGCACTGTCACCTTGGGCACTGTCACCATGAGCACTGTCACCATGGGCACTTTAACCATGGGAACTGTCACCATGAGCACTATCACCATGAGCACTATCACCATGGGCAGTGTCACCATGAGCAATATCACCATGGGCACTCTCACCGTGAGCACTATTACCATGGGCACTATCACCAAGGGCACTGTCATCGTGAGCAATGTCACCATGAGCACTGTCACCGTGGGCACTGTCACCATGAGAACTGTCACCATGGGCACTGTCACCATGGGAACTCTCACCATGAGTACTGTCACTGTGGACACTATCACCGTGAGCAATATCACAATGGGCACTGTCACCATGAGCACTATCACCAAGGGCACTGTTACCGTGAACACCATTACCATAGGCACTATCACCATGAGCACTATCACCGTGTGCACTGTCACCATGAGCACTATCACCATGGGAAGTGTCACCATGGGCACTGTCAACATGAGCACTGTCACCATGGGAACTCTCCCCATGAGCACTTTCACAATGGGAAATGTCACCATGGGCACTGTCACCATCGGCACTGTCACCATGGGAACTGTCACCATGAGCACTATCATCATGAGCACAATCACCATGGGCAGTGTCACCGTGAGCAATATCACCAGGGGCAGTGTCACCATGAGCACTAACACCATGAGCACGATCACCATGGGAACTGTCACCATGTGCACTGTCAACATGAGCACTTACACCCTGGGAACTCTCACCATGGGCACTGTCAGCATGGGCAGTGTCACCATGGACACTGTCACCATGAGCACTATCATCATGGGCAGTGCCAATATGAGGAATTTCACCATGGGAACTCCAACTATGTACACCGCCAGCATGAGCACAGTCACCATGGGCAGTGTCACCATGAGCACTGTCACCATGGGCACTTTCAACATGGCCAATGTCACCATGGTCACTGTCACCATGGACACTGTCATCATGAGCTCTGTTACCACGGACACTGCCACCATGAGCACTGTAACCATTGGCACTGCCACTGTGGTCACTGTCACCATGGGTACTGTCACCATGGGCACTGTCACCATGGACACTGCCACAGTGAGCACTGTAACAGTGAGCACTGTCACCATGGGCACTGTCACCAAGGAACTCTCACCATGAGCAATGTCACCATGGAAAATGTCACCATGGGCAGTGTCACCACAGGCACTGTTACCATGGGCAGTGTCACCATGAGCACTATCACCATGGTCTGTGTCACCGTAAGCAATATCACCAAGGGCACTGTCACCGTGAGCACTGTCACCATTGACACTGTCACCATGGGCACATTCACCATGGACACTGTCACCATGAGCAATATCACCATGGGAAGTAACACCATGGGAACGGTCACCATGGGCACTCTCACCATGGGCACTGTCACCATGGGCACTGTCACCATGGACACTGTCAACATGGGCACTGTCAACATGAGCATTGTCACCATATGAACTCTCACCATGAGCACTGTCACAATGGGAAATATCACCATGGGCACTGTCACCATGGGAACTGTCACCATGGACACTGTCACCATCAGCAGTATCATCATGGGCAGTGCCACCATAAGGAATTTCACCATGGGAACTCCAACCATGTACACCGCCAGCATGAGAACAGTCACCATGGGCAGTGTAACCATGAGCACTATCACCAAGGGCACTGTCACCATGAGCACTATCACCATGGGAAATGTCACCATGGGAACGGTCACCATGGGCACTGTCACCATGTGAACTTTCACCATGAGCACTATCACCAAGGGCACTGTCACCATGAGCA
Organism: Balaenoptera physalus; assembly: GCF_965194825.1. Classification (NCBI taxonomy): domain Eukaryota; kingdom Metazoa; phylum Chordata; class Mammalia; order Artiodactyla; family Balaenopteridae; genus Balaenoptera; species Balaenoptera physalus. The sequence goes on along the minus strand of NW_028126274.1, from coordinate 592,490 downwards.
CTGTCACCATGGGCACTTTCAACATGGGCACTGTCACCATAGGCAATGTCACCATGGGCACTGTCACCATGGACACTTTCACCATGGGCAGTTACTGTCAACATGGGCACTCTCACCATGGGCACTGTCACCATGGGCACTGTCACCATGGACCCAGTCACCATGGGCATTGTCACCATGGGCAGTGTCACCATGGGAACTCTCACCATGAGCACTGTAACCATGGGAAATGTCACCCTGGGCACTGTCACCATGGGCACTGTCACCATGGACCCAGTCACTATGAGAACTGTCACCATGGACACTGTCACCTTGAGCACTATCATCATGGGAAATGTCACCATGGGCACTGTCACCATGGGCACTATCACCATGCAAAGTGTCACAGTGGGCCCTGTCACCATGGGCACTGTCACCATGGACACTGTCACCATGAGCACTATCATCATGGGCAGTGCCACCATAAAGAATTTCACCATGGGAACTCCACCCATGTACACCGCCAGCATGAGCACAGTCACCATGGGCAGTGTCACCATGAGCACTCTCACCATGGGCACTTTCAACACGGCCAATGTCACCATGGGCACTCTCACCATGGACACTGTCATCATGAGCACTATAAACATTGGCACTGTTACCGTGCGCACTTTCACCATGGGAACTGTCAATATGAGCACTGTCACTGTGGGCACTGTCTCCATGGGCACTCTCACCATGGGCACTGTCACCATGGACACTGTCACCATGGGCACTGTCAACATGAGCACTGTCACCATGGGCAGTGCCACCGTGAGCAATATCATCATGGGCACTGTCACTGTGAGCACTATTACCATGTGCACTCTCACCATGTGCACTATCACCGTGAGCACTGTCACCGGGGGCACTGTCACCGTTTGCAATGTCACCATGAGCACTATCACCATGGGAAATGTCACCATGGGAACGGTCACCATGGGCACTGTCAAGATGAGCACTGTCACCATGGGAATTGTCACCATGAGCACTGTCACCATGGGAAATGTCACCATGGGCACTGTCACCATGGGCACTATCACCATGCAAAGTGTCACAGTGGGCACTGTCACCATGGGCACTCTCACCATGGACACTGTCACCATGTGAACTGTCACCATGAGCACTATCACCGTGAGCACTGTCACCTTGGGCACTGTCACCATGAGCACTGTCACCATGGGCACTTTAACCATGGGAACTGTCACCATGAGCACTATCACCATGAGCATTATCACCATGGGCAGTGTCACCATGAGCAATATCACCATGGGCACTGTCACCGTGAGCACTATTACCATGGGCACTATCACAAAGGGCACTGTCACCGTGAGCAATGTCACCATGAGCACTGTCACCGTGGGCACTGTCACCATGAGAACTGTCACCATGGGCACGGTCACCATGGGAACTCTCACCATGAGTACTGTCACTGTGGACACTATCACCGTGAGCAATATCACAATGGGCACTGTCACCATGACCACTATCACCAAGGGCACTGTTACCGTGAACACCATTACCATAGGCACTATCACCATGAACACTATCACCGTGTGCACTGTCACCCTGAGCACTGTCACCATGAGCACTATCACCATGGGAAGTGTCACCATGGGCACTGTCAACATGAGCACTGTCACCATGGGAACTCTCACCATGAGCACTTTCACAATGGGAAATGTAACCATGGGCACTGTCACCATCGGCACTGTCACCATGCGAACTGTCACCATGAGCACTATCACCATGAGCACAATCACCATGGGCAGTGTCACCGTGAGCATTATCACCAGGGGCAGTGTCACCATGAGCACTATCACCATGAGCACGATCACCATGGGAACTGTCACCGTGTGCACTGTCAACATGACCACTTACACCATGGGAACTCTCACCATGGGCACTGTCACCATGGGCAGTGTCACCATGGACATTGTCACCATGAGCACTATCATCATGGGCAGTGCCATCATGAGGAATTTCACCATGGGAACTCCAACCATGTACACCGCCAGCATCAGCACAGTCACCATGGGCAGTATCACCATGAGCACTGTCACCATGGGCACTTTCAACATGGCCATTGTCACCATGGGCACTGTCACCATGGACACTGTCGTCATGAGCTGTTACCACGGACACTGCCACCATGAGCACTGTAACCATTGGCACTGCCACTGTGGTCACTGTCACCATGGGTACTGTCACCATGGGCACTGTCACCATGGACACTGCCACAGTGAGCACTGTTACAGTGAGCACTGTCACCATGGGCACTGTCCCCAAGGAACTCTCACCATGAGCACTGTCACCATGGAAAATGTCACCATGGGCAGTGTCACCACAGGCACTGTTACCATGGGCAGTGTCACCATGAGCACTATCACCATGGTCTGTGTCACCGTAAGCAATATCACCAAGGGCACTGTCACCATGAGCACTATTACCATGGACACTATCACCATGAGCACTATCATTGTGAGCACTGTCACCGTGAGCACTATCACCATTGACACTGTCACCATGGGCACATTCACCATGGACACTGTCACCATGAGCAATATCATCATGGGCAGTGCCACCATGAGGAATTTCACCATGGGAACTCCAACCATGTACACCGCCAGCATGAGCACAGTCACCATGGGCAGTGTCACGATGAGCACTGTCACCATGCACACTTTCAACATGGGCATTGTCACCATGGACACTGTCACCATGGACACTGTCATCATGAGCCCTATTATCATGGGAACTGTCACCATGAGCACTGTCTTCTTGGGAACTGCCACCATGGACAATGCCACCATGAGCACTGTAACCATTGGCACTGCCACCGTGGGCACTGTCAACATGGGTACTGTCGCCATGGGCACTGTCACCATGGACATTGCCACAGTGAGCACTGTCACCGTGAGCACTGTCACCATGGGAACTCTCACGATGAGCACTGTCACCATTAGCACTATCACCATGGGAACTGTCACCATGGGAATGGTCACCATGGTCACTGTCAACATGACCGCTGTCACCATGGAAACTCTCGCCATGAGTACTGTCACCATTGGAAAAGTCACCATGGGCACTGTCACCATGGGAACTGTCACCATGGGCACTTTCAACATGGGCACTGTCACCACGCGAAATGTCACCATGAGCACTATGACCTTTATCACTATCACCATAAGCAGTATCACCAAAGGCACTGTCACCATGAGCACTATCACCGTGAGCACTATCACCATGAGCACTATCACCATAAACACTGTCACCGTGGCACTGTCAATATTAGCACTGTCACTGTGGGCAGTATCACCGTGAGCACTCTCACAATGGGCACTGTCACCATGGGCACTGTCACCATGAGCACTATCACCATGAGCACTATCACCAAGTGCACTGTCACCGTGAGAACTATTACCATAGGCACTATCACCATGAGCACAATCACCATGAGCAATATCACCCTGTGCACTGTCACCATAAGCAGGGTCACCATGAGAACTATCACCATGGTCACTGTCACCATGAGGACGGTCACAGTGGGCACTGTCAACATGAGCACTGTCACCATGGAAACTCTCACCATGAGCACTGTCACCATGGGAAAAGTCACCATGGGCACTGTCAACATGGGAACTGTCACCATGGGCACTTTCAGCTTGGGCACTGTCACCATGCGAACTGTCACCATGAGCACTATGACCTTTAGCACTATCACCATGAGCACTGTCACCATAAACACTGTCACCGGGGGCACTGTCAACATTAGCACTGTCACTGTGGGCACTATCACGGTGAGCACTATTACAATGGGCACTGTCACCAAGGGCACTGTAACCATGAGCACTATCACCCTGTGCACTGTCATCATGTGCAGTGTCACCATGAGAACTATCACCATGGTGACTGTCACCATAGGAATGGTCACCATCGGCACTGTCAACATGAGCACTGTCACCGTGGGAATTCTCACCATGAGGACTGTCACCAGGGGAAATGTTACAATGGGCACTGTCACCATGGTAACTGTCACCCTGAGCACTGTCACCGTGGGCACTGTCACCATGGGAACTCTCACCATGAGGACTGTCACCAGGGGAAATGTTACAATGGGCACTGTCACCATGGTAACTGTCACCCTGAGAACTGTCACCATGGGCACTGTCACCATGGGCACTCTCACCATGGGCACAGTTACCATGCACACTGTCACCATGGGATTGTCACCATGGACATTGCCACAGTCAGCACTGTCACCGTGAGCACTGTCACCATGGGAAATGTCACCATGAGCACTGTCACCATGGGAACTGTCACCATGAGCACTGTCACCATGAGTACTATCACCATGGGAACTGTCACCATGGGAATGGTCACCATGGGCACTGTCAACATGAACACTGTCACCATGGAAACTCTCACCATGAGCACTGTCACAATGGGCACTGTCACCATGGGAACTGTCACCATGGGCACTTTCAACATGGGCACTGTCACCATGGGAACTGTCACCATGAGCACTATGACCTTTAGCACTATTACCATGAGCACTATCACCAAGGGCACTGTCACCATGAGCACTATCACCATGAGCACTGTCACCATAAACACTGTCACCGGGGGCACTGTCAATATTAGCACTGTCACTGTGGGCATTATCACCGTGAGCACTATCACAATGGGCACTGTCACCATGGGCCCTGTCACCATTAGCACTATCACCATGAGCACTATCACCATGTACACTGTCACCATGAGCAGGGTCACCATGAGAACTATCACCATGGTCACTGTCACCATGGGAACGGTCACCATGGGCACTGTTAACATGAGCACTGTCACCATGGAAACTCTCACCCTGAGCATTGTCACCATGGGAAATGTCACCATGGGCAATGTGACCATGGGCACTGTCACCATGGGAATTGTCACCATGAGCACTGTCACCATGGGCACTGTGACCATGGACACTGTCACCATGGGCACTGTCATCATGGGCACTCTCACCATGGGCACTGGCACAATGGACGCTGTCACCATGGGCACTGTCAACCTGAGCACTGTCACCATGGGAACTCTCACCATGAGCACTGTTATCATGTGAAATGTCAACATGGGCATTATCATTATGGGCACTGTCACCATGGGCAGTGTCACCATGAGCAGTGTCACCATGGACACTGTCTCCATGGGAACTGTCACCATAAGCACTATCACCGTGAGCACTATCACCATGAGGACTATCACCAAGGGCACTGTCATCGTGAGCACTATCACCGTGAGCACTGTCACTGTGGGCACAGTCACCGTGTGCACTGTCACCATGAGCACTCTCACCTTGGGAAATGCCAGCATGGGAACGGTCACCATGGGCACTCTCAAGATGAGCACTATCACCATGGGAAATCTCACCATGAGCACTGTCACCATGGGAATTGTCACCATGAGCACTCTCACCATAGGCACTGTTACCATGAGCACTGTCACCATGGGCACTGTCACCATGGTAAATGTCACCATGAGCTCTTTCACCTTGACCACTGTCAGCATGGGCTGTGTCACCATAAGCAATATCACCATGGGCAGTGTCACCATTAGCATTATTACCATGGACACTGTCACCATGAGCTCTATCATCGTGAGCACTGTCACCGTGGGCACTGTCAATGTGTGCACTGTCACCATAGGAAATCTCACCATGGGAAATGTCACGATGGGCACTAATACCATGGGAAGTGTCACCATGGGAACGGTCACCATGGCCGCTCTCACCATTGGCACTCTCACCATGGGCACTGTCACCATGGGCACTGTCAACATGAGCACTGTCACCATAGGAACTCTCACCATGAGCACTGTCACCATGAGAAATGTCACCATGGGCACTGTCACCATGGGCACTGTCACCATGGACACTGTCACCATGAGCACTATTATCATGGGCAGTGCCACCATAAGAAATTTCACCATGGGAACTCCACCCATGTACACCGCCAGCATGAGCACAGTCACCATGGGCAGTGTCACCATGAGCACTGTCACCATGGGCACTGTAACCATGGGAACTGTCACCATGAGCACTGTTACCGTGAGTACTATCTCCATGGGCAGTGTCACCGTGAGCAATATCACCATGAGCAATGTCACCGTGAGCACTCTTATACTGGGGACTACCACCAAGGGCACTGTCTCCGTGATCACTGTCACCGTGAGCACTGGCACCATGGGCACTGTCACCATGGACACTGTCACAATGGGCACTGTCAACATGAGCACTGTCACCAAGGGAACTCTCACCATGAGCACTGTAACCATGGGAAATGTCACCATGGGCACTGTCACCATGGAAACTGTCACCATGAGCACTATCATCATGGGCAGTGCCACCATAAGGAATTTCACCATGGGAACTCCAACCATGTACACCGCTAGCATGAGCACAGTCATCATGGGCAGTGTCACCATGAACACTGTCACCATGAGCACTGTAACCATTGGCACTGCCACCTAGGGCACTGTCAGCATGGGTACTGTCACCATGGGCACTGTCACCATGGACATTGCCACAGTGACCACTGTCACCGTGAGCACTGTCACCATGGAAACTGTCACCATGAGCACTGTCACCAGTGACAGTGTCACCATGGGCACTGTCAACATGAGCAGTGTCACCATGGAATTCTCACCATGAGCACAGTCACCATGGGAAATGTCACCATGGGCAGTGTCACCTTGGGCACTCTCACCATGGGGAGTGTCACCATGAGCACTGTCACCATGGGCAGTGTCACCTTGAGCACTATCACCAAGGGCACTGTCACCGTGAGCACTATCACAGTGAGCACTGTCACCATGGGTAATGTCACCGTGTGCACTGTCACCATGAGCACTGTCACCATGAGCACTATCACCATGGGAACGGTCACCATGGGCACTGTCACCATGGGAACTGTCCACATGAGCACTGTCACGATGGACACTGTCAGCATGGGCACTGTCACCATTGACACTGTCACAATGGGCACTGTCAACATGAGCATTGTCACCATGGGAACTCTCACTAAGAGCACTGTCAACATGGGAAATTTCATCATGGGCACTCTCACCATGGGCACTCTCACCATGGGCACTCTCACCATGGACACTGTCACCATGAGCACTATCATCATGGGCAGTGCCACCATGAGGAATTTCACCATGGGAACTCCAACCATGTACACCGCCAGCATGAGCACAGTCACCATGGGCAGTGTCTCCATGAGCACTGTCACCTTGGGCACTTTCAACATGGGCACTCTCACCATGGGGACTGTCACCATGGACACTGTCATCATGATCTCTGTAACCATGGGAACTGTCACCATGAGCACTGCCATCTTGGGAACTGCCACCATGGACACTGCTACCATGAGCACTGTAACCATTGGCACTACCACTATGGGCACACTCACCATGGGTACTGTCACCATAGGTACTGTCACCATGAACACAGCCACAGTGAGCACTGTCACCGTGAGCACTGTCACCCTGTGCACTGTCACCATGAGCACTATCACCATGGGAAGTGTCACCATGGGCACTGTCAACATGAGCACTGTCACCATGGGAACTCTCACCATGAGCACTTTCACAATGGGAAATGTCACCATGGGCACTGTCACCATCGGCACTGTCACCATGGGAACTGTCACCATGAGCACTATCATCATGAGCACAATCACCATGGGCAGTGTCACCGTGAGCAATATCACCAGGGGCAGTGTCACCATGAGCACTATCACCATGAGCACGAACACCATTGGAACTGTCACCATGTGCACTGTCAACATGAGCACTTACACCCTGGGAACTCTCACCATGGGCACTGTCACCATGGGCAGTGTCACCATGGACACTGTCACCATGAGCACTATCATCATGGGCAGTGCCATCATGAGGAATTTCACCATGGGAACTCCAACCATGTACACCGCCAGCATGAGCACAGTCACCATGGGCAGTGTCACCATGAGCACTGTCACCATGGGCACTTTCAACATGGCCAATGTCACCATGGGCACTGTCACCATGGACACTGTCATCATGAGCTCTGTTACCACGGACACTGCCACCATGAGCACTGTAACCATTGGCACTGCCACTGTGGTCACTGTCACCATGGGTACTGTCACCATGGGCACTGTCACCATGGACACTGCCACAGTGAGCACTGTAACAGTGAGCACTGTCACCATGGGCACTGTCACCAAGGAACTCTCACCATGAGCACTGTCACCATGGAAAATGTCACCATGGACAGTGTCACCACAGGCACTGTTACCATGGGCAGTGTCACCATGAGCACTATCACCATGGTCTGTGTCACCATAAGCAATATCACCAAGGGCACTGTCACCATGAGCACTATTACCATGGACACTATCACCATGAGCACTATCATTGTGAGCACTGTCACCGTGAGCACTGTCACCGTGTACACTGTCACCATGAGCACTGTCACCATGAGCAATATCACCATGGGAAGTAACATCATGGGAACGGTCACCATGGGCACTCTCACCATGGGCACTGTCACCATGGGCACTGTCGCCATGGACACTGTCAACATGGGCACTGTCAACATGAGCATTGTCACCATACGAACTCTCACCATGAGCACTGTCACAATGGGAAATGTCACCATGGGCACTGTCAACATGAGCATTGTCACCATACGAACTCTCACCATGAGCACTGTCACAATGGGAAATGTCACCATGGGCACTGTCACCATGGGAACTGTCACCATGGACACTGTCACCATCAGCAGTATCATCATGGGCAGTGCCACCATAAGGAATTTCACCATGGGAACTCCAACCATGTACACCGCCAGCATGAGAACAGTCACCATGGGCATTGTAACCATGAGCACTATCACCAAGGGCACTGTCACCATGAGCACTATCACCATGGGAAATGTCACCATGGGAACGGTCACCATGGGCACTGTCACCATGTGAACTTTCACCATGAGCACTATCACCAAGGGCACTGTCACCATGAGCACTGTCACCATGGGCACTTTCAACATGGGCACTGTCACCATAGGCAATGTCACCATGGGCACTGTCACCATGGGCACTGTCACCATGGACACTTTCACCATGGGCAGTGACTGTCACCATGGGCACTCTCACCATGGGCACTGTCACCATGGGCACTGTCACCATGGACCCAGTCACCATGGGCATTGTCACCATGGGCAGTGTCACAATGGGAACTCTCACCATGAGCACTGTAACCATGGGAAATGTCACCCTGGGCACTGTCACCATGGTCACTGTCACCATGGACCCAGTCACCATGAGAACTGTCACCATGAACACTGTCACCATGAGCACTATCATCATGGGAAATGTCACCATGGGCACTGTCACCATGGGCACTATCACCATGCAAAGTGTCACAGTGGGCCCTGTCACCATGGGCACTGTCACCATGGACACTGTCACCATGTGAACTGTCACCATGAGCACTATCACCGTGAGAACTGTCACCTTGGGCACTGTCACCATGGGCACTTTAACCATGGGAACTGTCACCATGAGCACTATCACAATGAGCACTATCACCATGGGCAGTGTCACCATGAGCAATATCACCAAGGGCACTGTCACCGTGAACACTATTACCATGGGCACTATCACCAAGGGCCCTGTCACCGTGAGCAATGTCACCATGAGCACTGTCACCGTGGGCACTGTCACCATGAGAACTGTCACCATGGGCACTGTCACCATGGGAACTCTCACCATGAGTACTGTTACTGTGGACACTATCACCGTGAGCAATATCACAATGGGCACTGTCACCATGAGCACTATCACCAAGGGCACTGTTACCGTGAACACCATTACCATAGGCACTATCACCATGAGCACTATCACCGTGTGCACTGTCACCCTGAGCACTGTCACCATGAGCACTATCATCATGGGCAGTGCCACCATAAGGAATTTCACCATGGGAACTCCACCCATGTACACCGCCAGCATGAGCACAGTCACCATGGGCAGTGTCACCATGAGCACTCTCACCATGGGCACTTTCAACTAGGGCACTGTCACCATGCAAACTGCCACCAGGAGCACTATCACCATGAGCACTATCACCAAGGGCATTGTCACCATGAGCACGATCTCCGTGAGCATTATCACCGTGAGCACTGTCACCATGGGCACTTTCAACATGGCCAATGTCAGCATGGGCACTCTCACCATGGACACTGTCATCATGAGCACTGTAACCATTGGCACTGTTACCGTGCGCACTTTCACCATGGGAACTGTCAATATGGGCACTGTCACTGTGGGCACTGTCTCCATGGGCACTCTCACCATGAGCACTGTCACCATGGACACTGTCACAATGGGCACTGTCAACATGAGCACTGTCACCATGGGCAGTGTCACCGTGAGCAATATCAACATGGGCACTGTCACTGTGAGCAGTATTACCATGTGCACTATCACCATGTGCACTATCACCGTGAGCACTGTCACCGGGGGCACTGTCACCGTTTGCACTGTCACCATGAGAACTATCACCATGGGAAATGTAACCATGGGAACGGTCACCATGGGCACTGTCAAGATGAGCACTGTCACCATGGGCACTGTCACCATTAGCACTTTCACCATGGGAAATGTCACCATGGGCACTGTCACCATGGGCACTATCACCATGCAAAGTGTCACAGTGGGCACTGTCACCATGGGCACTCTCACCATGGGCACTGTCACCATGTGAACTGTCACCATGAGCACTATCACCGTAAGCACTGTCATCTTGGGCACTGTCACCATGAGCACTGTCACCATGGGCACTTTAACCATGGGAACTGTCACCATGACCACTATCACCATGAGCACTGTCACCTTGGGCACTGTCACCATGAGCACTGTCACCATGGGCACTTTAACCATGGGAACTGTCACCATGAGCACTATCACCGTGTGCACTGTCACCTTGGGCACTGTCACCATGAGCACTGTCACCTTGGGCACTTTAACCATGGGAACTGTCACCATGAGCACTATCACCATGGGCAGTGTCACCATGAGCAATATCACCATTGGCAGTGTCACCATGAGCACTATTACCATGGGCACTATCACCAAGGGCACTGTCACCGTGAGCAATGTCACCATGAGAACTGTCACCATGGGCACTGTCACCATGGGAACTCTCACCATGAGTACTGTCACTGTGGACACTATCACCGTGAGCAATATCACAATGGGCACTGTCACCATGAGCACTATCACCAAGGGCACTATTACCGTGAACACCATTACCATAGGCACTATCACCATGAGCACTATCACCGTGTGCACTGTCACCATGAGCACTATCACCATGGGAAGTGTCACCATGGGCACTGTCAACATGAGCACTGTCACCATGGGAACTCTCACCATGAGCACTTTCACAATGGGAAATGTCACCATGGGCACTGTCACCATCGGCACTGTCACCATGGGAACTGTCACCATGAGCACTATCATCATGAGCACAATCACCATGGGCAGTGTCACCGTGAGCAATATCACCAGGGGCAGTGTCACCATGAGCACTATCACCATGAGCACGATCACCATGGGAACTGTCCCCGTGTGCACTGTCAAAATGAGCACTTACACCATGGGCACTCTCACCATGGGCACTGTCACCATGGGCACTGTCACCATGGACCCAGTCACCATGGGCATTGTCACCATGGGCAGTGTCACCATGGGAACTCTCACCATGAGCACTGTAACCATGGGAAATGTCACCCTGGGCACTGTCACCATGGGCACTGTCACCATGGACACTGTCACCATGAGCACTATCATCATGGGCAGTGCCACCATAAGGAATTTCACCATGGGAACTCCACCCATGTACACCGCCAGCATGAGCACAGTCACCATGGGCAGTGTCACCATGAGCACTCTCACCATGGGCACTTTCAACATGGGCACTGTCACCATGAGAACTGCCACCAGGAGCACTATCACCATGAGCACTATCACCAACGGCATTGTCACCGTGAGCACTATCTCCGTGAGCACTGTCACCATGGGCACTTTCAACATGGCCAATGTCACCATGGGCACTCTCACCATGGACACTGTCATCATGAGCTCTGTTACCATTGAAACTGTCACCATGAGCACTGTCATCTTGGGAACTGCCACCATGGACACTGCCACCATGAGCACTGTAACCATTGGCACTGTTACCGTGCGCACTTTCACCATGGGAACTGTCAATATGAGCACTGTCACTGTGGGCACTGTCTCCATGGGCACTCTAAGCATGGGCACTGTCACCATGGGCACTGTCAACATGAGCACTGTCACCATGGGCAGTGTCACCATGAGCAATATCAACATGGGCACTGTCACTGTGAGCACTATTACCATGTGCACTATCACCATGTGCATTATCACCGTGAGCAATGTCACCGGGGGCACAGTCACCGTTTGCACTGTCACCATGAGCACTATCACCATGGGAAATGTCACCATGGGAACGGTCACCATGGGCACTGTCAATATGAGAACTGTCACCATGGGAAATGTCACCATGGGCACTATCACCATGCAGAGTGTCACAGTGGGCACTGTCACCATGGGCACTCTCACCATGGACACTGTCACCATGTGAACTGTCACCATGAGCACTATCACCGTGAGCACTGTCACCTTGGGCACTGTCACCATGAGCACTGTCACCATGGGCACTTTAACCATGGGAACTGTCACCATGAGCACTATCACCATGAGCACTATCACCATGGGCAGTGTCACCATGAGCAATATCACCATGGGCACTGTCACCGTGAGCACTATTACCATGGGCACTATCACCAAGGGCACTGTCATCGTGAGCAATGTCACCATGAGCACTGTCACCGTGGGCACTGTCACCATGAGAACTGTCACCATGGGCACTGTCACCATGGGAACTCTCACCATGAGTACTGTCACTGTGGACACTATCACCGTGAGCAATATCACAATGGGCACTGTCACCATGAGCACTATCACCAAGGGCACTGTTACCGTGAACACCATTACCATAGGCACTATCACCATGAGCACTATCACCGTGTGCACTGTCACCATGAGCACTATCACCATGGGAAGTGTCACCATGGGCACTGTCAACATGAGCACTGTCACCATGGGAACTCTCACCATGAGCACTTTCACAATGGGAAATGTCACCATGGGCACTGTCACCATCGGCACTGTCACCATGGGAACTGTCACCATGAGCACTATCATCATGAGCAAAATCACCATGGGCAGTGTCACCGTGAGCAATATCACCAGGGGCAGTGTCACCATGAGCACTATCACCATGAGCACGAACACCATTGGAACTGTCACCATGTGCACTGTCAACATGAGCACTTACACCCTGGGAACTCTCACCATGGGCACTGTCACCATGGGCAGTGTCACCATGGACACTGTCACCATGAGCACTATCATCATGGGCAGTGCCATCATGAGGAATTTCACCATGGGAACTCCAACCATGTACACCGCCAGCATGAGCACAGTCACCATGGGCAGTGTCACCATGAGCACTGTCACCATGGGCACTTTCAACATGGCCAATGTCACCATGGGCACTGTCACCATGGACACTGTCATCATGAGCTCTGTTACCACGGACACTGCCACCATGAGCACTGTAACCATTGGCACTGCCACTGTGGTCACTGTCACCATGGGTACTGTCACCATGGGCACTGTCACCATGGACACTGCCACAGTGAGCACTGTAACAGTGAGCACTGTCACCATGGGCACTGTCACCAAGGAACTCTCACCATGAGCACTGTCACCATGGAAAATGTCACCATGGACAGTGTCACCACAGGCACTGTTACCATGGGCAGTGTCACCATGAGCACTATCACCATGGTCTGTGTCACCATAAGCAATATCACCAAGGGCACTGTCACCATGAGCACTATTACCATGGACACTATCACCATGAGCACTATCATTGTGAGCACTGTCACCGTGAGCACTGTCACCGTGTACACTGTCACCATGAGCACTGTCACCATGAGCAATATCACCATGGGAAGTAACATCATGGGAACGGTCACCATGGGCACTCTCACCATGGGCACTGTCACCATGGGCACTGTCGCCATGGACACTGTCAACATGGGCACTGTCAACATGAGCATTGTCACCATACGAACTCTCACCATGAGCACTGTCACAATGGGAAATGTCACCATGGGCACTGTCACCATGGGAACTGTCACCATGGACACTGTCACCATCAGCAGTATCATCATGGGCAGTGCCACCATAAGGAATTTCACCATGGGAACTCCAACCATGTACACCGCCAGCATGAGAACAGTCACCATGGGCATTGTAACCATGAGCACTATCACCAAGGGCACTGTCACCATGAGCACTATCACCATGGGAAATGTCACCATGGGAACGGTCACCATGGGCACTGTCACCATGTGAACTTTCACCATGAGCACTATCACCAAGGGCACTGTCACCATGAGCACTGTCACCATGGGCACTTTCAACATGGGCACTGTCACCATAGGCAATGTCACCATGGGCACTGTCACCATGGGCACTGTCACCATGGACACTTTCACCATGGGCAGTGACTGTCACCATGGGCACTCTCACCATGGGCACTGTCACCATGGGCACTGTCACCATGGACCCAGTCACCATGGGCATTGTCACCATGGGCAGTGTCACAATGGGAACTCTCACCATGAGCACTGTAACCATGGGAAATGTCACCCTGGGCACTGTCACCATGGTCACTGTCACCATGGACCCAGTCACCATGAGAACTGTCACCATGAACACTGTCACCATGAGCACTATCATCATGGGAAATGTCACCATGGGCACTGTCACCATGGGCACTATCACCATGCAAAGTGTCACAGTGGGCCCTGTCACCATGGGCACTGTCACCATGGACACTGTCACCATGTGAACTGTCACCATGAGCACTATCACCGTGAGAACTGTCACCTTGGGCACTGTCACCATGGGCACTTTAACCATGGGAACTGTCACCATGAGCACTATCACAATGAGCACTATCACCATGGGCAGTGTCACCATGAGCAATATCACCAAGGGCACTGTCACCGTGAACACTATTACCATGGGCACTATCACCAAGGGCCCTGTCACCGTGAGCAATGTCACCATGAGCACTGTCACCGTGGGCACTGTCACCATGAGAACTGTCACCATGGGCACTGTCACCATGGGAACTCTCACCATGAGTACTGTTACTGTGGACACTATCACCGTGAGCAATATCACAATGGGCACTGTCACCATGAGCACTATCACCAAGGGCACTGTTACCGTGAACACCATTACCATAGGCACTATCACCATGAGCACTATCACCGTGTGCACTGTCACCCTGAGCACTGTCACCATGAGCACTATCATCATGGGCAGTGCCACCATAAGGAATTTCACCATGGGAACTCCACCCATGTACACCGCCAGCATGAGCACAGTCACCATGGGCAGTGTCACCATGAGCACTCTCACCATGGGCACTTTCAACTAGGGCACTGTCACCATGCAAACTGCCACCAGGAGCACTATCACCATGAGCACTATCACCAAGGGCATTGTCACCATGAGCACGATCTCCGTGAGCATTATCACCGTGAGCACTGTCACCATGGGCACTTTCAACATGGCCAATGTCAGCATGGGCACTCTCACCATGGACACTGTCATCATGAGCACTGTAACCATTGGCACTGTTACCGTGCGCACTTTCACCATGGGAACTGTCAATATGGGCACTGTCACTGTGGGCACTGTCTCCATGGGCACTCTCACCATGAGCACTGTCACCATGGACACTGTCACAATGGGCACTGTCAACATGAGCACTGTCACCATGGGCAGTGTCACCGTGAGCAATATCAACATGGGCACTGTCACTGTGAGCAGTATTACCATGTGCACTATCACCATGTGCACTATCACCGTGAGCACTGTCACCGGGGGCACTGTCACCGTTTGCACTGTCACCATGAGAACTATCACCATGGGAAATGTAACCATGGGAACGGTCACCATGGGCACTGTCAAGATGAGCACTGTCACCATGGGCACTGTCACCATTAGCACTTTCACCATGGGAAATGTCACCATGGGCACTGTCACCATGGGCACTATCACCATGCAAAGTGTCACAGTGGGCACTGTCACCATGGGCACTCTCACCATGGGCACTGTCACCATGTGAACTGTCACCATGAGCACTATCACCGTAAGCACTGTCATCTTGGGCACTGTCACCATGAGCACTGTCACCATGGGCACTTTAACCATGGGAACTGTCACCATGACCACTATCACCATGAGCACTGTCACCTTGGGCACTGTCACCATGAGCACTGTCACCATGGGCACTTTAACCATGGGAACTGTCACCATGAGCACTATCACCGTGTGCACTGTCACCTTGGGCACTGTCACCATGAGCACTGTCACCTTGGGCACTTTAACCATGGGAACTGTCACCATGAGCACTATCACCATGGGCAGTGTCACCATGAGCAATATCACCATTGGCACTGTCACCATGAGCACTATTACCATGGGCACTATCACCAAGGGCACTGTCACCGTGAGCAATGTCAC
Organism: Balaenoptera physalus; assembly: GCF_965194825.1. Classification (NCBI taxonomy): domain Eukaryota; kingdom Metazoa; phylum Chordata; class Mammalia; order Artiodactyla; family Balaenopteridae; genus Balaenoptera; species Balaenoptera physalus. The sequence continues at coordinate 575,739 of NW_028126274.1, read as the reverse complement.
CATGAGAACTGTCACCATGGGCACTGTCACCATGGGAACTCTCACCATGAGTACTGTCACTGTGGACACTATCACCGTGAGCAATATCACAATGGGCACTGTCACCATGAGCACTATCACCAAGGGCACTATTACCGTGAACACCATTACCATAGGCACTATCACCATGAGCACTATCACCGTGTGCACTGTCACCATGAGCACTATCACCATGGGAAGTGTCACCATGGGCACTGTCAACATGAGCACTGTCACCATGGGAACTCTCACCATGAGCACTTTCACAATGGGAAATGTCACCATGGGCACTGTCACCATCGGCACAGTCACCATGGGAACTGTCACCATGAGCACTATCATCATGAGCACAATCACCATGGGCAGTGTCACCGTGAGCAATATCACCAGGGGCAGTGTCACCATGAGCACTATCACCATGAGCACGATCACCATGGGAACTGTCCCCGTGTGCACTGTCAAAATGAGCACTTACACCATGGGCACTCTCACCATGGGCACTGTCACCATGGGCACTGTCACCATGGACCCAGTCACCATGGGCATTGTCACCATGGGCAGTGTCACCATGGGAACTCTCACCATGAGCACTGTAACCATGGGAAATGTCACCCTGGGCACTGTCACCATGGGCACTGTCACCATGGACACTGTCACCATGAGCACTATCATCATGGGCAGTGCCACCATAAGGAATTTCACCATGGGAACTCCACCCATGTACACCGCCAGCATGAGCACAGTCACCATGGGCAGTGTCACCATGAGCACTCTCACCATGGGCACTTTCAACATGGCCTATGTCACCATGGGCACTCTCACCATGGACACTGTCATCATGAGCACTGTAACCATTGGCACTGTTACCGTGCGCACTTTCACCATGGGAAATGTCAATATGAGCACTGTCACTGTGGGCACTGTCTCCATGGGCACTCTCACCATGGGCACAGTTACCATGCACACTGTCACCATGGGACTGTCACCATGGACATTGCCACAGTCAGCACTGTCACCGTGAGCACTGTCACCATGGGAAATGTCACCATGAGCACTGTCACCATGGGAACTGTCACCATGAGCACTGTCACCATGAGTACTATCACCATGGGTACTGTCACCATGGGAATGGTCACCATGGGCACTGTCAACATGAACACTGTCACCATGGAAACTCTCACCATGAGCACTGTCACAATGGGCACTGTCACCATGGGAACTGTCACCATGGGCACTTTCAACATGGGCACTGTCACCATGGGAACTGTCACCATGAGCACTATGACCTTTAGCACTATTACCATGAGCACTATCACCAAGGGCACTGTCACCATGAGCACTATCACCATGAGCACTGTCACCATAAACACTGTCACCGGGGGCACTGTCAATATTAGCACTGTCACTGTGGGCATTATCACCGTGAGCACTATCACAATGGGCACTGTCACCATGGGCCCTGTCACCATTAGCACTATCACCATGAGCACTATCACCATGTACACTGTCACCATGAGCAGGGTCACCATGAGAACTATCACCATGGTCACTGTCACCATGGGAACGGTCACCATGGGCACTGTTAACATGAGCACTGTCACCATGGAAACTCTCACCCTGAGCATTGTCACCATGGGAAATGTCACCATGGGCAATGTGACCATGGGCACTGTCACCATGGGAATTGTCACCATGAGCACTGTCACCATGGGCACTGTGACCATGGACACTGTCACCATGGGCACTGTCATCATGGGCACTCTCACCATGGGCACTGGCACAATGGACGCTGTCACCATGGGCACTGTCAACCTGAGCACTGTCACCATGGGAACTCTCACCATGAGCACTGTTATCATGTGAAATGTCAACATGGGCATTATCATTATGGGCACTGTCACCATGGGCAGTGTCACCATGAGCAGTGTCACCATGGACACTGTCTCCATGGGAACTGTCACCATAAGCACTATCACCGTGAGCACTATCACCATGAGGACTATCACCAAGGGCACTGTCATCGTGAGCACTATCACCGTGAGCACTGTCACTGTGGGCACAGTCACCGTGTGCACTGTCACCATGAGCACTCTCACCTTGGGAAATGCCATCATGGGAACGGTCACCATGGGCACTCTCAAGATGAGCACTATCACCATGGGAAATCTCACCATGAGCACTGTCACCATGGGAATTGTCACCATGAGCACTCTCACCATAGGCACTGTTACCATGAGCACTGTCACCATGGGCACTGTCACCATGGTAAATGTCACCATGAGCTCTTTCACCTTGACCACTGTCAGCATGGGCTGTGTCACCATAAGCAATATCACCATGGGCAGTGTCACCATTAGCATTATTACCATGGACACTGTCACCATGAGCTCTATCATCGTGAGCACTGTCACCGTGGGCACTGTCAATGTGTGCACTGTCACCATAGGACATCTCACCATGGGAAATGTCACGATGGGCACTAATACCATGGGAAGTGTCACCATGGGAACGGTCACCATGGCCGCTCTCACCATTGGCACTCTCACCATGGGCACTGTCACCATGGGCACTGTCAACATGAGCACTGTCACCATAGGAACTCTCACCATGAGCACTGTCACCATGAGAAATGTCACCATGGGCACTGTCACCATGGGCACTGTCACCATGGACACTGTCACCATGAGCACTATTATCATGGGTAGTGCCACCATAAGAAATTTCACCATGGGAACTCCACCCATGTACACCGCCAGCATGAGCACTGTCACCATGGGCAGTGTCACCATGAGCACTGTCACCATGGGCACTGTAACCATGGGAACTGTCACCATGAGCACTGTTACCGTGAGTACTATCTCCATGGGCAGTGTCACCGTGAGCAATATCACCATGAGCAATGTCACCGTGAGCACTCTTATACTGGGGACTACCACCAAGGGCACTGTCTCCGTGATCACTGTCACCGTGAGCACTGGCACCATGGGCACTGTCAGCATGGACACTGTCACAATGGGCACTGTCAACATGAGCACTGTCACCAAGGGAACTCTCACCATGAGCACTGTAACCATGGGAAATGTCACCATGGGCACTGTCACCATGGAAACTGTCACCATGAGCACTATCATCATGGGCAGTGCCACCATAAGGAATTTCACCATGGGAACTCCAACCATGTACACCGCTAGCATGAGCACAGTCATCATGGGCAGTGTCACCATGAACACTGTCACCATGAGCACTCTAACCATTGGCACTGCCACCTAGGGCACTGTCAGCATGGGTACTCTCACCATGGGCACTGTCACCATGGACATTGCCACAGTGACCACTGTCACCGTGAGCACTGTCACCATGGAAACTGTCACCATGAGCACTGTCACCAGTGACAGTGTCACCATGGGCACTGTCAACATGAGCAGTGTCACCATGGAATTCTCACCATGAGCACAGTCACCATGGGAAATGTCACCATGGGCAGTGTCACCTTGGGCACTCTCACCATGGGGAGTGTCACCATGAGCACTGTCACCATGGGCAGTGTCACCTTGAGCACTATCACCAAGGGCACTGTCACCGTGAGCACTATCACAGTGAGCACTGTCACCATGGGTAATGTCACCGTGTGCACTATCACCATGAGCACTGTCACCATGAGCACTATCACCATGGGAACGGTCACCATGGGCACTGTCACCATGGGAACTGTCCACATGAGCACTGTCACGATGGACACTGTCAGCATGGGCACTGTCACCATTGACACTGTCACAATGGGCACTGTCAACATGAGCATTGTCACCATGGGAACTCTCACTAAGAGCACTGTCAACATGGGAAATTTCATCATGGGCACTCTCACCATGGGCACTCTCACCATGGGCACTCTCACCATGGACACTGTCACCATGAGCACTATCATCATGGGCAGTGCCACCATGAGGAATTTCACCATGGGAACTCCAACCATGTACACCGCCAGCATGAGCACAGTCACCATGGGCAGTGTCTCCATGAGCACTGTCACCTTGGGCACTTTCAACATGGGCACTCTCACCATGGGGACTGTCACCATGGACACTGTCATCATGATCTCTGTAACCATGGGAACTGTCACCATGAGCACTGCCATCTTGGGAACTGCCACCATGGACACTGCTACCATGAGCACTGTAACCATTGGCACTACCACTATGGGCACACTCACCATGGGTACTGTCACCATAGGTACTGTCACCATGAACACAGCCACAGTGAGCACTGTCACCGTGAGCACTGTCACGATGGGAACTGTCACCATGAGCACTGTCATCTTGGGAACCACCACCATGGACACTGCCACCATGAGCACTGTAACCATTGGCAGTGCCACCGTGGACACAGTCACCATGGGTACTGTCACCATGGGCACTGTCACCATTGACACTGCCACAGTGAGCACTGTCACCGTGGGCACTGTCACCATGAGCACTGTCACCATGGGCACTGTCACCATGGACACTTTCACCATGGGCAGTGACTGTCACCATGGGCACTCTCACCATGGGCACTGTCACCATGGGCACTGTCACCATGGACCCAGTCACCATGGGCATTGTCACCATGGGCAGTGTCACCATGGGAACTCTCACCATGAGCACTGTAACCATGGGAAATGTCACCCTGGGCACTGTCACCATGGGCACTGTCACCATGGACACTGTCACCATGAGCACTATCATCATGGGCAGTGCCACCATAAGGAATTTCACCATGGGAACGCCACCCATGTACACCGCCAGCATGAGCACAGTCACCATGGGCAGTGTCACCATGAGCACTCTCACCATGGGAACTTTCAACATGGGCACTGTCACCATGAGAACTACCACCATGAGCACTATCACCATGAGCACTATCACCAAGGGCATTGTCACCGTGAGCACTTTCTCCGTGAGCACTGTCACCATGGGCACTTTCAACATGGCCAATGTCACCATGGGCAATCTCACCATGGACACTGTCATCATGAGCTCTGTTACCATTGAAACTGTCACCATGAGCACTGTCATCTTGGGAACTGCCAAAATGGACACTGCCACCATGAGCACTGTAACCATTGGCACTGTTACCGTGTGCACTTTCATCATGGGAACTGTCAATATGAGCACTGTCACTGTGGGCACTGTCTCCATGGGCACTCTAAGCATGGGCACTGTCACCATGGGCACTGTCAACATGAGCACTGTCACCATGGGCAGTGTCACCATGAGCAATATCAACATGGGCACTGTCACTGTGAGCACTATTACCATGTGCACTATCACCATGTGCACTATCACCGTGAGTATTGTCACCGGGGGCACAGTCACCGTTTGCACTGTCACCATGAGCACTATCACCATGGGAAATGTCACCATGGGAACGGTCACCATGGGCACTGTCAATATGAGAAATGTCACCATGGGAACTGTCACCATGAGCACTGTCACCATGGGAAATGTCACCATGGGCACTGTCACCATGGGCACTATCACCATGCAGAGTGTCACAGTGGGCACTGTAAGCATGGGCACTCTCACCATGGACACTGTCACCATGTGAACTGTCACCATGAGCACTATCACCGTGAGCACTGTCACCTTGGGCACTGTCACCATGAGCACTGTCACCATGGGCACTTTAACCATGGGAACTGTCACCATGAGCACTATCACCATGAGCACTATCACCATGGGCAGTGTCACCATGAGCAATATCACCATGGGCACTGTCACCGTCAGCACTATTACCATGGGCACTATCACCAAGGGCACTGTGATCGTGAGCAATGTCACCATGAGCACTGTCACCGTGGGCACTGTCACCATGAGAACTGTCACCATGGGCACTGTCACCATGGGAACTCTCACCATGAGTACTGTCACTGTGGACACTATCACCGTGAGCAATGTCACCGGGGGCACAGTCACCGTTTGCACTGTCACCATGAGCACTATCACCATGGGAAATGTCACCATGGGAACGGTCACCATGGGCACTGTCAATATGAGAACTGTCACCATGGGAACTGTCACCATGGGCACTATCACCATGCAGAGTGTCACAGTGGACACTGTCACCATGGGCACTCTCACCATGGACACTGTCACCATGTGAACTGTCACCATGAGCACTATCACCGTGAGCACTGTCACCTTGGGCACTGTCACCATGAGCACTGTCATCATGGGCACTTTAACCATGGGAACTGTCACCATGAGCACTATCACCATGAGCACTATCACCATGAGCAATATCACCATGGGCACTGTCACCGTCAGCACTATTACCATGGGCACTATCACCAAGGGCACTGTGATCGTGAGCAATGTCACCATGAGCACTGTCACCGTGGGCACTGTCACCATGAGAACTGTCACCATGGGCACTGTCACCATGGGAACTCTCACCATGAGTACTGTCACTGTGGACACTATCACCGTGAGCAATATCACAATGGGCACTGTCACCATGAGCACTATCACCAAGGGCACTGTTACCGTGAACACCATTACCATAGGCACTATCACCATGAGCACTATCACCGTGTGCACTGTCACCATGAGCACTATCACCATGGGAAGTGTCACCATGGGCACTGTCAACATGAGCACTGTCACCATGGGAACTCTCACCATGAGCACTTTCACAATGGGAAATGTCACCATGGGCACTGTCACCATCGGCACTGTCACCATGGGAACTGTCACAATGAGCACTATCATCATGAGCACAATCACCATGGGCAGTGTCACCGTGAGCAATATCACCAGGGGCAGTGTCACCATGAGCACTATCACCATGAGCACGATCACCATGGGAACTGTCACCATGTGCACTGTCAACATGAGCACTTACACCCTGGGAACTCTCAGCATGGGCAATGTCACCATGGGCAGTGTCACCATGGACACTGTCACCATGAGCACTATCATCATGGGCAGTGCCATCATGAGGAATTTCACCATGGGAACTCCAACCATGTACACCGCCAGCATGAGCACAGTCACCATGGGCAGTGTCACCATGAGCACTGTCACCATGGGCACTTTCAACATGGCCAATGTCACCATGGGCACTGTCACCATGGACACTGTCATCATGAGCTCTGTTACCACGGACACTGCCACCATGAGCACTGTAACCATTGGCACTGCCACTGTGGTCACTGTCACCATGGGTACTGTCACCATGGGCACTGTCACCATGGACACTGCCACAGTGAGCACTGTAACAGTGAGCACTGTCACCATGGGCACTGTCACCAAGGAACTCTCACCATGAGCACTGTCACCATGGAAAATGTCACCATGGGCAGTGTCACCACAGGTACTGTTACCATGGGCAGTGTCACCATGAGCACTATCACCATGGTCTGTGTCACCGTAAGCAATATCACCAAGGGCACTGTCACCATGAGCACTATTACCATGGACACTATCACCATGAGCACTATCATTGTGAGCACTGTCACCGTGAGCACTGTCACCGTGTACACTGTCACCATGAGCACTGTCACCATGAGCAATATCACCATGGGAACGGTCACCATGGGCACTCTCACCATGGGCACTGTCACCATGGACACTGTCAACATGGGCACTGTCAACATGAGCATTGTCACCATACGAACTCTCACAATGAGCACTGTCACAATGGGAAATATCACCATGGGCACTGTCACCATGGGAACTGTCACCATGGACACTGTCACCATCAGCAATATCATCATGGGCAGTGCCACCATAAGGAATTTCACCATGGGAACTCCTACCATGTACACCGCCAGCATGAGAACAGTCACCATGGGCAGTGTAACCATGAGCACTATCACCAAGGGCACTGTCACCATGACCACGATCACCATGGGAAATGTCACCATGGGAACGGTCACCATGGGCACTGTCACCATGTGAACTTTCACCATGAGCACTATCACCAAGGGCACTGTCACCATGAGCACTGTCACCATGGGCACTTTCAACATGGGCACTGTCACCATAGGCAATGTCACCATGGGCACTGTCACCATGGGCACTGTCACCATGGACACTTTCACCATGGGCAGTGACTGTCACCATGGGCACTCTCACCATGGGCACTGTCACCATGGGCACTGTCACCATGGACCCAGTCACCATGGGCATTGTCACCATGGGCAGTATCACCATGGGAACTCTCACCATGAGCACTGTAACCATGGGAAATGTCACCCTGGGCACTGTCACCATGGGCACTGTCACCATGGACCCAGTCACCATGAGAACTGTCACCATGGACACTGTCACCATGAGCACTATCATCAAGGGAAATGTCACCATGGGCACTGTCACCATGGGCACTATCACCATGCAAAGTGTCACAGTGGGCCCTGTCACCATGGGCACTGTCACCATGGACACTGTCACCATGTGAACTGTCACCATGAGCACTATCACCGTGAGAACTGTCACCTTGGGCACTGTCACCATGGGCACTTTAACCATGGGAACTGTCACCATGAGCACTATCACCATGAGCACTATCACCATGGGCAGTGTCACCATGAGCAATATCACCATGGGCACTGTCACCGTGAACACTATTACCATGGGCACTATCACCAAGGGCACTGTCACCGTGAGCAATGTCACCATGAGCACTGTCACCGTGGGCACTGTCACCATGAGAACTGTCACCATGGGCACTGTCACCATGGGAACTCTCACCATGAGTACTGTCACTGTGGACACTATCACCGTGAGTAATATCACAATGGGCACTGTCACCATGAGCACTATCACCAAGGGCACTGTTACCGTGAACACCATTATCATAGGCACTATCACCATGAGCACTATCACCGTGTGCACTGTCACCATGAGCACTATCACCATGGGAAGTGTCACCATGGGCACTGTCAACATGAGCACTGTCACCATGGGAAATCTCCCCATGAGCACTTTCACAATTGGAAATGTCACCATGGGCACTGTCACCATCGGCACTGTCACCTTGGGAACTTTCACCATGAGCTCTATCATCATGAGCACAATCACCATGGGCAGTGTCACCATGAGCAATATCACCAGGGGCAGTGTCACCATGAGCACTATCACCATGAGCACGATCACCATTGGAACTGTCACCATGTGCACTGTCAACATGAGCACTTACACCCTGGGAACTCTCACCATGGGCACTGTCACCATGGGCAGTGTCACCATGGACACTGTCACCATGAGCACTATCATCATGGGCAGTGCCATCATGAGGAATTTCACCATGGGAACTCCAACCATGTACACCGCCAGCATGAGCACCGTCACCATGGGCAGTGTCACCATGAGCACTGTCACCATGGGCACTTTCAACATGGCCAATGTCACCATGGGCACTGTCACCATGGACACTGTCATCATGAGCTCTGTTACCACGGACACTGCCAACATGAGCACTGTAACCATTGGCACTGCCACTGTGGTCACTGTCACCATGGGTACAGTCACCATGGGCACTGTCACCATGGACACTGCCACAGTGAGCACTGTAACAATGAGCACTGTCACCATGGGCACTGTCACCAAGGAACTCTCACCATGAGCAATGTCACCATGGAAAATGTCGCCATGGGCAGTGTCACCACAGGCACTGTTACCATGGGCAGTGTCACCATGAGCACTATCACCATGGTCTGTGTCACCGTAAGCAATATCACCAAGGGCACTGTCACCATGAGCACTATTACCATGGACACTATCACCATGAGCACTATCATTGTGAGCACTGTCACCGTGAGCACTGTCACCGTGTACACTGTCACCATGAGCACTGTCACCATGAGCAATATCACCATGGGAAGTAACACCACGGGAACGGTCACCATGGGCACTCTCACCATGGGCACTGTCACCATGGGCACTGTCACCATGGACACTGTCAACATGGGCACAGTCAACATGAGCATTGTCACCATGGACACTTTCACCATGGGCAGTGACTGTCACCATGGGCACTCTCACCATGGGCACTGTCAACATGGGCACTGTCACCATGGACCCAGTCACCATGGGCATTGTCACCATGGGCAGTGTCACCATGGGAACTCTCACCATGAGCACTGTAACCATGGGAAATGTCACCCTGGGCACTGTCACCATGGGCACTGTCACCATGGACACTGTCAACATGGGCACAGTCAACATGAGCATTGTCACCATGGACACTTTCACCATGGGCAGTGACTGTCACCATGGGCACTCTCACCATGGGCACTGTCAACATGGGCACTGTCACCATGGACCCAGTCACCATGGGCATTGTCACCATGGGAACTGTCACCCTGGGCACTGTCACCATGGGCACTGTCACCATGGACACTGTCACCATGAGCACTATCATCATGGGCAGTGCCACCATAAGGAATTTCACCATGGGAACTCCACCCATGTACACCGCCAGCATGAGCACAGTCACCATGGGCAGTGTCACCATGAGCACTCTCACCATGGGCACTTTCAACATGGGCACTGTCACCATGAGTACTGCCACCATGAGCACTATCACCATGAGCACTATCACCAAGGGCATTGTCACCGTGAGCACTTTCTCCGTGAGCACTGTCACCATGGGCACTTTCAACATGGCCAATGTCACCATGGGCAATCTCACCATGGATACTGTCATCATGAGATCTGTTACCATTGAAACTGTCACCATGAGCACTGTCATCTGGGGAACTGCCACAATGGACACTGCCACCATGAGCACTGTAACCATTGACACTGTTACCGTGCGCACTTTCACCATGGGAACTGTCAATATGAGCACTGTCACTGTGGGCACTGTCTCCATGGGCACTCTAAGCATGGGCACTGTCACCATGGGCACTGTCAACATGAGCACTGTCACCATGGGCAGTGTCACCATGAGCAATATCAACATGGGCACTTTCACTGTGAGCACTATTACCATGTGCACTATCACCATGTGCACTATCACCGTGAGCAATGTCACCGGGGGCACAGTCACCGTTTGCACTGTCACCATGAGCACTATCACCATGGGAAATGTCACCATGGGCACTGTCAATATGAGCACTGTCACCATGGGAACTGTCACCATGAGCACTGTCACCATGGGAAATGTCACCATGGGCACTGTCACCATGGGCACTATCACCATGCAGAGTGTCACAGTGGGCACTGTCACCATGGGCACTCTCACCATGGACACTGTCACCATGTGAACTGTCACCATGAGCACTATCACCGTGAGCACTGTCACCTTGGGCACTGTCACCATGAGCACTGTCACCATGGGCACTTTAACCATGGGAACTGTCACCATGAGCACTATCACCATGAGCACTATCACCATGGGCAGTGTCACCATGAGCAATATCACCATGGGCACTCTCACCGTGAGCACTATTACCATGGGCACTATCACCAAGGGCACTGTCATCGTGAGCAATGTCACCATGAGCACTGTCACCGTGGGCACTGTCACCATGAGAACTGTCACCATGGGCACTGTCACCATGGGAACTCTCACCATGAGTACTGTCACTGTGGACACTATCACCGTGAGCAATATCACAATGGGCACTGTCACCATGAGCACTATCACCAAGGGCACTGTTACCGTGAACACCATTACCATAGGCACTATCACCATGAGCACTATCACCGTGTGCACTGTCACCATGAGCACTATCACCATGGGAAGTGTCACCATGGGCACTGTCAACATGAGCACTGTCACCATGGGAACTCTCCCCATGAGCACTTTCACAATGGGAAATGTCACCATGGGCACTGTCACCATCGGCACTGTCACCATGGGAACTGTCACCATGAGCACTATCATCATGAGCACAATCACCATGGGCAGTGTCACCGTGAGCAATATCACCAGGGGCAGTGTCACCATGAGCACTAACACCATGAGCACGATCACCATGGGAACTGTCACCATGTGCACTGTCAACATGAGCACTTACACCCTGGGAACTCTCACCATGGGCACTGTCAGCATGGGCAGTGTCACCATGGACACTGTCACCATGAGCACTATCATCATGGGCAGTGCCAATATGAGGAATTTCACCATGGGAACTCCAACTATGTACACCGCCAGCATGAGCACAGTCACCATGGGCAGTGTCACCATGAGCACTGTCACCATGGGCACTTTCAACATGGCCAATGTCACCATGGTCACTGTCACCATGGACACTGTCATCATGAGCTCTGTTACCACGGACACTGCCACCATGAGCACTGTAACCATTGGCACTGCCACTGTGGTCACTGTCACCATGGGTACTGTCACCATGGGCACTGTCACCATGGACACTGCCACAGTGAGCACTGTAACAGTGAGCACTGTCACCATGGGCACTGTCACCAAGGAACTCTCACCATGAGCAATGTCACCATGGAAAATGTCACCATGGGCAGTGTCACCACAGGCACTGTTACCATGGGCAGTGTCACCATGAGCACTATCACCATGGTCTGTGTCACCGTAAGCAATATCACCAAGGGCACTGTCACCGTGAGCACTGTCACCATTGACACTGTCACCATGGGCACATTCACCATGGACACTGTCACCATGAGCAATATCACCATGGGAAGTAACACCATGGGAACGGTCACCATGGGCACTCTCACCATGGGCACTGTCACCATGGGCACTGTCACCATGGACACTGTCAACATGGGCACTGTCAACATGAGCATTGTCACCATATGAACTCTCACCATGAGCACTGTCACAATGGGAAATATCACCATGGGCACTGTCACCATGGGAACTGTCACCATGGACACTGTCACCATCAGCAGTATCATCATGGGCAGTGCCACCATAAGGAATTTCACCATGGGAACTCCAACCATGTACACCGCCAGCATGAGAACAGTCACCATGGGCAGTGTAACCATGAGCACTATCACCAAGGGCACTGTCACCATGAGCACTATCACCATGGGAAATGTCACCATGGGAACGGTCACCATGGGCACTGTCACCATGTGAACTTTCACCATGAGCACTATCACCAAGGGCACTGTCACCATGAGCACTGTCACCATGGGCACTTTCAACATGGGCACTGTCACCATAGGCAATGTCACCATGGGCACTGTCACCATGGACACTTTCACCATGGGCAGTTACTGTCAACATGGGCACTCTCACCATGGGCACTGTCACCATGGGCACTGTCACCATGGACCCAGTCACCATGGGCATTGTCACCATGGTCAGTGTCACCATGGGAACTCTCACCATGAGCACTGTAACCATGGGAAATGTCACCCTGGGCACTGTCACCATGGGCACTGTCACCATGGACCCAGTCACTATGAGAACTGTCACCATGGACACTGTCACCTTGAGCACTATCATCATGGGAAATGTCACCATGGGCACTGTCACCATGGGCACTATCACCATGCAAAGTGTCACAGTGGGCCCTGTCACCATGGGCACTGTCACCATGGACACTGTCACCATGAGCACTATCATCATGGGCAGTGCCACCATAAAGAATTTCACCATGGGAACTCCACCCATGTACACCGCCAGCATGAGCACAGTCACCATGGGCAGTGTCACCATGAGCACTCTCACCATGGGCACTTTCAACACGGCCAATGTCACCATGGGCACTCTCACCATGGACACTGTCATCATGAGCACTATAAACATTGGCACTGTTACCGTGCGCACTTTCACCATGGGAACTGTCAATATGAGCACTGTCACTGTGGGCACTGTCTCCATGGGCACTCTCACCATGGGCACTGTCACCATGGACACTGTCACCATGGGCACTGTCAACATGAGCACTGTCACCATGGGCAGTGCCACCGTGAGCAATATCATCATGGGCACTGTCACTGTGAGCACTATTACCATGTGCACTCTCACCATGTGCACTATCACCGTGAGCACTGTCACCGGGGGCACTGTCACCGTTTGCAATGTCACCATGAGCACTATCACCATGGGAAATGTCACCATGGGAACGGTCACCATGGGCACTGTCAAGATGAGCACTGTCACCATGGGAATTGTCACCATGAGCACTGTCACCATGGGAAATGTCACCATGGGCACTGTCACCATGGGCACTATCACCATGCAAAGTGTCACAGTGGGCACTGTCACCATGGGCACTCTCACCATGGACACTGTCACCATGTGAACTGTCACCATGAGCACTATCACCGTGAGCACTGTCACCTTGGGCACTGTCACCATGAGCACTGTCACCATGGGCACTTTAACCATGGGAACTGTCACCATGAGCACTATCACCATGAGCATTATCACCATGGGCAGTGTCACCATGAGCAATATCACCATGGGCACTGTCACCGTGAGCACTATTACCATGGGCACTATCACAAAGGGCACTGTCACCGTGAGCAATGTCACCATGAGCACTGTCACCGTGGGCACTGTCACCATGAGAACTGTCACCATGGGCACGGTCACCATGGGAACTCTCACCATGAGTACTGTCACTGTGGACACTATCACCGTGAGCAATATCACAATGGGCACTGTCACCATGACCACTATCACCAAGGGCACTGTTACCGTGAACACCATTACCATAGGCACTTTCACCATGAACACTATCACCGTGTGCACTGTCACCCTGAGCACTGTCACCATGAGCACTATCACCATGGGAAGTGTCACCATGGGCACTGTCAACATGAGCACTGTCACCATGGGAACTCTCACCATGAGCACTTTCACAATGGGAAATGTAACCATGGGCACTGTCACCATCGGCACTGTCACCATGCGAACTGTCACCATGAGCACTATCACCATGAGCACAATCACCATGGGCAGTGTCACCGTGAGCATTATCACCAGGGGCAGTGTCACCATGAGCACTATCACCATGAGCACGATCACCATGGGAACTGTCACCGTGTGCACTGTCAACATGACCACTTACACCATGGGAACTCTCACCATGGGCACTGTCACCATGGGCAGTGTCACCATGGACATTGTCACCATGAGCACTATCATCATGGGCAGTGCCATCATGAGGAATTTCACCATGGGAACTCCAACCATGTACACCGCCAGCATCAGCACAGTCACCATGGGCAGTATCACCATGAGCACTGTCACCATGGGCACTTTCAACATGGCCATTGTCACCATGGGCACTGTCACCATGGACACTGTCGTCATGAGCTGTTACCACGGACACTGCCACCATGAGCACTGTAACCATTGGCACTGCCACTGTGGTCACTGTCACCATGGGTACTGTCACCATGGGCACTGTCACCATGGACACTGCCACAGTGAGCACTGTTACAGTGAGCACTGTCACCATGGGCACTGTCCCCAAGGAACTCTCACCATGAGCACTGTCACCATGGAAAATGTCACCATGGGCAGTGTCACCACAGGCACTGTTACCATGGGCAGTGTCACCTTGAGCACTATCACCATGGTCTGTGTCACCGTAAGCAATATCACCAAGGGCACTGTCACCATGAGCACTATTACCATGGACACTATCACCATGAGCACTATCATTGTGAGCACTGTCACCGTGAGCACTATCACCATTGACACTGTCACCATGGGCACATTCACCATGGACACTGTCACCATGAGCAATATCATCATGGGCAGTGCCACCATGAGGAATTTCACCATGGGAACTCCAACCATGTACACCGCCAGCATGAGCACAGTCACCATGGGCAGTGTCACGATGAGCACTGTCACCATGCACACTTTCAACATGGGCATTGTCACCATGGACACTGTCACCATGGACACTGTCATCATGAGCCCTATTATCATGGGAACTGTCACCATGAGCACTGTCTTCTTGGGAACTGCCACCATGGACAATGCCACCATGAGCACTGTAACCATTGGCACTGCCACCGTGGGCACTGTCAACATGGGTACTGTCGCCATGGGCACTGTCACCATGGACATTGCCACAGTGAGCACTGTCACCGTGAGCACTGTCACCATGGGAACTCTCACGATGAGCACTGTCACCATTAGCACTATCACCATGGGAACTGTCACCATGGGAATGGTCACCATGGTCACTGTCAACATGACCGCTGTCACCATGGAAACTCTCGCCATGAGTACTGTCACCATTGGAAAAGTCACCATGGGCACTGTCACCATGGGAACTGTCACCATGGGCACTTTCAACATGGGCACTGTCACCACGCGAAATGTCACCATGAGCACTATGACCTTTATCACTATCACCATAAGCAGTATCACCAAAGGCACTGTCACCATGAGCACTATCACCGTGAGCACTATCACCATGAGCACTATCACCATAAACACTGTCACCGTGGCACTGTCAATATTAGCACTGTCACTGTGGGCAGTATCACCGTGAGCACTCTCACAATGGGCACTGTCACCATGGGCACTGTCACCATGAGCACTATCACCATGAGCACTATCACCAAGTGCACTGTCACCGTGAGAACTATTACCATAGGCACTATCACCATGAGCACAATCACCATGAGCAATATCACCCTGTGCACTGTCACCATAAGCAGGGTCACCATGAGAACTATCACCATGGTCACTGTCACCATGAGGACGGTCACAGTGGGCACTGTCAACATGAGCACTGTCACCATGGAAACTCTCACCATGAGCACTGTCACCATGGGAAAAGTCACCATGGGCACTGTCAACATGGGAACTGTCACCATGGGCACTTTCAGCTTGGGCACTGTCACCATGCGAACTGTCACCATGAGCACTATGACCTTTAGCACTATCACCATGAGCACTGTCACCATAAACACTGTCACCGGGGGCACTGTCAACATTAGCACTGTCACTGTGGGCACTATCACGGTGAGCACTATTACAATGGGCACTGTCACCAAGGGCACTGTAACCATGAGCACTATCACCCTGTGCACTGTCATCATGTGCAGTGTCACCATGAGAACTATCACCATGGTGACTGTCACCATAGGAATGGTCACCATCGGCACTGTCAACATGAGCACTGTCACCGTGGGAATTCTCACCATGAGGACTGTCACCAGGGGAAATGTTACAATGGGCACTGTCACCATGGTAACTGTCACCCTGAGCACTGTCACCGTGGGCACTGTCACCATGGGAACTCTCACCATGAGGACTGTCACCAGGGGAAATGTTACAATGGGCACTGTCACCATGGTAAATGTCACCCTGAGAACTGTCACCATGGGCACTGTCACCATGGGCACTCTCACCATGGGCACAGTTACCATGCACACTGTCACCATGGGATTGTCACCATGGACATTGCCACAGTCAGCACTGTCACCGTGAGCACTGTCACCATGGGAAATGTCACCATGAGCACTGTCACCATGGGAACTGTCACCATGAGCACTGTCACAATGAGTACTATCACCATGGGAACTGTCACCATGGGAATGGTCACCATGGGCACTGTCAACATGAACACTGTCACCATGGAAACTCTCACCATGAGCACTGTCACAATGGGCACTGTCACCATGGGAACTGTCACCATGGGCACTTTCAACATGGGCACTGTCACCATGGGAACTGTCACCATGAGCACTATGACCTTTAGCACTATTACCATGAGCACTATCACCAAGGGCACTGTCACCATGAGCACTATCACCATGAGCACTGTCACCATAAACACTGTCACCGGGGGCACTGTCAATATTAGCACTGTCACTGTGGGCATTATCACCGTGAGCACTATCACAATGGGCACTGTCACCATGGGCCCTGTCACCATTAGCACTATCACCATGAGCACTATCACCATGTACACTGTCACCATGAGCAGGGTCACCATGAGAACTATCACCATGGTCACTGTCACCATGGGAACGGTCACCATGGGCACTGTTAACATGAGCACTGTCACCATGGAAACTCTCACCCTGAGCATTGTCACCATGGGAAATGTCACCATGGGCAATGTGACCATGGGCACTGTCACCATGGGAATTGTCACCATGAGCACTGTCACCATGGGCACTGTGACCATGGACACTGTCACCATGGGCACTGTCATCATGGGCACTCTCACCATGGGCACTGGCACAATGGACGCTGTCACCATGGGCACTGTCAACCTGAGCACTGTCACCATGGGAACTCTCACCATGAGCACTGTTATCATGTGAAATGTCAACATGGGCATTATCATTATGGGCACTGTCACCATGGGCAGTGTCACCATGAGCAGTGTCACCATGGACACTGTCTCCATGGGAACTGTCACCATAAGCACTATCACCGTGAGCACTATCACCATGAGGACTATCACCAAGGGCACTGTCATCGTGAGCACTATCACCGTGCGCACTTTCACCATGGGAACTGTCTCAATGGGCACTCTCACCATGGGCACTGTCACCATGGACACTGTCACCATGGGCACTGTCAACATGAGCACTGTCACCATGGGCAGTGTCACCGTGAGCAATATCAACATGGGCACTGTCACTGTGAGCACTATTACCATGTGCACTATCACCATGTGCACTATCACCGTGAGCACTGTCACCGGGGGCACTGTCACCCTTTGCACTTTCACCATGAGCACTATCACCATGGGAAATGTCACCATGGGAACGGTCACCATGGGCACTGTCAAGATGAGCACTGTCACCATGGGAATTGTCACCATGAGCACTGTCACCATGGGAAATGTCACCATGGGCACTGTCACCATGGGCACTATCACCATGCAAAGTGTCACAGTGGGCACTGTCACCATGGGCACTCTCACCATGGACACTGTCACCATGTGAACTGTCACCATGAGCACTATCACCGTGAGCACTGTCACCTTGGGCACTGTAACCATGAGCACTGTCACCATGGGCACTTTAACCATGGGAACTGTCACCATGAGCACTATCACCATGAGCACTGTCACCATGAGCAATATCACCATGGGCACTGTCACCGTGAGCACTAATACCATGGGCACTATCACCAAGGGCACTATCACCGTGAGCAATGTCACCATGAGCACTGTCACCGTGGGCACTGTCACCATGAGAACTGTCACCATGGGCACTGTCACCATGGGATCTCTCACCATGAGTACTGTCACTGTGGACACTATCACCGTGAGCAATATCACAATGGGCACTGTCACCGTGACCACTATCACCAAGGGCACTGTTACCGTGAACACCATTACCATAGGCACTATCACCATGAGCACTATCACCGTGTGCACTGTCACCCTGAACACTGTCACCATGAGCACTATCACCATGGGAAGTGTCACCATGGGCACTCTCAACATGAGCACTGTCACCATGGAAACTCTCACCATGAGCACTTTCACAATGGGAAATGTAACCATGGGCACTGTCACCATCGGCACTGTCACCATGCGAACTGTCACCATGAGCACTATCACCATGAGCACAATCACCATGGGCAGTGTCACCGTGAGCAATATCACCAGGGGCAGTGTCACCATGAGCACTATCACCATGAGCACGATCACCATGGGAACTGTCACCGTGTGCACTGTCAACATGAGCACTTACACCATGGGAACTCTCACCATAGGCACTGTCACCATGGGCAGTGTCACGATGGACACTGTCACCATGAGCACTATCATCATGGGTAGTGCCCTCATGAGGAACTTCACCATGGGAACTCCAACCGTGTACACCGCCAGCATGAGCACAGTCACCATGGGCGGTGTCACCATGAGCACTGTCACCATGGGTACTTTCAACATGGCCATTGTCACCATGGGCACTGTCACCATGGACACTGTCATCATGAGCTCTGTTACCACGGACACTGCCACCATGAGCACTGTAACCATTGGCACTGCCACTGTGTTCACTGTCACAATGGGTACTGTCACCATGGGCACTGTCACCATGGACACTGCCACAGTGAGCACTGTTACAGTGAGCACTGTCACCATGGGCACTGTCACCAAGGAACTCTCACCATGAGCACTGTCACCATGGAAAATGTCACCATGGGCAGTGTCACCACAGGCACTGTTACCATGGGCAGTGTCACCATGAGCACTATCACCATGGTCTGTGTCACTGTAAGCAATATCACCAAGGGCACTGTCACCATGAGCACTATTACCATGGACACTATCACCATGAGCACTATCATTGTGAGCACTGTCACCGTGAGCACTGTCACCATTGACACTGTCACCATGGGCACATTCACCATGGACACTGTCACCATGAGCAATATCATCATGGGCAGTGCCACCATGAGGAATTTCACCATGTGAACTCCAACCATGTACACCGCCAGCATGAGCACAGTCACCATGGGCAGTGTCACGATGAGCACTGTCACCATGCACACTTTCAACATGGGCATTGTCACCATGGACACTGTCACCATGAACACTGTCATCATGAGCCCTATTATCATGGGAACTGTCACCATGAGCACTGTCTTCTTGGGAACTGCCACCATGGAAAATGCCACCATGAGCACTGTAACCATTGGCACTGCCACCGTGGGCACTGTCAACATGGGTACTGTCGCCATGGGCACTGTCACCATGGACATTGCCACAGTGTGCACTGTCACCGTGAGCACTGTCACCATGGGAACTCTCACGATGAGCACTGTCACCATTAGCACTATCACCATGGGAACTGTCACCATCGGAATGGTCACCATGGGCACTGTCAACATGACCGCTGTCACCATGGATACTCTTGCCATGAGCACTGTCACCATTGGAAAAGTCACCATGGGCACTGTCACCATGGGAACTGTCACCATGGGCACTTTCAACATGGGCACTGTCACCACACGAAATGTCACCATGTGCACTATGACCTTTATCACTATCACCATAAGCAGTATCACCAAAGGCACTGTCACCATGAGCACTATCACCGTGAGCACTATCACCATGAGCACTGTCACCATAAACACTGTCACCGGGACACTGTCAATATTAGCACTGTCACTGTGGGCAGTATCACCGTGAGCACTCTCACAATGGGCACTGTCACCATGGGCACTGTCACCATGGGCACTGTCACCATGAGCACTATCACCATGAGCACTATCACCAAGTGCACTGTCACCGTGAGAACTATTACCATAGGCACTATCACCATGAGCACAATCACCATGAGCACTATCACCCTGTGCACTGTCACCATAAGCAGGGTCACCATGAGAACTATAACCATGGTCACTGTCACCATGAGGACGGTCACAGTGGGCACTGTCAACATGAGCACTGTCACCATGGAAACTCTCACCATGAGCACTGTCACCATGGGAAAAGTCACCATGGGCACTGTCAACATGGGAACTGTCACCATGGGCACTTTCAACTTGGGCACTGTCACCATGCGAACTGTCACCATGAGCACTATGACCTTTAGCACTATCACCATGAGCACTGTCACCATAAACACTGTCACTGGGGGCACTGTCAACATTAGCACTGTCACTGTGGGCACTATCACGGTGAGCACTATTACAATGGGCACTGTCACCAAGGGCACTGTAACCATGAGCACTATCACCCTGTGCACTGTCATCATGTGCAGTGTCACCATGAGAACTATCACCATGGTGACTGTCACCATAGGAATGGTCACCATCGGCACTGTCAACATGAGCACTGTCACCGTGGGAACTCTCACCATGAGGACTGTCACCAGGGGAAATGTTACAATGGGCACTGTCACCATGGTAACTGTCACCCTGAGCACTGTCACCGTGGGCACTGTCACCATGGGCACTCTCACCATGGGCACAGTTACCATGCACACTGTCACCATGGGACTGTCACCATGGACATTGCCACAGTCAGCACTGTCACCGTGAGCACTGTCACCATGGGAAATGTCACCATGAGCACTGTCACCATGGGAACTGTCACCATGAGCACTGTCACCATGAGTACTATCACCATGGGAACTGTCACCATGGGAATGGTCACCATGGGCACTGTCAACATGAACACTGTCACCATGGAAACTCTCACCATGAGCACTGTCACAATGGGCACTGTCACCATGGGAACTGTCACCATGGGCACTTTCAACATGGGCACTGTCACCATGGGAACTGTCACCATGAGCACTATGACCTTTAGCACTATTACCATGAGCACTATCACCAAGGGCACTGTCACCATGAGCACTATCACCATGAGCACTGTCACCATAAACACTGTCACCGGGGGCACTGTCAATATTAGCACTGTCACTGTGGGCATTATCACCGTGAGCACTATCACAATGGGCACTGTCACCATGGGCCCTGTCACCATTAGCACTATCACCATGAGCACTATCACCATGTACACTGTCACCATGAGCAGGGTCACCATGAGAACTATCACCATGGTCACTGTCACCATGGGAACGGTCACCATGGGCACTGTTAACATGAGCACTGTCACCATGGAAACTCTCACCCTGAGCATTGTCACCATGGGAAATGTCACCATGGGCAATGTGACCATGGGCACTGTCACCATGGGAATTGTCACCATGAGCACTGTCACCATGGGCACTGTGACCATGGACACTGTCACCATGGGCACTGTCATCATGGGCACTCTCACCATGGGCACTGGCACAATGGACGCTGTCACCATGGGCACTGTCAACCTGAGCACTGTCACCATGGGATCTCTCACCATGAGCACTCTTATCATGTGAAATGTCAACATGGGCATTATCATTATGGGCACTGTCACCATGGGCAGTGTCACCATGAGCAGTGTCACCATGGACACTGTCTCCATGGGAACTGTCACCATAAGCACTATCACCGTGAGCACTATCACCATGAGGACTATCACCAAGGGCACTGTCATCGTGAGCACTATCACCGTGAGCACTGTCACTGTGGGCACAGTCACCGTGTGCACTGTCACCATGAGCACTCTCACCTTGGGAAATGCCATCATGGGAATGGTCACCATGGGCACTCTCAAGATGAGCACTATCACCATGGGAAATCTCACCATGAGCACTGTCACCATGGGAATTGTCACCATGAGCACTCTCACCATAGGCACTGTTACCATGAGCACTGTCACCATGGGCACTGTCACCATGGTAAATGTCACCATGAGCTCTTTCACCTTGACCACTGTCAGCATGGGCTGTGTCACCATAAGCAATATCACCATGGGCAGTGTCACCATTAGCATTATTACCATGGACACTGTCACCATGAGCTCTATCATCGTGAGCACTGTCACCGTGGGCACTGTCAATGTGTGCACTGTCACCATAGGAAATCTCACCATGGGAAATGTCACGATGGGCACTAATACCATGGGAAGTGTCACCATGGGAACGGTCACCATGGCCGCTCTCACCATTGGCACTCTCACCATGGGCACTGTCACCATGGGCACTGTCAACATGAGCACTGTCACCATAGGAACTCTCACCATGAGCACTGTCACCATGAGAAATGTCACCATGGGCACTGTCACCATGGGCACTGTCACCATGGACACTGTCACCATGAGCACTATTATCATGGGCAGTGCCACCATAAGAAATTTCACCATGGGAACTCCACCCATGTACACCGCCAGCATGAGCACAGTCACCATGGGCAGTGTCACCATGAGCACTGTCACCATGGGCACTGTAACCATGGGAACTGTCACCATGAGCACTGTTACCGTGAGTACTATCTCCATGGGCAGTGTCACCGTGAGCAATATCACCATGAGCAATGTCACCGTGAGCACTCTTATACTGGGGACTGCCACCAAGGGCACTGTCTCCGTGATCACTGTCACCGTGAGCACTGGCACCATGGGCACTGTCAGCATGGACACTGTCACAATGGGCACTGTCAACATGAGCACTGTCACCAAGGGAACTCTCACCATGAGCACTGTAACCATGGGAAATGTCACCATGGGCACTGTCACCATGGAAACTGTCACCATGAGCACTATCATCATGGGCAGTGCCACCATAAGGAATTTCACCATGGGAACTCCAACCATGTACACCGCTAGCATGAGCACAGTCATCATGGGCAGTGTCACCATGAACACTGTCACCATGAGCACTGTAACCATTGGCACTGCCACCTAGGGCACTGTCAGCATGGGTACTGTCACCATGGGCACTGTCACCATGGACATTGCCACAGTGACCACTGTCACCGTGAGCACTGTCACCATGGAAACTGTCACCATGAGCACTTTCACCAGTGACAGTGTCACCATGGGCACTGTCAACATGAGCAGTGTCACCATGGCATTATCACCATGAGCACAGTCACCATGGGAAATGTCACCATGGGCAGTGTCACCATGGGCACTCTCACCATGGGGAGTGTCACCATGAGCACTGTCACCATGGGCAGTGTCACCTTGAGCACTATCACCAAGGGCACTTTCAACATGGGCACTCTCACCATGGGGACTGTCACCATGGACACTGTCATCATGATCTCTGTAACCATGGGAACTGTCACCATGAGCACTGCCATCTTGGGAACTGCCACCATGGACACTGCTACCATGAGCACTGTAAACATTGGCACTACCACTATGGGCACACTCACCATGGGTACTGTCACCATAGGTACTGTCACCATGAACACAGCCACAGTGAGCACTGTCACAGTGAGCACTGTCACCATGGGAACTGTCACCATGAGCACTGTCATCTTGGGAACCACCACCATGGACACTGCCACCATGAGCACTGTAACCATTGGCAGTGCCACCGTGGGCACTGTCACCATGGGTACTGTCACCATGGGCACTGTCACCATTGATACTGCCACAGTGAGCACTGTCACCGTGGGCACTGTCACCATGAGCACTGTCACCATGGGCACTGTCACCATGGACACTTTCACCATGGGCAGTGACTGTCACCATGGGCACTCTCACCATGGGCACTGTCAACATGGGCACTGTCACCATGGACCCAGTCACCATGGGCATTGTCACCATGGGCAGTGTCACCATGGGAACTCTCACCATGAGCACTGTAACCATGGGAAGTGTCACCCTGGGCACTGTCACCATGGGCACTGTCACCATGGACACTGTCACCATGAGCACTATCATCATGGGCAGTGCCACCATAAGGAATTTCACCATGGGAACTCCACCCATGTACACCGCCAGCATGAGCACAGTCACCATGGGCAGTGTCACCATGAGCACTCTCACCATGGGCACTTTCAACATGGGCACTGTCACCATGAGAACTGCCACCATGAGCACTATCACCATGAGCACTATCACCAAGGGCATTGTCACCGTGAGCACTGTAACCATGGGCACTTTCAACATGGCCAATGTCACCATGGGCAATCTCACCATGGACACTGTCATCATGAGCTCTGTTACCATTGAAACTGTCACCATGAGCACTGTCATCTGGGGAACTGCCACAATGGACACTGCCACCATGAGCACTGTAACCATTGGCACTGTTACCGTGCGCACTTTCACCATGGGAACTGTCAATATGAGCACTGTCACTGTGGGCACTGTCTCCATGGGCACTCTAAGCATGGGCACTGTCACCATGGGCACTGTCAACATGAGCACTGTCACCATGGGCAGTGTCACCATGAGCAATATCAACATGGGCACTGTCACTGTGAGCACTATTACCATGTGCACTATCACCATGTGCACTATCACCGTGAGCAATGTCACCGGGGGCACAGTCACCGTTTGCACTGTCACCATGAGCACTATCACCATGGGAAATGTCACCATGGGAACGGTCACCATGGGCACTGTCAATATGAGCACTGTCACCATGGGAACTGTCACCATGAGCACTGTCACCATGGGAAATGTCACCATGGGCACTGTCACCATGGGCACTATCACCATGCAGAGTGTCACAGTGGGCACTGTCACCATGGGCACTCTCACCATGGACACTGTCACCATGTGAACTGTCACCATGAGCACTATCACCGTGAGCACTGTCACCTTGGGCACTGTCACCATGAGCACTGTCACCATGGGCACTTTAACCATGGGAACTGTCACCATGAGCACTATCACCATGAGCACTATCACCATGGGCAGTGTCACCATGAGCAATATCACCATGGGCACTGTCACCGTGAGCACTATTACCATGGGCACTATCACCAAGGGCACTGTCATCGTGAGCAGTGTCACCATGAGCACTGTCACCGTGGGCACTGTCACCATGAGAACTGTCACCATGGGCACTGTCACCATGGGAACTCTCACCATGAGTACTGTCACTGTGGACACTATCACCGTGAGCAATATCACAATGGGCACTGTCACCATGAGCACTATCACCAAGGGCACTGTTACCGTGAACACCATTACCATAGGCACTATCACCATGAGCACTATCACCGTGTGCACTGTCACCATGAGCACTATCACCATGGGAAGTGTCACCATGGGCACTGTCAACATGAGCACTGTCACCATGGGAACTCTCACCATGAGCACTTTCACAATGGGAAATGTCACCATGGGCACTGTCACCATCGGCACTGTCACCATGGGAACTGTCACCATGAGCACTATCATCATGAGCACAATCACCATGGGCAGTGTCACCGTGAGCAATATCACCAGGGGCAGTGTCACCATGAGCACTATCACCATGAGCACGATCACCATGGGAACTGTCACCATGTGCACTGTCAACATGAGCACTTACACCCTGGGAACTCTCACCATGGGCACTGTCACCATGGGCAGTGTCACCATGGACACTGTCACCATGAGCACTATCATCATGGGCAGTGCCATCATGAGGAATTTCACCATGGGAACTCTAACCATGTACACCGCCAGCATGAGCACAGTCACCATGGGCAGTGTCACCATGAGCACTGTCACCATGGGCACTTTCAACATGGCCAATGTCAGCATGGGCACTGTCACCATGGACACTGTCATCATGAGCTCTGTTACCACGGACACTGCCACCATGAGCACTGTAACCATTGGCACTGCCACTGTGGTCACTGTCACCATGGGTACTGTCACCATGGGCACTGTCACCATGGACACTGCCACAGTGAGCACTGTAACAGTGAGCACTGTCACCATGGGCACTGTCACCAAGGAACTCTCACCATGAGCACTGTCACCATGGAAAATGTCACCATGGGCAGTGTCACCACAGGCACAGTTACCATGGGCAGTGTCACCATGAGCACTATCACCATGGTCTGTGTCACCGTAAGGAATATCACCAAGGGCACTGTCACCATGAGCACTATTACCATGGACACTATCACCATGAGCACTATCATTGTGAGCACTGTCACCGTGAGCACTGTCACCATTGACACTCTCACCATGGGCACATTCACCATGGACACTGTCACCATGAGCAATATCACCATGGGAAATAACACCATGGGAACGGTCACCATGGGCACTCTCACCATGGGCACTGTCACCATGGGCACTGTCACCATGGACACTGTCAACATGGGCACTGTCAACATGAGCATTGTCACCATACGAACTCTCACCATGAGCACTGTCACCATGGGAAATGTCACCATGGGCACTGTCACCATGGGAACTGTCACCATGGACACTGTCACCATCAGCAGTATCATCATGGGCAGTGCCACCATAAGGAATTTCACCATGGGAACTCCAACCATGTACACCGTCAGCATGAGAACAGTCACCATGGGCAGTGTAACCATGAGCACTATCACCAAGGGCACTGTCACCATGAGCACTATCACCATGGGAAATGTCACCATGGGAACGGTCACCATGGGCACTGTCACCATGTGAACTTTCACCATGAGCACTATCACCAAGGGCACTGTCACCATGAGCACTGTCACCATGGGCACTTTTAACATGGGCACTGTCACCATGGAAACTCTCACCATGAGCACTTTCACAATGGGAAATGTAACCATGGGCACTGTCACCATCGGCACTGTCACCATGCGAACTGTCACCATGAGCACTATCACCATGAGCACAATCACCATGGGCAGTGTCACCGTGAGCAATATCACCAGGGGCAGTGTCACCATGAGCACTATCACCATGAGCACGATCACCATGGGAACTGTCACCGTGTGCACTGTCAACATGAGCACTTACACCATGGGAACTCTCACCATAGGCACTGTCACCATGGGCAGTGTCACGATGGACACTGTCACCATGAGCACTATCATCATGGGCAGTGCCCTCATGAGGAACTTCACCATGGGAACTCCAACCATGTACACCGCCAGCATGAGCACAGTCACCATGGGCGGTGTCACCATGAGCACTGTCACCATGGGTACTTTCAACATGGCCATTGTCACCATGGGCACTGTCACCATGGACACTGTCATCATGAGCTCTGTTACCACGGACACTGCCACCATGAGCACTGTAACCATTGGCACTGCCACTGTGGTCACTGTCACAATGGGTACTGTCACCATGGGCACTGTCACCATGGACACTGCCACAGTGAGCACTGTTACAGTGAGCACTGTCACCATGGGCACTGTCACCAAGGAACTCTCACCATGAGCACTGTCACCATGGAAAATGTCACCATGGGCAGTGTCACCACAGGCACTGTTACCATGGGCAGTGTCACCATGAGCACTATCACCATGGTCTGTGTCACTGTAAGCAATATCACCAAGGGCACTGTCACCATGAGCACTATTACCATGGACACTATCACCATGAGCACTATCATTGTGAGCACTGTCACCGTGAGCACTGTCACCATTGACACTGTCACCATGGGCACATTCACCATGGACACTGTCACCATGAGCAATATCATCATGGGCAATGCCACCATGAGGAATTTCACCATGTGAACTCCAACCATGTACACCGCCAGCATGAGCACAGTCACCATGGGCAGTGTCACGATGAGCACTGTCACCATGCACACTTTCAACATGGGCATTGTCACCATGGACACTGTCACCATGAACACTGTCATCATGAGCCCTATTATCATGGGAACTGTCACCATGAGCACTGTCTTCTTGGGAACTGCCACCATGGACAATGCCACCATGAGCACTGTAACCATTGGCACTGCCACCGTGGGCACTGTCAACATGGGTACTGTCGCCATGGGCACTGTCACCATGGACATTGCCACAGTGTGCACTGTCACCGTGAGCACTGTCACCATGGGAACTCTCACGATGAGCACTGTCACCATTAGCACTATCACCATGGGAACTGTCACCATGGGAATGGTCACCATGGGCACTGTCAACATGACCGCTGTCACCATGGAAACTCTTGCCATGAGCACTGTCACCATTGGAAAAGTCACCATGGGCACTGTCACCATGAGAACTGTCACCATGGGCACTTTCAACATGGGCACTGTCACCACGCGAAATGTCACCATGAGCACTATGACCTTTATCACTATCACCATAAGCAGTATCACCAAAGGCACTGTCACCATGAGCACTATCACCGTGAGCACTATCACCATGAGCACTGTCACCATAAACACTGTCACCGGGACACTGTCAATATTAGCACTGTCACTGTGGGCAGTATCACCGTGAGCACTCTCACAATGGGCACTGTCACCATGGGCACTGTCACCATGGGCACTGTCACCATGAGCACTATCACCATGAGCACTATCACCAAGTGCACTGTCACCGTGAGAACTATTACCATAGGCACTATCACCATGAGCACAATCACCATGAGAACTATCACCCTGTGCACTGTCACCATAAGCAGGGTCACCATGAGAACTATCACCATGGTCACTGTCACCATGAGGACGGTCACAGTGGGCACTGTCAACATGAGCACTGTCACCATGGAAACTCTCACCATGAGCACTGTCACCATGGGAAAAGTCACCATGGGCACTGTCAACATGGGAACTGTCACCGTGGGCACTTTCAACTTGGGCACTGTCACCATGCGAACTGTCACCATGAGCACTATGACCCTTAGCACTATCACCATGAGCACTGTCACCATAAACACTGTCACTGGGGGCACTGTCAACATTAGCACTGTCACTGTGGGCACTATCACGGTGAGCACTATTACAATGGGCAGTGTCACCAAGGGCACTGTAACCATGAGCACTATCACCCTGTGCACTGTCATCATGTGCAGTGTCACCATGAGAACTATCACCATGGTGACTGTCACCATAGGAATGGTCACCATCGGCACTGTCAACATGAGCACTGTCACCGTGGGAACTCTCACCATGAGGACTGTCACCAGGGGAAATGTTACAATGGGCACTGTCACCATGGTAACTGTCACCCTGAGCACTGTCACCGTGGGCACTGTCACCATGGGCATTCTCACCATGGGCACAGTTACCATGCACACTGTCACCATGGGACTGTCACCATGGACATTGCCACAGTCAGCACTGTCACCGTGAGCACTGTCACCATGGGAAATGTCACCATGAGCACTGTCACCATGGGAACTGTCACCATGAGCACTGTCACCATGAGTACTATCACCATGGGAACTGTCACCATGGGAATGGTCACCATGGGCACTGTCAACATGAACACTGTCACCATGGAAACTCTCACAATGAGCACTGTCACAATGGGCACTGTCACCATGGGAACTGTCACCATGGGCACTTTCAACATGGGCACTGTCACCATGGGAACTGTCACCATGAGCACTATGACCTTTAGCACTATTACCATGAGCACTATCACCAAGGGCACTGTCACCATGAGCACTATCACCATGAGCACTGTCACCATAAACACTGTCACCGGGGGCACTGTCAATATTAGCACTGTCACTGTGGGCATTATCACCGTGAGCACTATCACAATGGGCACTGTCACCATGGGCCCTGTCACCATTAGCACTATCACCATGAGCACTATCACCATGTACACTGTCACCATGAGCAGGGTCACCATGAGAACTATCACCATGGTCACTGTCACCATGGGAACGGTCACCATGGGCACTGTTAACATGAGCACTGTCACCATGGAAACTCTCACCCTGAGCATTGTCACCATGGGAAATGTCACCATGGGCAATGTGACCATGGGCACTGTCACCATGGGAATTGTCACCATGAGCACTGTCACCATGGGCACTGTGACCATGGACACTGTCACCATGGGCACTGTCATCATGGGCACTCTCACCATGGGCACTGGCACAATGGACGCTGTCACCATGGGCACTGTCAACCTGAGCACTGTCACCATGGGATCTCTCACCATGAGCACTCTTATCATGTGAAATGTCAACATGGGCATTATCATTATGGGCACTGTCACCATGGGCAGTGTCACCATGAGCAGTGTCACCATGGACACTGTCTCCATGGGAACTGTCACCATAAGCACTATCACCGTGAGCACTATCACCATGAGGACTATCACCAAGGGCACTGTCATCGTGAGCACTATCACCGTGAGCACTGTCACTGTGGGCACAGTCACCGTGTGCACTGTCACCATGAGCACTCTCACCTTGGGAAATGCCATCATGGGAATGGTCACCATGGGCACTCTCAAGATGAGCACTATCACCATGGGAAATCTCACCATGAGCACTGTCACCATGGGAATTGTCACCATGAGCACTCTCACCATAGGCACTGTTACCATGAGCACTGTCACCATGGGCACTGTCACCATGGTAAATGTCACCATGAGCTCTTTCACCTTGACCACTGTCAGCATGGGCTGTGTCACCATAAGCAATATCACCATGGGCAGTGTCACCATTAGCATTATTACCATGGACACTGTCACCATGAGCTCTATCATCGTGAGCACTGTCACCGTGGGCACTGTCAATGTGTGCACTGTCACCATAGGAAATCTCACCATGGGAAATGTCACGATGGGCACTAATACCATGGGAAGTGTCACCATGGGAACGGTCACCATGGCCGCTCTCACCATTGGCACTCTCACCATGGGCACTGTCACCATGGGCACTGTCAACATGAGCACTGTCACCATAGGAACTCTCACCATGAGCACTGTCACCATGAGAAATGTCACCATGGGCACTGTCACCATGGGCACTGTCACCATGGACACTGTCACCATGAGCACTATTATCATGGGCAGTGCCACCATAAGAAATTTCACCATGGGAACTCCACCCATGTACACCGCCAGCATGAGCACAGTCACCATGGGCAGTGTCACCATGAGCACTGTCACCATGGGCACTGTAACCATGGGAACTGTCACCATGAGCACTGTTACCGTGAGTACTATCTCCATGGGCAGTGTCACCGTGAGCAATATCACCATGAGCAATGTCACCGTGAGCACTCTTATACTGGGGACTGCCACCAAGGGCACTGTCTCCGTGATCACTGTCACCGTGAGCACTGGCACCATGGGCACTGTCACCATGGACACTGTCACAATGGGCACTGTCAACATGAGCACTGTCACCAAGGGAACTCTCACCATGAGCACTGTAACCATGGGAAATGTCACCATGGGCACTGTCACCATGGAAAATGTCACCATGAGCACTATCATCATGGGCAGTGCCACCATAAGGAATTTCACCATGGGAACTCCAACCATGTACACCGCTAGCATGAGCACAGTCATCATGGGCAGTGTCACCATGAACACTGTCACCATGAGCACTGTAACCATTGGCACTGCCACCTAGGGCACTGTCAGCATGGGTACTGTCACCATGGGCACTGTCACCATGGACATTGCCACAGTGACCACTGTCACCGTGAGCACTGTCACCATGGAAACTGTCACCATGAGCACTGTCACCAGTGACAGTGTCACCATGGGCACTGTAAACATGAGCAGTGTCACCATGGCATTATCACCATGAGCACAGTCACCATGGGAAATGTCACTTTGGGCAGTGTCACCATGGGCACTCTCACCATGGGGAGTGTCACCATGAGCACTGTCACCATGGGCAGTGTCACCTTGAGCACTATCACCAAGGGCACTTTCAACATGGGCACTCTCACCATGGGGACTGTCACCATGGACACTGTCATCATGATCTCTGTAACCATGGGAACTGTCACCATGAGCACTGCCATCTTGGGAACTGCCACCATGGACACTGCTACCATGAGCACTGTAAACATTGGCACTACCACTATGGGCACACTCACCATGGGTACTGTCACCATAGGTACTGTCACCATGAACACAGCCACAGTGAGCACTGTCACAGTGAGCACTGTCACCATGGGAACTGTCACCATGAGCACTGTCATCTTGGGAACCACCACCATGGACACTGCCACCATGAGCACTGTAACCATTGGCAGTGCCACCGTGGGCACTGTCACCATGGGTACTGTCACCATGGGCACTGTCACCATTGATACTGCCACAGTGAGCACTGTCACCGTGGGCACTGTCACCATGAGCACTGTCACCATGGGCACTGTCACCATGGACACTTTCACCATGGGCAGTGACTGTCACCATGGGCACTCTCACCATGGACCCAGTCACCATGGGCATTGTCACCATGGGCAGTGTCACCATGGGAACTCTCACCATGAGCACTGTAACCATGGGAAGTGTCACCCTGGGCACTGTCACCATGGGCACTGTCACCATGGACACTGTCACCATGAGCACTATCATCATGGGCAGTGCCACCATAAGGAATTTCACCATGGGAACTCCACCCATGTACACCGCCAGCATGAGCACAGTCACCATGGGCAGTGTCACCATGAGCACTCTCACCATGGGCACTTTCAACATGGGCACTGTCACCATGAGAACTGCCACCATGAGCACTATCACCATGAGCACTATCACCAAGGGCATTGTCACCGTGAGCACTTTCTCCGTGAGCACTGTCACCATGGGCACTTTCAACATGGCCAATGTCACCATGGGCAATCTCACCATGGACACTGTCATCATGAGCTCTGTTACCATTGAAACTGTCACCATGAGCACTGTCATCTGGGGAACTGCCACAATGGACACTGCCACCATGAGCACTGTAACCATTGGCACTGTTACCGTGTGCACTTTCACCATGGGAACTGTCAATATGAGCACTGTCACTGTGGGCACTGTCTCCATGGGCACTCTAAGCATGGGCACTGTCACCATGGGCACTGTCAACATGAGCACTGTCACCATGGGCAGTGTCACCATGAGCAATATCAACATGGGCACTGTCACTGTGAGCACTATTACCATGTGCACTATCACCATGTGCACTATCACCGTGAGCAATGTCACCGGGGGCACAGTCACCGTTTGCACTGTCACCATGAGCACTATCACCATGGGAAATGTCACCATGGGAACGGTCACCATGGGCACTGTCAATATGAGCACTGTCACCATGGGAACTGTCACCATGAGCACTGTCACCATGGGAAATGTCACCATGGGCACTGTCACCATGGGCACTATCACCATGCAGAGTGTCACAGTGGGCACTGTCACCATGGGCACTCTCACCATGGACACTGTCACCATGTGAACTGTCACCATGAGCACTATCACCGTGAGCACTGTCACCTTGGGCACTGTCACCATGAGCACTGTCACCATGGGCACTTTAACCATGGGAACTGTCACCATGAGCACTATCACCATGAGCACTATCACCATGGGCAGTGTCACCATGAGCAATATCACCATGGGCACTGTCACCGTGAGCACTATTACCATGGGCACTATCACCAAGGGCACTGTCATCGTGAGCAATGTCACCATGAGCACTGTCACCGTGGGCACTGTCACCATGAGAACTGTCACCATGGGCACTGTCACCATGGGAACTCTCACCATGAGTACTGTCACTGTGGACACTATCACCGTGAGCAATATCACAATGGGCACTGTCACCATGAGCACTATCACCAAGGGCACTGTTACCGTGAACACCATTACCATAGGCACTATCACCATGAGCACTATCACCGTGTGCACTGTCACCATGAGCACTATCACCATGGGAAGTGTCACCATGGGCACTGTCAACATGAGCACTGTCACCATGGGAACTCTCACCATGAGCACTTTCACAATGGGAAATGTCACCATGGGCACTGTCACCATCGGCACTGTCACCATGGGAACTGTCACCATGAGCACTATCATCATGAGCACAATCACCATGGGCAGTGTCACCGTGAGCAATATCACCAGGGGCAGTGTCACCATGAGCACTATCACCATGAGCACGATCACCATGGGAACTGTCACCATGTGCACTGTCAACATGAGCACTTACACCCTGGGAACTCTCACCATGGGCACTGTCACCATGGGCAGTGTCACCATGGACACTGTCACCATGAGCACTATCATCATGGGCAGTGCCATCATGAGGAATTTCACCATGGGAACTCTAACCATGTACACCGCCAGCATGAGCACAGTCACCATGGGCAGTGTCACCATGAGCACTGTCACCATGGGCACTTTCAACATGGCCAATGTCACCATGGGCACTGTCACCATGGACACTGTCATCATGAGCTCTGTTACCACGGACACTGCCACCATGAGCACTGTAACCATTGGCACTGCCACTGTGGTCACTGTCACCATGGGTACTGTCACCATGGGCACTGTCACCATGGACACTGCCACAGTGAGCACTGTAACAGTGAGCACTGTCACCATGGGCACTGTCACCAAGGAACTCTCACCATGAGCACTGTCACCATGGAAAATGTCACCATGGGCAGTGTCACCACAGGCACAGTTACCATGGGCAGTGTCACCATGAGCACTATCACCATGGTCTGTGTCACCGTAAGGAATATCACCAAGGGCACTGTCACCATGAGCACTATTACCATGGACACTATCACCATGAGCACTATCATTGTGAGCACTGTCACCGTGAGCACTGTCACCATTGACACTCTCACCATGGGCACATTCACCATGGACACTGTCACCATGAGCAATATCACCATGGGAAATAACACCATGGGAACGGTCACCATGGGCACTCTCACCATGGGCACTGTCACCATGGGCACTGTCACCATGGACACTGTCAACATGGGCACTGTCAACATGAGCATTGTCACCATACGAACTCTCACCATGAGCACTGTCACCATGGGAAATGTCACCATGGGCACTGTCACCATGGGAACTGTCACCATGGACACTGTCACCATCAGCAGTATCATCATGGGCAGTGCCACCATAAGGAATTTCACCATGGGAACTCCAACCATGTACACCGTCAGCATGAGAACAGTCACCATGGGCAGTGTAACCATGAGCACTATCACCAAGGGCACTGTCACCATGAGCACTATCACCATGGGAAATGTCACCATGGGAACGGTCACCATGGGCACTGTCACCATGTGAACTTTCACCATGAGCACTATCACCAAGGGCACTGTCACCATGAGCACTGTCACCATGGGCACTTTTAACATGGGCACTGTCACCATGGAAACTCTCACCATGAGCACTTTCACAATGGGAAATGTAACCATGGGCACTGTCACCATCGGCACTGTCACCATGCGAACTGTCACCATGAGCACTATCACCATGAGCACAATCACCATGGGCAGTGTCACCGTGAGCAATATCACCAGGGGCAGTGTCACCATGAGCACTATCACCATGAGCACGATCACCATGGGAACTGTCACCGTGTGCACTGTCAACATGAGCACTTACACCATGGGAACTCTCACCATAGGCACTGTCACCATGGGCAGTGTCACGATGGACACTGTCACCATGAGCACTATCATCATGGGCAGTGCCCTCATGAGGAACTTCACCATGGGAACTCCAACCATGTACACCGCCAGCATGAGCACAGTCACCATGGGCGGTGTCACCATGAGCACTGTCACCATGGGTACTTTCAACATGGCCATTGTCACCATGGGCACTGTCACCATGGACACTGTCATCATGAGCTCTGTTACCACGGACACTGCCACCATGAGCACTGTAACCATTGGCACTGCCACTGTGGTCACTGTCACAATGGGTACTGTCACCATGGGCACTGTCACCATGGACACTGCCACAGTGAGCACTGTTACAGTGAGCACTGTCACCATGGGCACTGTCACCAAGGAACTCTCACCATGAGCACTGTCACCATGGAAAATGTCACCATGGGCAGTGTCACCACAGGCACTGTTACCATGGGCAGTGTCACCATGAGCACTATCACCATGGTCTGTGTCACTGTAAGCAATATCACCAAGGGCACTGTCACCATGAGCACTATTACCATGGAAACTATCACCATGAGCACTATCATTGTGAGCACTGTCACCGTGAGCACTGTCACCATTGACACTGTCACCATGGGCACATTCACCATGGACACTGTCACCATGAGCAATATCATCATGGGCAATGCCACCATGAGGAATTTCACCATGTGAACTCCAACCATGTACACCGCCAGCATGAGCACAGTCACCATGGGCAGTGTCACGATGAGCACTGTCACCATGCACACTTTCAACATGGGCATTGTCACCATGGACACTGTCACCATGAACACTGTCATCATGAGCCCTATTATCATGGGAACTGTCACCATGAGCACTGTCTTCTTGGGAACTGCCACCATGGACAATGCCACCATGAGCACTGTAACCATTGGCACTGCCACCGTGGGCACTGTCAACATGGGTACTGTCGCCATGGGCACTGTCACCATGGACATTGCCACAGTGTGCACTGTCACCGTGAGCACTGTCACCATGGGAACTCTCACGATGAGCACTGTCACCATTAGCACTATCACCATGGGAACTGTCACCATGGGAATGGTCACCATGGGCACTGTCAACATGACCGCTGTCACCATGGAAACTCTTGCCATGAGCACTGTCACCATTGGAAAAGTCACCATGGGCACTGTCACCATGAGAACTGTCACCATGGGCACTTTCAACATGGGCACTGTCACCACGCGAAATGTCACCATGAGCACTATGACCTTTATCACTATCACCATAAGCAGTATCACCAAAGGCACTGTCACCATGAGCACTATCACCGTGAGCACTATCACCATGAGCACTGTCACCATAAACACTGTCACCGGGACACTGTCAATATTAGCACTGTCACTGTGGGCAGTATCACCGTGAGCACTCTCACAATGGGCACTGTCACCATGGGCACTGTCACCATGGGCACTGTCACCATGAGCACTATCACCATGAGCACTATCACCAAGTGCACTGTCACCGTGAGAACTATTACCATAGGCACTATCACCATGAGCACAATCACCATGAGCACTATCACCCTGTGCACTGTCACCATAAGCAGGGTCACCATGAGAACTATCACCATGGTCACTGTCACCATGAGGACGGTCACAGTGGGCACTGTCAACATGAGCACTGTCACCATGGAAACTCTCACCATGAGCACTGTCACCATGGGAAAAGTCACCATGGGCACTGTCAACATGGGAACTGTCACCGTGGGCACTTTCAACTTGGGCACTGTCACCATGCGAACTGTCACCATGAGCACTATGACCTTTAGCACTATCACCATGAGCACTGTCACCATAAACACTGTCACTGGGGGCACTGTCAACATTAGCACTGTCACTGTGGGCACTATCACGGTGAGCACTATTACAATGGGCAGTGTCACCAAGGGCACTGTAACCATGAGCACTATCACCCTGTGCACTGTCATCATGTGCAGTGTCACCATGAGAACTATCACCATGGTGACTGTCACCATAGGAATGGTCACCATCGGCACTGTCAACATGAGCACTGTCACCGTGGGAACTCTCACCATGAGGACTGTCACCAGGGGAAATGTTACAATGGGCACTGTCACCATGGTAACTGTCACCCTGAGCACTGTCACCGTGGGCACTGTCACCATGGGCATTCTCACCATGGGCACAGTTACCATGCACACTGTCACCATGGGACTGTCACCATGGACATTGCCACAGTCAGCACTGTCACCGTGAGCACTGTCACCATGGGAAATGTCACCATGAGCACTGTCACCATGGGAACTGTCACCATGAGCACTGTCACCATGAGTACTATCACCATGGGAACTGTCACCATGGGAATGGTCACCATGGGCACTGTCAACATGAACACTGTC
Source organism: Balaenoptera physalus (assembly GCF_965194825.1). Classification (NCBI taxonomy): domain Eukaryota; kingdom Metazoa; phylum Chordata; class Mammalia; order Artiodactyla; family Balaenopteridae; genus Balaenoptera; species Balaenoptera physalus. The sequence goes on along the minus strand of NW_028126274.1, from coordinate 536,556 downwards.
ACCATGGAAACTCTCACCATGAGCACTGTCACAATGGGCACTGTCACCATGGGAACTGTCACCATGGGCACTTTCAACATGGGCACTGTCACCATGGGAACTGTCACCATGAGCACTATGACCTTTAGCACTATTACCATGAGCACTATCACCAAGGGCACTGTCACCATGAGCACTATCACCATGAGCACTGTCACCATAAACACTGTCACCGGGGGCACTGTCAATATTAGCACTGTCACTGTGGGCATTATCACCGTGAGCACTATCACAATGGGCACTGTCACCATGGGCCCTGTCACCATTAGCACTATCACCATGAGCACTATCACCATGTACACTGTCACCATGAGCAGGGTCACCATGAGAACTATCACCATGGTCACTGTCACCATGGGAACGGTCACCATGGGCACTGTTAACATGAGCACTGTCACCATGGAAACTCTCACCCTGAGCATTGTCACCATGGGAAATGTCACCATGGGCAATGTGACCATGGGCACTGTCACCATGGGAATTGTCACCATGAGCACTGTCACCATGGGCACTGTGACCATGGACACTGTCACCATGGGCACTGTCATCATGGGCACTCTCACCATGGGCACTGGCACAATGGACGCTGTCACCATGGGCACTGTCAACCTGAGCACTGTCACCATGGGATCTCTCACCATGAGCACTCTTATCATGTGAAATGTCAACATGGGCATTATCATTATGGGCACTGTCACCATGGGCAGTGTCACCATGAGCAGTGTCACCATGGACACTGTCTCCATGGGAACTGTCACCATAAGCACTATCACCGTGAGCACTATCACCATGAGGACTATCACCAAGGGCACTGTCATCGTGAGCACTATCACCATGAGCACTGTCACTGTGGGCACAGTCACCGTGTGCACTGTCACCATGAGCACTCTCACCTTGGGAAATGCCATCATGGGAATGGTCACCATGGGCACTCTCAAGATGAGCACTATCACCATGGGAAATCTCACCATGAGCACTGTCACCATGGGAATTGTCACCATGAGCACTCTCACCATAGGCACTGTTACCATGAGCACTGTCACCATGGGCACTGTCACCATGGTAAATGTCACCATGAGCTCTTTCACCTTGACCACTGTCAGCATGGGCTGTGTCACCATAAGCAATATCACCATGGGCAGTGTCACCATTAGCATTATTACCATGGACACTGTCACCATGAGCTCTATCATCGTGAGCACTGTCACCGTGGGCACTGTCAATGTGTGCACTGTCACCATAGGAAATCTCACCATGGGAAATGTCACGATGGGCACTAATACCATGGGAAGTGTCACCATGGGAACGGTCACCATGGCCGCTCTCACCATTGGCACTCTCACCATGGGCACTGTCACCATGGGCACTGTCAACATGAGCACTGTCACCATAGGAACTCTCACCATGAGCACTGTCACCATGAGAAATGTCACCATGGGCACTGTCACCATGGGCACTGTCACCATGGACACTGTCACCATGAGCACTATTATCATGGGCAGTGCCACCATAAGAAATTTCACCATGGGAACTCCACCCATGTACACCGCCAGCATGAGCACAGTCACCATGGGCAGTGTCACCATGAGCACTGTCACCATGGGCACTGTAACCATGGGAACTGTCACCATGAGCACTGTTACCGTGAGTACTATCTCCATGGGCAGTGTCACCGTGAGCAATATCACCATGAGCAATGTCACCGTGAGCACTCTTATACTGGGGACTGCCACCAAGGGCACTGTCTCCGTGATCACTGTCACCGTGAGCACTGGCACCATGGGCACTGTCACCATGGACACTGTCACAATGGGCACTGTCAACATGAGCACTGTCACCAAGGGAACTCTCACCATGAGCACTGTAACCATGGGAAATGTCACCATGGGCACTGTCACCATGGAAAATGTCACCATGAGCACTATCATCATGGGCAGTGCCACCATAAGGAATTTCACCATGGGAACTCCAACCATGTACACCGCTAGCATGAGCACAGTCATCATGGGCAGTGTCACCATGAACACTGTCACCATGAGCACTGTAACCATTGGCACTGCCACCTAGGGCACTGTCAGCATGGGTACTGTCACCATGGGCACTGTCACCATGGACATTGCCACAGTGACCACTGTCACCGTGAGCACTGTCACCATGGAAACTGTCACCATGAGCACTGTCACCAGTGACAGTGTCACCATGGGCACTGTCAACATGAGCAGTGTCACCATGGCATTATCACCATGAGCACAGTCACCATGGGAAATGTCACTTTGGGCAGTGTCACCATGGGCACTCTCACCATGGGGAGTGTCACCATGAGCACTGTCACCATGGGCAGTGTCACCTTGAGCACTATCACCAAGGGCACTTTCAACATGGGCACTCTCACCATGGGGACTGTCACCATGGACACTGTCATCATGATCTCTGTAACCATGGGAACTGTCACCATGAGCACTGCCATCTTGGGAACTGCCACCATGGACACTGCTACCATGAGCACTGTAAACATTGGCACTACCACTATGGGCACACTCACCATGGGTACTGTCACCATAGGTACTGTCACCATGAACACAGCCACAGTGAGCACTGTCACAGTGAGCACTGTCACCATGGGAACTGTCACCATGAGCACTGTCATCTTGGGAACCACCACCATGGACACTGCCACCATGAGCACTGTAACCATTGGCAGTGCCACCGTGGGCACTGTCACCATGGGTACTGTCACCATGGGCACTGTCACCATTGATACTGCCACAGTGAGCACTGTCACCGTGGGCACTGTCACCATGAGCACTGTCACCATGGGCACTGTCACCATGGACACTTTCACCATGGGCAGTGACTGTCACCATGGGCACTCTCACCATGGACCCAGTCACCATGGGCATTGTCACCATGGGCAGTGTCACCATGGGAACTCTCACCATGAGCACTGTAACCATGGGAAGTGTCACCCTGGGCACTGTCACCATGGGCACTGTCACCATGGACACTGTCACCATGAGCACTATCATCATGGGCAGTGCCACCATAAGGAATTTCACCATGGGAACTCCACCCATGTACACCGCCAGCATGAGCACAGTCACCATGGGCAGTGTCACCATGAGCACTCTCACCATGGGCACTTTCAACATGGGCACTGTCACCATGAGAACTGCCACCATGAGCACTATCACCATGAGCACTATCACCAAGGGCATTGTCACCGTGAGCACTTTCTCCGTGAGCACTGTCACCATGGGCACTTTCAACATGGCCAATGTCACCATGGGCAATCTCACCATGGACACTGTCATCATGAGCTCTGTTACCATTGAAACTGTCACCATGAGCACTGTCATCTGGGGAACTGCCACAATGGACACTGCCACCATGAGCACTGTAACCATTGGCACTGTTACCGTGCGCACTTTCACCATGGGAACTGTCAATATGAGCACTGTCACTGTGGGCACTGTCTCCATGGGCACTCTAAGCATGGGCACTGTCACCATGGGCACTGTCAACATGAGCACTGTCACCATGGGCAGTGTCACCATGAGCAATATCAACATGGGCACTGTCACTGTGAGCACTATTACCATGTGCACTATCACCATGTGCACTATCACCGTGAGCAATGTCACCGGGGGCACAGTCACCGTTTGCACTGTCACCATGAGCACTATCACCATGGGAAATGTCACCATGGGAACGGTCACCATGGGCACTGTCAATATGAGCACTGTCACCATGGGAACTGTCACCATGAGCACTGTCACCATGGGAAATGTCACCATGGGCACTGTCACCATGGGCACTATCACCATGCAGAGTGTCACAGTGGGCACTGTCACCATGGGCACTCTCACCATGGACACTGTCACCATGTGAACTGTCACCATGAGCACTATCACCGTGAGCACTGTCACCTTGGGCACTGTCACCATGAGCACTGTCACCATGGGCACTTTAACCATGGGAACTGTCACCATGAGCACTATCACCATGAGCACTATCACCATGGGCAGTGTCACCATGAGCAATATCACCATGGGCACTGTCACCGTGAGCACTATTACCATGGGCACTATCACCAAGGGCACTGTCATCGTGAGCAATGTCACCATGAGCACTGTCACCGTGGGCACTGTCACCATGAGAACTGTCACCATGGGCACTGTCACCATGGGAACTCTCACCATGAGTACTGTCACTGTGGACACTATCACCGTGAGCAATATCACAATGGGCACTGTCACCATGAGCACTATCACCAAGGGCACTGTTACCGTGAACACCATTACCATAGGCACTATCACCATGAGCACTATCACCGTGTGCACTGTCACCATGAGCACTATCACCATGGGAAGTGTCACCATGGGCACTGTCAACATGAGCACTGTCACCATGGGAACTCTCACCATGAGCACTTTCACAATGGGAAATGTCACCATGGGCACTGTCACCATCGGCACTGTCACCATGGGAACTGTCACCATGAGCACTATCATCATGAGCACAATCACCATGGGCAGTGTCACCGTGAGCAATATCACCAGGGGCAGTGTCACCATGAGCACTATCACCATGAGCACGATCACCATGGGAACTGTCACCATGTGCACTGTCAACATGAGCACTTACACCCTGGGAACTCTCACCATGGGCACTGTCACCATGGGCAGTGTCACCATGGACACTGTCACCATGAGCACTATCATCATGGGCAGTGCCATCATGAGGAATTTCACCATGGGAACTCTAACCATGTACACCGCCAGCATGAGCACAGTCACCATGGGCAGTGTCACCATGAGCACTGTCACCATGGGCACTTTCAACATGGCCAATGTCACCATGGGCACTGTCACCATGGACACTGTCATCATGAGCTCTGTTACCACGGACACTGCCACCATGAGCACTGTAACCATTGGCACTGCCACTGTGGTCACTGTCACCATGGGTACTGTCACCATGGGCACTGTCACCATGGACACTGCCACAGTGAGCACTGTAACAGTGAGCACTGTCACCATGGGCACTGTCACCAAGGAACTCTCACCATGAGCACTGTCACCATGGAAAATGTCACCATGGGCAGTGTCACCACAGGCACAGTTACCATGGGGAGTGTCACCATGAGCACTATCACCATGGTCTGTGTCACCGTAAGGAATATCACCAAGGGCACTGTCACCATGAGCACTATTACCATGGACACTATCACCATGAGCACTATCATTGTGAGCACTGTCACCGTGAGCACTGTCACCATTGACACTCTCACCATGGGCACATTCACCATGGACACTGTCACCATGAGCAATATCACCATGGGAAATAACACCATGGGAACGGTCACCATGGGCACTCTCACCATGGGCACTGTCACCATGGGCACTGTCACCATGGACACTGTCAACATGGGCACTGTCAACATGAGCATTGTCACCATACGAACTCTCACCATGAGCACTGTCACCATGGGAAATGTCACCATGAGCTCTTTCACCTTGACCACTGTCAGCATGGCCTGTGTCACCATAAGCAATATCACCATGGGCAGTGTCACCATTAGCATTATTACCATGGACACTGTCACCATGAGCTCTATCATCGTGAGCACTGTCACCGTGGGCACTGTCAATGTGTGCACTGTCACCATAGGAAATCTCACCATGGGAAATGTCACGATGGGCACTAATACCATGGGAAGTGTCACCATGGGAACGGTCACCATGGCCGCTCTCACCATTGGCACTCTCACCATGGGCACTGTCACCATGGGCACTGTCAACATGAGCACTGTCACCATAGGAACTCTCACCATGAGCACTGTCACCATGAGAAATGTCACCATGGGCACTGTCACCATGGGCACTGTCACCATGGACACTGTCACCATGAGCACTATTATCATGGGCAGTGCCACCATAAGAAATTTCACCATGGGAACTCCACCCATGTACACCGCCAGCATGAGCACAGTCACCATGGGCAGTGTCACCATGAGCACTGTCACCATGGGCACTGTAACCATGGGAACTGTCACCATGAGCACTGTTACCGTGAGTACTATCTCCATGGGCAGTGTCACCGTGAGCAATATCACCATGAGCAATGTCACCGTGAGCACTCTTATACTGGGGACTACCACCAAGGGCACTGTCTCCGTGATCACTGTCACCGTGAGCACTGGCACCATGGGCACTGTCACCATGGACACTGTCACAATGGGCACTGTCAACATGAGGACTGTCACCAAGGGAACTCTCACCATGAGCACTGTAACCATGGGAAATGTCACCATGGGCACTGTCACCATGGAAACTGTCACCATGAGCACTATCATCATGGGCAGTGCCACCATAAGGAATTTCACCATGGGAACTCCAACCATGTACACCGCTAGCATGAGCACAGTCATCATGGGCAGTGTCACCATGAACACTGTCACCATGAGCACTGTAACCATTGGCACTGCCACCTAGGGCACTGTCAGCATGGGTACTGTCACCATGGGCACTGTCACCATGGACATTGCCACAGTGACCACTGTCACCGTGAGCACTGTCACCATGGAAACTGTCACCATGAGCACTGTCACCAGTGACAGTGTCACCATGGGCACTGTCAACATGAGCAGTGTCACCATGGAATTCTCACCATGAGCACAGTCACCATGGGAAATGTCACCATGGGCAGTGTCACCTTGGGCACTCTCACCATGGGGAGTGTCACCATGAGCACTGTCACCATGGGCAGTGTCACCTTGAGCACTATCACCAAGGGCACTGTCACCGTGAGCACTATCACAGTGAGCACTGTCACCATGGGTAATGTCACCGTGTGCACTGTCACCATGAGCACTGTCACCATGAGCACTATCACCATGGGAACGGTCATCATGGGCACTGTCACCATGGGAACTGTCCACATGAGCACTGTCACGATGGACACTGTCAGCATGGGCACTGTCACCATTGACACTGTCACAATGGGCACTGTCAACATGAGCATTGTCACCATGGGAACTCTCACTAAGAGCACTGTCAACATGGGAAATTTCATCATGGGCACTCTCACCATGGGCACTCTCACCATGGGCACTCTCACCATGGACACTGTCACCATGAGCACTATCATCATGGGCAGTGCCACCATGAGGAATTTCACCATGGGAACTCCAACCATGTACACCGCCAGCATGAGCACAGTCACCATGGGCAGTGTCTCCATGAGCACTGTCACCTTGGGCACTTTCAACATGGGCACTCTCAACATGGGGACTGTCACCATGGACACTGTCATCATGATCTCTGTAACCATGGGAACTGTCACCATGAGCACTGCCATCTTGGGAACTGCCACCATGGACACTGCTACCATGAGCACTGTAACCATTGGCACTACCACTATGGGCACACTCACCATGGGTACTGTCACCATAGGTACTGTCACCATGAACACAGCCACAGTGAGCACTGTCACCGTGAGCACTGTCACCATGGGAACTGTCACCATGAGCACTGTCATCTTGGGAACCACCACCATGGACACTGCCACCATGAGCACTGTAACCATTGGCAGTGCCACCGTGGGCACAGTCACCATGGGTACTGTCACCATGGGCACTGTCACCATTGACACTGCCACAGTGAGCACTGTCACCGTGGGCACTGTCACCATGAGCACTGTCACCATGGGCACTGTCACCATGGACACTTTCACCATGGGCAGTGACTGTCACCATGGGCACTCTCACCATGGGCACTGTCACCATGGGCACTGTCACCATGGACCCAGTCACCATGGGCATTGTCACCATGGGCAGTGTCACCATGGGAACTCTCACCATGAGCACTGTAACCATGGGAAATGTCACCCTGGGCACTGTCACCATGGGCACTGTCACCATGGACACTGTCACCATGAGCACTATCATCATGGGCAGTGCCACCATAAGGAATTTCACCATGGGAACTCCACCCATGTACACCGCCAGCATGAGCACAGTCACCATGGGCAGTGTCACCATGAGCACTCTCACCATGGGCACTTTCAACATGGGCACTGTCACCATGAGAACTGCCACCAGGAGCACTATCACCATGAGCACTATCACCAACGGCATTGTCACCGTGAGCACTATCTCCGTGAGCACTGTCACCATGGGCACTTTCAACATGGCCAATGTCACCATGGGCACTCTCACCATGGACACTGTCATCATGAGCTCTGTTACCATTGAAACTGTCACCATGAGCACTGTCATCTTGGGAACTGCCACCATGGACACTGCCACCATGAGCACTGTAACCATTGGCACTGTTACCGTGCGCACTTTCACCATGGGAACTGTCAATATGAGCACTGTCACTGTGGGCACTGTCTCCATGGGCACTCTAAGCATGGGCACTGTCACCATGGGCACTGTCAACATGAGCACTGTCACCATGGGCAGTGTCACCATGAGCAATATCAACATGGGCACTGTCACTGTGAGCACTATTACCATGTGCACTATCACCATGTGCATTATCACCGTGAGCAATGTCACCGGGGGCACAGTCACCGTTTGCACTGTCACCATGAGCACTATCACCATGGGAAATGTCACCATGGGAACGGTCACCATGGGCACTGTCAATATGAGAACTGTCACCATGGGAAATGTCACCATGGGCACTATCACCATGCAGAGTGTCACAGTGGGCACTGTCACCATGGGCACTCTCACCATGGACACTGTCACCATGTGAACTGTCACCATGAGCACTATCACCGTGAGCACTGTCACCTTGGGCACTGTCACCATGAGCACTGTCACCATGGGCATTTTAACCATGGGAACTGTCACCATGAGCACTATCACCATGAGCACTATCACCATGGGCAGTGTCACCATGAGCAATATCACCATGGGCACTGTCACCGTGAGCACTATTACCATGGGCACTATCACCAAGGGCACTGTCATCGTGAGCAATGTCACCATGAGCACTGTCACCGTGGGCACTGTCACCATGAGAACTGTCACCATGGGCACTGTCACCATGGGAACTCTCACCATGAGTACTGTCACTGTGGACACTATCACCGTGAGCAATATCACAATGGGCACTGTCACCATGAGCACTATCACCAAGGGCACTGTTACCGTGAACACCATTACCATAGGCACTATCACCATGAGCACTATCACCGTGTGCACTGTCACCATGAGCACTATCACCATGGGAAGTGTCACCATGGGCACTGTCAACATGAGCACTGTCACCATGGGAACTCTCACCATGAGCACTTTCACAATGGGAAATGTCACCATGGGCACTGTCACCATCGGCACTGTCACCATGGGAACTGTCACCATGAGCACTATCATCATGAGCAAAATCACCATGGGCAGTGTCACCGTGAGCAATATCACCAGGGGCAGTGTCACCATGAGCACTATCACCATGAGCACGAACACCATTGGAACTGTCACCATGTGCACTGTCAACATGAGCACTTACACCCTGGGAACTCTCACCATGGGCACTGTCACCATGGGCAGTGTCACCATGGACACTGTCACCATGAGCACTATCATCATGGGCAGTGCCATCATGAGGAATTTCACCATGGGAACTCCAACCATGTACACCGCCAGCATGAGCACAGTCACCATGGGCAGTGTCACCATGAGCACTGTCACCATGGGCACTTTCAACATGGCCAATGTCACCATGGGCACTGTCACCATGGACACTGTCATCATGAGCTCTGTTACCACGGACACTGCCACCATGAGCACTGTAACCATTGGCACTGCCACTGTGGTCACTGTCACCATGGGTACTGTCACCATGGGCACTGTCACCATGGACACTGCCACAGTGAGCACTGTAACAGTGAGCACTGTCACCATGGGCACTGTCACCAAGGAACTCTCACCATGAGCACTGTCACCATGGAAAATGTCACCATGGACAGTGTCACCACAGGCACTGTTACCATGGGCAGTGTCACCATGAGCACTATCACCATGGTCTGTGTCACCATAAGCAATATCACCAAGGGCACTGTCACCATGAGCACTATTACCATGGACACTATCACCATGAGCACTATCATTGTGAGCACTGTCACCGTGAGCACTGTCACCGTGTACCCTGTCACCATGAGCACTGTCACCATGAGCAATATCACCATGGGAAGTAACATCATGGGAACGGTCACCATGGGCACTCTCACCATGGGCACTGTCACCATGGGCACTGTCGCCATGGACACTGTCAACATGGGCACTGTCAACATGAGCATTGTCACCATACGAACTCTCACCATGAGCACTGTCACAATGGGAAATGTCACCATGGGCACTGTCACCATGGGAACTGTCACCATGGACACTGTCACCATCAGCAGTATCATCATGGGCAGTGCCACCATAAGGAATTTCACCATGGGAACTCCAACCATGTACACCGCCAGCATGAGAACAGTCACCATGGGCATTGTAACCATGAGCACTATCACCAAGGGCACTGTCACCATGAGCACTATCACCATGGGAAATGTCACCATGGGAACGGTCACCATGGGCACTGTCACCATGTGAACTTTCACCATGAGCACTATCACCAAGGGCACTGTCACCATGAGCACTGTCACCATGGGCACTTTCAACATGGGCACTGTCACCATAGGCAATGTCACCATGGGCACTGTCACCATGGGCACTGTCACCATGGACACTTTCACCATGGGCAGTGACTGTCACCATGGGCACTCTCACCATGGGCACTGTCACCATGGGCACTGTCACCATGGACCCAGTCACCATGGGCATTGTCACCATGGGCAGTGTCACAATGGGAACTCTCACCATGAGCACTGTAACCATGGGAAATGTCACCCTGGGCACTGTCACCATGGTCACTGTCACCATGGACCCAGTCACCATGAGAACTGTCACCATGAACACTGTCACCATGAGCACTATCATCATGGGAAATGTCACCATGGGCACTGTCACCATGGGCACTATCACCATGCAAAGTGTCACAGTGGGCCCTGTCACCATGGGCACTGTCACCATGGACACTGTCACCATGTGAACTGTCACCATGAGCACTATCACCGTGAGAACTGTCACCTTGGGCACTGTCACCATGGGCACTTTAACCATGGGAACTGTCACCATGAGCACTATCACAATGAGCACTATCACCATGGGCAGTGTCACCATGAGCAATATCACCAAGGGCACTGTCACCGTGAACACTATTACCATGGGCACTATCACCAAGGGCCCTGTCACCGTGAGCAATGTCACCATGAGCACTGTCACCGTGGGCACTGTCACCATGAGAACTGTCACCATGGGCACTGTCACCATGGGAACTCTCACCATGAGTACTGTTACTGTGGACACTATCACCGTGAGCAATATCACAATGGGCACTGTCACCATGAGCACTATCACCAAGGGCACTGTTACCGTGAACACCATTACCATAGGCACTATCACCATGAGCACTATCACCGTGTGCACTGTCACCCTGAGCACTGTCACCATGAGCACTATCATCATGGGCAGTGCCACCATAAGGAATTTCACCATGGGAACTCCACCCATGTACACCGCCAGCATGAGCACAGTCACCATGGGCAGTGTCACCATGAGCACTCTCACCATGGGCACTTTCAACTAGGGCACTGTCACCATGCAAACTGCCACCAGGAGCACTATCACCATGAGCACTATCACTAAGGGCATTGTCACCATGAGCACGATCTCCGTGAGCATTATCACCGTGAGCACTGTCACCATGGGCACTTTCAACATGGCCAATGTCACCATGGGCACTCTCACCATGGACACTGTCATCATGAGCACTGTAACCATTGGCACTGTTACCGTGCGCACTTTCACCATGGGAACTGTCAATATGGGCACTGTCACTGTGGGCACTGTCTCCATGGGCACTCTCACCATGAGCACTGTCACCATGGACACTGTCACAATGGGCACTGTCAACATGAGCACTGTCACCATGGGCAGTGTCACCGTGAGCAATATCAACATGGGCACTGTCACTGTGAGCAGTATTACCATGTGCACTATCACCATGTGCACTATCACCGTGAGCACTGTCACCGGGGGCACTGTCACCGTTTGCACTGTCACCATGAGAACTATCACCATGGGAAATGTAACCATGGGAACGGTCACCATGGGCACTGTCAAGATGAGCACTGTCACCATGGGCACTGTCACCATTAGCACTTTCACCATGGGAAATGTCACCATGGGCACTGTCACCATGGGCACTATCACCATGCAAAGTGTCACAGTGGGCACTGTCACCATGGGCACTCTCACCATGGGCACTGTCACCATGTGAACTGTCACCATGAGCACTATCACCGTAAGCACTGTCACCTTGGGCACTGTCACCATGAGCACTGTCACCATGGGCACTTTAACCATGGGAACTGTCACCATGACCGCTATCACCATGAGCACTGTCACCTTGGGCACTGTCACCATGAGCACTGTCACCATGGGCACTTTAACCATGGGAACTGTCACCATGAGCACTATCACCGTGAGCACTGTCACCTTGGGCACTGTCACCATGAGCACTGTCACCTTGGGCACTTTAACCATGGGAACTGTCACCATGAGCACTATCACCATGGGCAGTGTCACCATGAGCAATATCACCATTGGCACTGTCACCATGAGCACTATTACCATGGGCACTATCACCAAGGGCACTGTCACCGTGAGCAATGTCACCATGAGAACTGTCACCATGGGCACTGTCACCATGGGAACTCTCACCATGAGTACTGTCACTGTGGACACTATCACCGTGAGCAATATCACAATGGGCACTGTCACCATGAGCACTATCACCAAGGGCACTATTACCGTGAACACCATTACCATAGGCACTATCACCATGAGCACTATCACCGTGTGCACTGTCACCATGAGCACTATCACCATGGGAAGTGTCACCATGGGCACTGTCAACATGAGCACTGTCACCATGGGAACTCTCACCATGAGCACTTTCACAATGGGAAATGTCACCATGGGCACTGTCACCATCGGCACTGTCACCATGGGAACTGTCACCATGAGCACTATCATCATGAGCACAATCACCATGGGCAGTGTCACCGTGAGCAATATCACCAGGGGCAGTGTCACCATGAGCACTATCACCATGAGCACGATCACCATGGGAACTCTCCCCGTGTGCACTGTCAAAATGAGCACTTACACCATGGGCACTCTCACCATGGGCACTGTCACCATGGGCACTGTCACCATGGACCCAGTCACCATGGGCATTGTCACCATGTGCAGTGTCACCATGGGAACTCTCACCATGAGCACTGTAACCATGGGAAATGTCACCCTGGGCACTGTCACCATGGGCACTGTCACCATGGACACTGTCACCATGAGCACTATCATCATGGGCAGTGCCACCATAAGGAATTTCACCATGGGAACTCCACCCATGTACACCGCCAGCATGAGCACAGTCACCATGGGCAGTGTCACCATGAGCACTCTCACCATGGGCACTTTCAACATGGCCTATGTCACCATGGGCACTCTCACCATGGACACTGTCATCATGAGCACTGTAACCATTGGCACTGTTACCGTGCGCACTTTCACGATGGGAAATGTCAATATGAGCACTGTCACTGTGGGCACTGTCTCCATGGGCACTCTCACCATGGGCACTGTCACCATGGACACTGTCACCATGGGCACTGTCACCATGAGCACTGTAACCATTGGCACTGCCACCTAGGGCACTGTCAGCATGGGTACTGTCACCATGGGCACTGTCACCATTGACACTGCCACAGTGAGCACTGTCACCGTGGGCACTGTCACCATTAGCACTGTCACCATGGGCACTGTCACCATGGACACTTTCACCATGGGCAGTGACTGTCACCATGGGCACTCTCACCATGGGCACTGTCAACATGGGCACTGTCACCATGGACCCAGTCACCATGGGCATTGTCACCATGGGCAGTGTCACCATGGGAACTCTCACCATGAGCACTGTAACCATGGGAAATGTCACCCTGGGCACTGTCACCATGGGCACTGTCACCATGGACACTGTCACCATGAGCACTATCATCATGGGCAGTGCCACCATAAGGAATTTCACCATGGGAACTCCACCCATGTACACCGCCAGCATGAGCACAGTCACCATGGGCAGTGTCACCATGAGCACTCTCACCATGGGCACTTTCAACATGGGCATTGTCACCATGAGAACTGCCACCAGGAGCACTATCACCATGAGCACTATCACCAACGGCATTGTCACCGTGAGCACTATCTCCGTGAGCACTGTCACCATGGGCACTTTCAACATGGTCAAAGTCACCATGGGCACTCTCACCATGGACACTGTCATCATGAGCTCTGTTACCATTGAAACTGTCACCATGAGCACTGTCATCTTGGGAACTGCCACCATGGACACTGCCACCATGAGCACTGTAACCATTGGCACTGTTACCGTGCGCACTTTCACCATGGGAACTGTCAATATGAGCACTGTCACTGTGGGCACTGTCTCCATGGGCACTCTAAGCATGGGCACTGTCACCATGGGCACTGTCAACATGAGCACTGTCACCATGGGCAGTGTCAACATGAGCAATATCAACATGGGCACTGTCACTGTGAGCACTATTACCATGTGCACTATCACCATGTGCCTTATCACCGTGAGCAATGTCACCGGGGGCACAGTCACCGTTTGCACTGTCACCATGAGCACTATCACCATGGGAAATGTCACCATGGGAACGGTCACCATGGGCACTGTCAATATGAGAACTGTCACCATGGGAACTGTCACCATGGGCACTATCACCATGCAGAGTGTCACAGTGGGCACTGTCACCATGGGCACTCTCACCATGGACACTGTCACCATGTGAACTGTCACCATGAGCACTATCACCGTGAGCACTGTCACCTTGGGCACTGTCACCATGAGCACTGTCACCATGGGCACTTTAACCATCTGAACTGTCACCATGAGCACTATCACCATGAGCACTATCACCATGGGCAGTGTCACCATGAGCAATATCACCATGGACACTGTCACCGTGAGCACTATTACCATGGGCACTATCACCAAGGGCACTGTCATCGTGAGCAATGTCACCATGAGCACTGTCACCGTGGGCACTGTCACCATGAGAACTGTCACCATGGGCACTGTCACCATGGGAACTCTCACCATGAGTACTGTCACTGTGGACACTATCACCGTGAGCAATATCACAATGGGCACTGTCACCATGAGCATTATCACCAAGGGCACTGTTACTGTGAACACCATTACCATAGGCACTATCACCATGAGCACTATCACCGTGTGCAGTGTCACCATGAGCACTATCACCATGGGAAGTGTCACCATGGGCACTGTCAACATGAGCACTGTCACCATGGGAACTCTCACCATGAGCACTTTCACAATGGGAAATGTCACCATGGGCACTGTCACCATCGGCACTGTCACCATGGGAACTGTCACCATGAGCACTATCATCATGAGCACAATCACCATGGGCAGTGTCACCGTGAGCAATATCACCAAGGGCAGTGTCACCATGAGCACTATCACCATGAGCACGATCACCATGAGCACGATCACCCTGTGCACTGTCACCATAAGCAGGGTCACCGTGAGAACTATCACCATGGTCACTGTCACCATGAGGACGGTCACAGTGGGCACTGTCAACATGAGCACTGTCACCATGGAAACTCTCACCATGAGCACTGTCACCATGGGAAAAGTCACCATGGGCACTGTCAACATGGGAACTGTCACCATGGGCACTTTCAACTTGGGCACTGTCACCATGCGAACTGTCACCATGAGCACTATGACCTTTAGCACTATCACCATGAGCACTGTCACCATAAACACTGTCACCGGGGGCACTGTCAACATTAGCACTGTCACTGTGGGCACTATCACGGTGAGCACTATTACAATGGGCACTGTCACCAAGGGCACTGTAACCATGAGCACTATCACCCAGTGCACTGTCATCATGTGCAGTGTCACCATGAGAACTATCACCATGGTGACTGTCACCATAGGAATGGTCACCATCGGCACTGTCAACATGAGCACTGTCACCGTGGGAACTCTCACCATGAGGACTGTCACCAGGGGAAATGTTACAACGGGCACTGTCACCATGGTAACAGTCACCCTGAGCACTGTCACCATGGGCACTCTCACCATGGGCACAGTTACCATGCACACTGTCACCATGGGACTGTCACCATGGACATTGCCACAGTCAGCACTGTCACCGTGAGCACTGTCACCATGGGAAATGTCACCATGAGCACTGTCACCATGGGAACTGTCACCATGAGCACTGTCACCATGAGTACTATCACCATGGGTACTGTCACCATGGGAATGGTCACCATGGGCACTGTCAACATGAACACTGTCACCATGGAAACTCTCACCATGAGCACTGTCACAATGGGCACTGTCACCATGGGAACTGTCACCATGGGCACTTTCAACATGGGCACTGTCACCATGGGAACTGTCACCATGAGCACTATGACCTTTAGCACTATTACCATGAGCACTATCACCAAGGGCACTGTCACCATGAGCACTATCACCATGAGCACTGTCACCATAAACACTGTCACCGGGGGCACTGTCAATATTAGCACTGTCACTGTGAGCATTATCACCGTGAGCACTATCACAATGGGCACTGTCACCATGGGCCCTGTCACCATTAGCACTATCACCATGAGCACTATCACCATGTACACTGTCACCATGAGCAGGGTCACCATGAGAACTATCATCATGGTCACTGTCACCATGGGAACGGTCACCATGGGCACTGTTAACATGAGCACTGTCACCATGGAAACTCTCACCCTGAGCATTGTCACCATGGGAAATGTCACCATGGGCAATGTGACCATGGGCACTGTCACCATGGGAATTGTCACCATGAGCACTGTCACCATGGGCACTGTGACCATGGACACTGTCACCATGGGCACTGTCATCATGGGCACTCTCACCATGGGCACTGGCACAATGGACGCTGTCACCATGGGCACTGTCAACCTGAGCACTGTCACCATGGGATCTCTCACCATGAGCACTCTTATCATGTGAAATGTCAACATGGGCATTATCATTATGGGCACTGTCACCATGGGCAGTGTCACCATGAGCAGTGTCACCATGGGAAATGTCACCATTGGCAATGTGACCATGGGCACTGTCACCATGGGAATTGTCACCATGAGCACTGTCACCATGGGCACTGTGACCATGGACACTGTCACCATGAGCACTATTATCATGGGCAGTGCCACCATAAGAAATTTCACCATGGGAACTCCACCCATGTACACCGCCAGCATGAGCACAGTCACCATGGGCAGTGTCACCATGAGCACTGTCACCATGGGCACTGTAACCATGGGAACTGTCACCATGAGCACTGTTACCGTGAGTACTATCTCCATGTGCAGTGTCACCGTGAGCAATATCACCATGAGCAATGTCACCGTGAGCACTCTTATACTGGGGACTGCCACCAAGGGCACTGTCTCCGTGATCACTGTCACCGTGAGCACTGGCACCATGGGCACTGTCACCATGGACACTGTCACAATGGGCACTGTCAACATGAGCACTGTCACCAAGGGAACTCTCACCATGAGCACTGTAACCATGGGAAATGTCACCATGGGCACTGTCACCATGGAAACTGTCACCATGAGCACTATCATCATGGGCAGTGCCACCATAAGGAATTTCACCATGGGAACTCCAACCATGTACACCGCTAGCATGAGCACAGTCATCATGGGCAGTGTCACCATGAACACTGTCACCATGAGCACTGTAACCATTGGCACTGCCACCTAGGGCACTGTCAGCATGGGTACTGTCACCATGGGCACTGTCACCATGGACATTGCCACAGTGACCACTGTCACCGTGAGCACTGTCACCATGGAAACTGTCACCATGAGCACTTTCACCAGTGACAGTGTCACCATGGGCACTGTCAACATGAGCAGTGTCACCATGGCATTATCACCATGAGCACAGTCACCATGGGAAATGTCACCATGGGCAGTGTCACCATGGGCACTCTCACCATGGGGAGTGTCACCATGAGCACTGTCACCATGGGCAGTGTCACCTTGAGCACTATCACCAAGGGCACTTTCAACATGGGCACTCTCACCATGGGGACTGTCACCATGGACACTGTCATCATGATCTCTGTAACCATGGGAACTGTCACCATGAGCACTGCCATCTTGGGAACTGCCACCATGGACACTGCTACCATGAGCACTGTAAACATTGGCACTACCACTATGGGCACACTCACCATGGGTACTGTCACCATAGGTACTGTCACCATGAACACAGCCACAGTGAGCACTGTCACAGTGAGCACTGTCACCATGGGAACTGTCACCATGAGCACTGTCATCTTGGGAACCACCACCATGGACACTGCCACCATGAGCACTGTAACCATTGGCAGTGCCACCGTGGGCACTGTCACCATGGGTACTGTCACCATGGGCACTGTCACCATTGATACTGCCACAGTGAGCACTGTCACCGTGGGCACTGTCACCATGAGCACTGTCACCATGGGCACTGTCACCATGGACACTTTCACCATGGGCAGTGACTGTCACCATGGGCACTCTCACCATGGGCACTGTCAACATGGGCACTGTCACCATGGACCCAGTCACCATGGGCATTGTCACCATGGGCAGTGTCACCATGGGAACTCTCACCATGA
This sequence comes from Balaenoptera physalus, assembly GCF_965194825.1. Lineage (NCBI taxonomy): Eukaryota > Metazoa > Chordata > Mammalia > Artiodactyla > Balaenopteridae > Balaenoptera > Balaenoptera physalus. The sequence goes on along the minus strand of NW_028126274.1, from coordinate 517,605 downwards.
GCACTGTAACCATGGGAAGTGTCACCCTGGGCACTGTCACCATGGGCACTGTCACCATGGACACTGTCACCATGAGCACTATCATCATGGGCAGTGCCACCATAAGGAATTTCACCATGGGAACTCCACCCATGTACACCGCCAGCATGAGCACAGTCACCATGGGCAGTGTCACCATGAGCACTCTCACCATGGGCACTTTCAACATGGGCACTGTCACCATGAGAACTGCCACCATGAGCACTATCACCATGAGCACTATCACCAAGGGCATTGTCACCGTGAGCACTTTCTCCGTGAGCACTGTCACCATGGGCACTTTCAACATGGCCAATGTCACCATGGGCAATCTCACCATGGACACTGTCATCATGAGCTCTGTTACCATTGAAACTGTCACCATGAGCACTGTCATCTGGGGAACTGCCACAATGGACACTGCCACCATGAGCACTGTAACCATTGGCACTGTTACCGTGCGCACTTTCACCATGGGAACTGTCAATATGAGCACTGTCACTGTGGGCACTGTCTCCATGGGCACTCTAAGCATGGGCACTGTCACCATGGGCACTGTCAACATGAGCACTGTCACCATGGGCAGTGTCACCATGAGCAATATCAACATGGGCACTGTCACTGTGAGCACTATTACCATGTGCACTATCACCATGTGCACTATCACCGTGAGCAATGTCACCGGGGGCACAGTCACCGTTTGCACTGTCACCATGAGCACTATCACCATGGGAAATGTCACCATGGGAACGGTCACCATGGGCACTGTCAATATGAGCACTGTCACCATGGGAACTGTCACCATGAGCACTGTCACCATGGGAAATGTCACCATGGGCACTGTCACCATGGGCACTATCACCATGCAGAGTGTCACAGTGGGCACTGTCACCATGGGCACTCTCACCATGGACACTGTCACCATGTGAACTGTCACCATGAGCACTATCACCGTGAGCACTGTCACCTTGGGCACTGTCACCATGAGCACTGTCACCATGGGCACTTTAACCATGGGAACTGTCACCATGAGCACTATCACCATGAGCACTATCACCATGGGCAGTGTCACCATGAGCAATATCACCATGGGCACTGTCACCGTGAGCACTATTACCATGGGCACTATCACCAAGGGCACTGTCATCGTGAGCAATGTCACCATGAGCACTGTCACCGTGGGCACTGTCACCATGAGAACTGTCACCATGGGCACTGTCACCATGGGAACTCTCACCATGAGTACTGTCACTGTGGACACTATCACCGTGAGCAATATCACAATGGGCACTGTCACCATGAGCACTATCACCAAGGGCACTGTTACCGTGAACACCATTACCATAGGCACTATCACCATGAGCACTATCACCGTGTGCACTGTCACCATGAGCACTATCACCATGGGAAGTGTCACCATGGGCACTGTCAACATGAGCACTGTCACCATGGGAACTCTCACCATGAGCACTTTCACAATGGGAAATGTCACCATGGGCACTGTCACCATCGGCACTGTCACCATGGGAACTGTCACCATGAGCACTATCATCATGAGCACAATCACCATGGGCAGTGTCACCGTGAGCAATATCACCAGGGGCAGTGTCACCATGAGCACTATCACCATGAGCACGATCACCATGGGAACTGTCACCATGTGCACTGTCAACATGAGCACTTACACCCTGGGAACTCTCACCATGGGCACTGTCACCATGGGCAGTGTCACCATGGACACTGTCACCATGAGCACTATCATCATGGGCAGTGCCATCATGAGGAATTTCACCATGGGAACTCTAACCATGTACACCGCCAGCATGAGCACAGTCACCATGGGCAGTGTCACCATGAGCACTGTCACCATGGGCACTTTCAACATGGCCAATGTCACCATGGGCACTGTCACCATGGACACTGTCATCATGAGCTCTGTTACCACGGACACTGCCACCATGAGCACTGTAACCATTGGCACTGCCACTGTGGTCACTGTCACCATGGGTACTGTCACCATGGGCACTGTCACCATGGACACTGCCACAGTGAGCACTGTAACAGTGAGCACTGTCACCATGGGCACTGTCACCAAGGAACTCTCACCATGAGCACTGTCACCATGGAAAATGTCACCATGGGCAGTGTCACCACAGGCACAGTTACCATGGGCAGTGTCACCATGAGCACTATCACCATGGTCTGTGTCACCGTAAGGAATATCACCAAGGGCACTGTCACCATGAGCACTATTACCATGGACACTATCACCATGAGCACTATCATTGTGAGCACTGTCACCGTGAGCACTGTCACCATTGACACTCTCACCATGGGCACATTCACCATGGACACTGTCACCATGAGCAATATCACCATGGGAAATAACACCATGGGAACGGTCACCATGGGCACTCTCACCATGGGCACTGTCACCATGGGCACTGTCACCATGGACACTGTCAACATGGGCACTGTCAACATGAGCATTGTCACCATACGAACTCTCACCATGAGCACTGTCACCATGGGAAATGTCACCATGGGCACTGTCACCATGGGAACTGTCACCATGGACACTGTCACCATCAGCAGTATCATCATGGGCAGTGCCACCATAAGGAATTTCACCATGGGAACTCCAACCATGTACACCGTCAGCATGAGAACAGTCACCATGGGCAGTGTAACCATGAGCACTATCACCAAGGGCACTGTCACCATGAGCACTATCACCATGGGAAATGTCACCATGGGAACGGTCACCATGGGCACTGTCACCATGTGAACTTTCACCATGAGCACTATCACCAAGGGCACTGTCACCATGAGCACTGTCACCATGGGCACTTTTAACATGGGCACTGTCACCATGGAAACTCTCACCATGAGCACTTTCACAATGGGAAATGTAACCATGGGCACTGTCACCATCGGCACTGTCACCATGCGAACTGTCACCATGAGCACTATCACCATGAGCACAATCACCATGGGCAGTGTCACCGTGAGCAATATCACCAGGGGCAGTGTCACCATGAGCACTATCACCATGAGCACGATCACCATGGGAACTGTCACCGTGTGCACTGTCAACATGAGCACTTACACCATGGGAACTCTCACCATAGGCACTGTCACCATGGGCAGTGTCACGATGGACACTGTCACCATGAGCACTATCATCATGGGCAGTGCCCTCATGAGGAACTTCACCATGGGAACTCCAACCATGTACACCGCCAGCATGAGCACAGTCACCATGGGCGGTGTCACCATGAGCACTGTCACCATGGGTACTTTCAACATGGCCATTGTCACCATGGGCACTGTCACCATGGACACTGTCATCATGAGCTCTGTTACCACGGACACTGCCACCATGAGCACTGTAACCATTGGCACTGCCACTGTGGTCACTGTCACAATGGGTACTGTCACCATGGGCACTGTCACCATGGACACTGCCACAGTGAGCACTGTTACAGTGAGCACTGTCACCATGGGCACTGTCACCAAGGAACTCTCACCATGAGCACTGTCACCATGGAAAATGTCACCATGGGCAGTGTCACCACAGGCACTGTTACCATGGGCAGTGTCACCATGAGCACTATCACCATGGTCTGTGTCACTGTAAGCAATATCACCAAGGGCACTGTCACCATGAGCACTATTACCATGGACACTATCACCATGAGCACTATCATTGTGAGCACTGTCACCGTGAGCACTGTCACCATTGACACTGTCACCATGGGCACATTCACCATGGACACTGTCACCATGAGCAATATCATCATGGGCAGTGCCACCATGAGGAATTTCACCATGTGAACTCCAACCATGTACACCGCCAGCATGAGCACAGTCACCATGGGCAGTGTCACGATGAGCACTGTCACCATGCACACTTTCAACATGGGCATTGTCACCATGGACACTGTCACCATGAACACTGTCATCATGAGCCCTATTATCATGGGAACTGTCACCATGAGCACTGTCTTCTTGGGAACTGCCACCATGGACAATGCCACCATGAGCACTGTAACCATTGGCACTGCCACCGTGGGCACTGTCAACATGGGTACTGTCGCCATGGGCACTGTCACCATGGACATTGCCACAGTGTGCACTGTCACCGTGAGCACTGTCACCATGGGAACTCTCACGATGAGCACTGTCACCATTAGCACTATCACCATGGGAACTGTCACCATGGGAATGGTCACCATGGGCACTGTCAACATGACCGCTGTCACCATGGAAACTCTTGCCATGAGCACTGTCACCATTGGAAAAGTCACCATGGGCACTGTCACCATGAGAACTGTCACCATGGGCACTTTCAACATGGGCACTGTCACCACGCGAAATGTCACCATGAGCACTATGACCTTTATCACTATCACCATAAGCAGTATCACCAAAGGCACTGTCACCATGAGCACTATCACCGTGAGCACTATCACCATGAGCACTGTCACCATAAACACTGTCACCGGGACACTGTCAATATTAGCACTGTCACTGTGGGCAGTATCACCGTGAGCACTCTCACAATGGGCACTGTCACCATGGGCACTGTCACCATGGGCACTGTCACCATGAGCACTATCACCATGAGCACTATCACCAAGTGCACTGTCACCGTGAGAACTATTACCATAGGCACTATCACCATGAGCACAATCACCATGAGCACTATCACCCTGTGCACTGTCACCATAAGCAGGGTCACCATGAGAACTATCACCATGGTCACTGTCACCATGAGGACGGTCACAGTGGGCACTGTCAACATGAGCACTGTCACCATGGAAACTCTCACCATGAGCACTGTCACCATGGGAAAAGTCACCATGGGCACTGTCAACATGGGAACTGTCACCGTGGGCACTTTCAACTTGGGCACTGTCACCATGCGAACTGTCACCATGAGCACTATGACCTTTAGCACTATCACCATGAGCACTGTCACCATAAACACTGTCACTGGGGGCACTGTCAACATTAGCACTGTCACTGTGGGCACTATCACGGTGAGCACTATTACAATGGGCAGTGTCACCAAGGGCACTGTAACCATGAGCACTATCACCCTGTGCACTGTCATCATGTGCAGTGTCACCATGAGAACTATCACCATGGTGACTGTCACCATAGGAATGGTCACCATCGGCACTGTCAACATGAGCACTGTCACCGTGGGAACTCTCACCATGAGGACTGTCACCAGGGGAAATGTTACAATGGGCACTGTCACCATGGTAACTGTCACCCTGAGCACTGTCACCGTGGGCACTGTCACCATGGGCACTCTCACCATGGGCACAGTTACCATGCACACTGTCACCATGGGACTGTCACCATGGACATTGCCACAGTCAGCACTGTCACCGTGAGCACTGTCACCATGGGAAATGTCACCATGAGCACTGTCACCATGGGAACTGTCACCATGAGCACTGTCACCATGAGTACTATCACCATGGGAACTGTCACCATGGGAATGGTCACCATGGGCACTGTCAACATGAACACTGTCACCATGGAAACTCTCACCATGAGCACTGTCACAATGGGCACTGTCACCATGGGAACTGTCACCATGGGCACTTTCAACATGGGCACTGTCACCATGGGAACTGTCACCATGAGCACTATGACCTTTAGCACTATTACCATGAGCACTATCACCAAGGGCACTGTCACCATGAGCACTATCACCATGAGCACTGTCACCATAAACACTGTCACCGGGGGCACTGTCAATATTAGCACTGTCACTGTGGGCATTATCACCGTGAGCACTATCACAATGGGCACTGTCACCATGGGCCCTGTCACCATTAGCACTATCACCATGAGCACTATCACCATGTACACTGTCACCATGAGCAGGGTCACCATGAGAACTATCACCATGGTCACTGTCACCATGGGAACGGTCACCATGGGCACTGTTAACATGAGCACTGTCACCATGGAAACTCTCACCCTGAGCATTGTCACCATGGGAAATGTCACCATGGGCAATGTGACCATGGGCACTGTCACCATGGGAATTGTCACCATGAGCACTGTCACCATGGGCACTGTGACCATGGACACTGTCACCATGGGCACTGTCATCATGGGCACTCTCACCATGGGCACTGGCACAATGGACGCTGTCACCATGGGCACTGTCAACCTGAGCACTGTCACCATGGGATCTCTCACCATGAGCACTCTTATCATGTGAAATGTCAACATGGGCATTATCATTATGGGCACTGTCACCATGGGCAGTGTCACCATGAGCAGTGTCACCATGGACACTGTCTCCATGGGAACTGTCACCATAAGCACTATCACCGTGAGCACTATCACCATGAGGACTATCACCAAGGGCACTGTCATCGTGAGCACTATCACCGTGAGCACTGTCACTGTGGGCACAGTCACCGTGTGCACTGTCACCATGAGCACTCTCACCTTGGGAAATGCCATCATGGGAATGGTCACCATGGGCACTCTCAAGATGAGCACTATCACCATGGGAAATCTCACCATGAGCACTGTCACCATGGGAATTGTCACCATGAGCACTCTCACCATAGGCACTGTTACCATGAGCACTGTCACCATGGGCACTGTCACCATGGTAAATGTCACCATGAGCTCTTTCACCTTGACCACTGTCAGCATGGGCTGTGTCACCATAAGCAATATCACCATGGGCAGTGTCACCATTAGCATTATTACCATGGACACTGTCACCATGAGCTCTATCATCGTGAGCACTGTCACCGTGGGCACTGTCAATGTGTGCACTGTCACCATAGGAAATCTCACCATGGGAAATGTCACGATGGGCACTAATACCATGGGAAGTGTCACCATGGGAACGGTCACCATGGCCGCTCTCACCATTGGCACTCTCACCATGGGCACTGTCACCATGGGCACTGTCAACATGAGCACTGTCACCATAGGAACTCTCACCATGAGCACTGTCACCATGAGAAATGTCACCATGGGCACTGTCACCATGGGCACTGTCACCATGGACACTGTCACCATGAGCACTATTATCATGGGCAGTGCCACCATAAGAAATTTCACCATGGGAACTCCACCCATGTACACCGCCAGCATGAGCACAGTCACCATGGGCAGTGTCACCATGAGCACTGTCACCATGGGCACTGTAACCATGGGAACTGTCACCATGAGCACTGTTACCGTGAGTACTATCTCCATGGGCAGTGTCACCGTGAGCAATATCACCATGAGCAATGTCACCGTGAGCACTCTTATACTGGGGACTGCCACCAAGGGCACTGTCTCCGTGATCACTGTCACCGTGAGCACTGGCACCATGGGCACTGTCACCATGGACACTGTCACAATGGGCACTGTCAACATGAGCACTGTCACCAAGGGAACTCTCACCATGAGCACTGTAACCATGGGAAATGTCACCATGGGCACTGTCACCATGGAAACTGTCACCATGAGCACTATCATCATGGGCAGTGCCACCATAAGGAATTTCACCATGGGAACTCCAACCATGTACACCGCTAGCATGAGCACAGTCATCATGGGCAGTGTCACCATGAACACTGTCACCATGAGCACTGTAACCATTGGCACTGCCACCTAGGGCACTGTCAGCATGGGTACTGTCACCATGGGCACTGTCACCATGGACATTGCCACAGTGACCACTGTCACCGTGAGCACTGTCACCATGGAAACTGTCACCATGAGCACTGTCACCAGTGACAGTGTCACCATGGGCACTGTCAACATGAGCAGTGTCACCATGGCATTATCACCATGAGCACAGTCACCATGGGAAATGTCACTTTGGGCAGTGTCACCATGGGCACTCTCACCATGGGGAGTGTCACCATGAGCACTGTCACCATGGGCAGTGTCACCTTGAGCACTATCACCAAGGGCACTTTCAACATGGGCACTCTCACCATGGGGACTGTCACCATGGACACTGTCATCATGATCTCTGTAACCATGGGAACTGTCACCATGAGCACTGCCATCTTGGGAACTGCCACCATGGACACTGCTACCATGAGCACTGTAAACATTGGCACTACCACTATGGGCACACTCACCATGGGTACTGTCACCATAGGTACTGTCACCATGAACACAGCCACAGTGAGCACTGTCACAGTGAGCACTGTCACCATGGGAACTGTCACCATGAGCACTGTCATCTTGGGAACCACCACCATGGACACTGCCACCATGAGCACTGTAACCATTGGCAGTGCCACCGTGGGCACTGTCACCATGGGTACTGTCACCATGGGCACTGTCACCATTGATACTGCCACAGTGAGCACTGTCACCGTGGGCACTGTCACCATGAGCACTGTCACCATGGGCACTGTCACCATGGACACTTTCACCATGGGCAGTGACTGTCACCATGGGCACTCTCACCATGGGCACTGTCAACATGGGCACTGTCACCATGGACCCAGTCACCATGGGCATTGTCACCATGGGCAGTGTCACCATGGGAACTCTCACCATGAGCACTGTAACCATGGGAAGTGTCACCCTGGGCACTGTCACCATGGGCACTGTCACCATGGACACTGTCACCATGAGCACTATCATCATGGGCAGTGCCACCATAAGGAATTTCACCATGGGAACTCCACCCATGTACACCGCCAGCATGAGCACAGTCACCATGGGCAGTGTCACCATGAGCACTCTCACCATGGGCACTTTCAACATGGGCACTGTCACCATGAGAACTGCCACCATGAGCACTATCACCATGAGCACTATCACCAAGGGCATTGTCACCGTGAGCACTTTCTCCGTGAGCACTGTCACCATGGGCACTTTCAACATGGCCAATGTCACCATGGGCAATCTCACCATGGACACTGTCATCATGAGCTCTGTTACCATTGAAACTGTCACCATGAGCACTGTCATCTGGGGAACTGCCACAATGGACACTGCCACCATGAGCACTGTAACCATTGGCACTGTTACCGTGCGCACTTTCACCATGGGAACTGTCAATATGAGCACTGTCACTGTGGGCACTGTCTCCATGGGCACTCTAAGCATGGGCACTGTCACCATGGGCACTGTCAACATGAGCACTGTCACCATGGGCAGTGTCACCATGAGCAATATCAACATGGGCACTGTCACTGTGAGCACTATTACCATGTGCACTATCACCATGTGCACTATCACCGTGAGCAATGTCACCGGGGGCACAGTCACCGTTTGCACTGTCACCATGAGCACTATCACCATGGGAAATGTCACCATGGGAACGGTCACCATGGGCACTGTCAATATGAGCACTGTCACCATGGGAACTGTCACCATGAGCACTGTCACCATGGGAAATGTCACCATGGGCACTGTCACCATGGGCACTATCACCATGCAGAGTGTCACAGTGGGCACTGTCACCATGGGCACTCTCACCATGGACACTGTCACCATGTGAACTGTCACCATGAGCACTATCACCGTGAGCACTGTCACCTTGGGCACTGTCACCATGAGCACTGTCACCATGGGCACTTTAACCATGGGAACTGTCACCATGAGCACTATCACCATGAGCACTATCACCATGGGCAGTGTCACCATGAGCAATATCACCATGGGCACTGTCACCGTGAGCACTATTACCATGGGCACTATCACCAAGGGCACTGTCATCGTGAGCAATGTCACCATGAGCACTGTCACCGTGGGCACTGTCACCATGAGAACTGTCACCATGGGCACTGTCACCATGGGAACTCTCACCATGAGTACTGTCACTGTGGACACTATCACCGTGAGCAATATCACAATGGGCACTGTCACCATGAGCACTATCACCAAGGGCACTGTTACCGTGAACACCATTACCATAGGCACTATCACCATGAGCACTATCACCGTGTGCACTGTCACCATGAGCACTATCACCATGGGAAGTGTCACCATGGGCACTGTCAACATGAGCACTGTCACCATGGGAACTCTCACCATGAGCACTTTCACAATGGGAAATGTCACCATGGGCACTGTCACCATCGGCACTGTCACCATGGGAACTGTCACCATGAGCACTATCATCATGAGCACAATCACCATGGGCAGTGTCACCGTGAGCAATATCACCAGGGGCAGTGTCACCATGAGCACTATCACCATGAGCACGATCACCATGGGAACTGTCACCATGTGCACTGTCAACATGAGCACTTACACCCTGGGAACTCTCACCATGGGCACTGTCACCATGGGCAGTGTCACCATGGACACTGTCACCATGAGCACTATCATCATGGGCAGTGCCATCATGAGGAATTTCACCATGGGAACTCTAACCATGTACACCGCCAGCATGAGCACAGTCACCATGGGCAGTGTCACCATGAGCACTGTCACCATGGGCACTTTCAACATGGCCAATGTCACCATGGGCACTGTCACCATGGACACTGTCATCATGAGCTCTGTTACCACGGACACTGCCACCATGAGCACTGTAACCATTGGCACTGCCACTGTGGTCACTGTCACCATGGGTACTGTCACCATGGGCACTGTCACCATGGACACTGCCACAGTGAGCACTGTAACAGTGAGCACTGTCACCATGGGCACTGTCACCAAGGAACTCTCACCATGAGCACTGTCACCATGGAAAATGTCACCATGGGCAGTGTCACCACAGGCACAGTTACCATGGGCAGTGTCACCATGAGCACTATCACCATGGTCTGTGTCACCGTAAGGAATATCACCAAGGGCACTGTCACCATGAGCACTATTACCATGGACACTATCACCATGAGCACTATCATTGTGAGCACTGTCACCGTGAGCACTGTCACCATTGACACTCTCACCATGGGCACATTCACCATGGACACTGTCACCATGAGCAATATCACCATGGGAAATAACACCATGGGAACGGTCACCATGGGCACTCTCACCATGGGCACTGTCACCATGGGCACTGTCACCATGGACACTGTCAACATGGGCACTGTCAACATGAGCATTGTCACCATACGAACTCTCACCATGAGCACTGTCACCATGGGAAATGTCACCATGAGCTCTTTCACCTTGACCACTGTCAGCATGGCCTGTGTCACCATAAGCAATATCACCATGGGCAGTGTCACCATTAGCATTATTACCATGGACACTGTCACCATGAGCTCTATCATCGTGAGCACTGTCACCGTGGGCACTGTCAATGTGTGCACTGTCACCATAGGAAATCTCACCATGGGAAATGTCACGATGGGCACTAATACCATGGGAAGTGTCACCATGGGAACGGTCACCATGGCCGCTCTCACCATTGGCACTCTCACCATGGGCACTGTCACCATGGGCACTGTCAACATGAGCACTGTCACCATAGGAACTCTCACCATGAGCACTGTCACCATGAGAAATGTCACCATGGGCACTGTCACCATGGGCACTGTCACCATGGACACTGTCACCATGAGCACTATTATCATGGGCAGTGCCACCATAAGAAATTTCACCATGGGAACTCCACCCATGTACACCGCCAGCATGAGCACAGTCACCATGGGCAGTGTCACCATGAGCACTGTCACCATGGGCACTGTAACCATGGGAACTGTCACCATGAGCACTGTTACCGTGAGTACTATCTCCATGGGCAGTGTCACCGTGAGCAATATCACCATGAGCAATGTCACCGTGAGCACTCTTATACTGGGGACTACCACCAAGGGCACTGTCTCCGTGATCACTGTCACCGTGAGCACTGGCACCATGGGCACTGTCACCATGGACACTGTCACAATGGGCACTGTCAACATGAGGACTGTCACCAAGGGAACTCTCACCATGAGCACTGTAACCATGGGAAATGTCACCATGGGCACTGTCACCATGGAAACTGTCACCATGAGCACTATCATCATGGGCAGTGCCACCATAAGGAATTTCACCATGGGAACTCCAACCATGTACACCGCTAGCATGAGCACAGTCATCATGGGCAGTGTCACCATGAACACTGTCACCATGAGCACTGTAACCTTTGGCACTGCCACCTAGGGCACTGTCAGCATGGGTACTGTCACCATGGGCACTGTCACCATGGACATTGCCACAGTGACCACTGTCACCGTGAGCACTGTCACCATGGAAACTGTCACCATGAGCACTGTCACCAGTGACAGTGTCACCATGGGCACTGTCAACATGAGCAGTGTCACCATGGAATTCTCACCATGAGCACAGTCACCATGGGAAATGTCACCATGGGCAGTGTCACCTTGGGCACTCTCACCATGGGGAGTGTCACCATGAGCACTGTCACCATGGGCAGTGTCACCTTGAGCACTATCACCAAGGGCACTGTCACCGTGAGCACTATCACAGTGAGCACTGTCACCATGGGTAATGTCACCGTGTGCACTGTCACCATGAGCACTGTCACCATGAGCACTATCACCATGGGAACGGTCATCATGGGCACTGTCACCATGGGAACTGTCCACATGAGCACTGTCACGATGGACACTGTCAGCATGGGCACTGTCAGCATTGACACTGTCACAATGGGCACTGTCAACATGAGCATTGTCACCATGGGAACTCTCACTAAGAGCACTGTCAACATGGGAAATTTCATCATGGGCACTCTCACCATGGGCACTCTCACCATGGGCACTCTCACCATGGACACTGTCACCATGAGCACTATCATCATGGGCAGTGCCACCATGAGGAATTTCACCATGGGAACTCCAACCATGTACACCGCCAGCATGAGCACAGTCACCATGGGCAGTGTCTCCATGAGCACTGTCACCTTGGGCACTTTCAACATGGGCACTCTCAACATGGGGACTGTCACCATGGACACTGTCATCATGATCTCTGTAACCATGGGAACTGTCACCATGAGCACTGCCATCTTGGGAACTGCCACCATGGACACTGCTACCATGAGCACTGTAACCATTGGCACTACCACTATGGGCACACTCACCATGGGTACTGTCACCATAGGTACTGTCACCATGAACACAGCCACAGTGAGCACTGTCACCGTGAGCACTGTCACCATGGGAACTGTCACCATGAGCACTGTCATCTTGGGAACCACCACCATGGACACTGCCACCATGAGCACTGTAACCATTGGCAGTGCCACCGTGGGCACAGTCACCATGGGTACTGTCACCATGGGCACTGTCACCATTGACACTGCCACAGTGAGCACTGTCACCGTGGGCACTGTCACCATGAGCACTGTCACCATGGGCACTGTCACCATGGACACTTTCACCATGGGCAGTGACTGTCACCATGGGCACTCTCACCATGGGCACTGTCACCATGGGCACTGTCACCATGGACCCAGTCACCATGGGCATTGTCACCATGGGCAGTGTCACCATGGGAACTCTCACCATGAGCACTGTAACCATGGGAAATGTCACCCTGGGCACTGTCACCATGGGCACTGTCACCATGGACACTGTCACCATGAGCACTATCATCATGGGCAGTGCCACCATAAGGAATTTCACCATGGGAACTCCACCCATGTACACCGCCAGCATGAGCACAGTCACCATGGGCAGTGTCACCATGAGCACTCTCACCATGGGCACTTTCAACATGGGCACTGTCACCATGAGAACTGCCACCAGGAGCACTATCACCATGAGCACTATCACCAACGGCATTGTCACCGTGAGCACTATCTCCGTGAGCACTGTCACCATGGGCACTTTCAACATGGCCAATGTCACCATGGGCACTCTCACCATGGACACTGTCATCATGAGCTCTGTTACCATTGAAACTGTCACCATGAGCACTGTCATCTTGGGAACTGCCACCATGGACACTGCCACCATGAGCACTGTAACCATTGGCACTGTTACCGTGCGCACTTTCACCATGGGAACTGTCAATATGAGCACTGTCACTGTGGGCACTGTCTCCATGGGCACTCTAAGCATGGGCACTGTCACCATGGGCACTGTCAACATGAGCACTGTCACCATGGGCAGTGTCACCATGAGCAATATCAACATGGGCACTGTCACTGTGAGCACTATTACCATGTGCACTATCACCATGTGCATTATCACCGTGAGCAATGTCACCGGGGGCACAGTCACCGTTTGCACTGTCACCATGAGCACTATCACCATGGGAAATGTCACCATGGGAACGGTCACCATGGGCACTGTCAATATGAGAACTGTCACCATGGGAAATGTCACCATGGGCACTATCACCATGCAGAGTGTCACAGTGGGCACTGTCACCATGGGCACTCTCACCATGGACACTGTCACCATGTGAACTGTCACCATGAGCACTATCACCGTGAGCACTGTCACCTTGGGCACTGTCACCATGAGCACTGTCACCATGGGCACTTTAACCATGGGAACTGTCACCATGAGCACTATCACCATGAGCACTATCACCATGGGCAGTGTCACCATGAGCAATATCACCATGGGCACTGTCACCGTGAGCACTATTACCATGGGCACTATCACCAAGGGCACTGTCATCGTGAGCAATGTCACCATGAGCACTGTCACCGTGGGCACTGTCACCATGAGAACTGTCACCATGGGCACTGTCACCATGGGAACTCTCACCATGAGTACTGTCACTGTGGACACTATCACCGTGAGCAATATCACAATGGGCACTGTCACCATGAGCACTATCACCAAGGGCACTGTTACCGTGAACACCATTACCATAGGCACTATCACCATGAGCACTATCACCGTGTGCACTGTCACCATGAGCACTATCATCATGGGAAGTGTCACCATGGGCACTGTCAACATGAGCACTGTCACCATGGGAACTCTCACCATGAGCACTTTCACAATGGGAAATGTCACCATGGGCACTGTCACCATCGGCACTGTCACCATGGGAACTGTCACCATGAGCACTATCATCATGAGCAAAATCACCATGGGCAGTGTCACCGTGAGCAATATCACCAGGGGCAGTGTCACCATGAGCACTATCACCATGAGCACGAACACCATTGGAACTGTCACCATGTGCACTGTCAACATGAGCACTTACACCCTGGGAACTCTCACCATGGGCACTGTCACCATGGGCAGTGTCACCATGGACACTGTCACCATGAGCACTATCATCATGGGCAGTGCCATCATGAGGAATTTCACCATGGGAACTCCAACCATGTACACCGCCAGCATGAGCACAGTCACCATGGGCAGTGTCACCATGAGCACTGTCACCATGGGCACTTTCAACATGGCCAATGTCACCATGGGCACTGTCACCATGGACACTGTCATCATGAGCTCTGTTACCACGGACACTGCCACCATGAGCACTGTAACCATTGGCACTGCCACTGTGGTCACTGTCACCATGGGTACTGTCACCATGGGCACTGTCACCATGGACACTGCCACAGTGAGCACTGTAACAGTGAGCACTGTCACCATGGGCACTGTCACCAAGGAACTCTCACCATGAGCACTGTCACCATGGAAAATGTCACCATGGACAGTGTCACCACAGGCACTGTTACCATGGGCAGTGTCACCATGAGCACTATCACCATGGTCTGTGTCACCATAAGCAATATCACCAAGGGCACTGTCACCATGAGCACTATTACCATGGACACTATCACCATGAGCACTATCATTGTGAGCACTGTCACCGTGAGCACTGTCACCGTGTACCCTGTCACCATGAGCACTGTCACCATGAGCAATATCACCATGGGAAGTAACATCATGGGAACGGTCACCATGGGCACTCTCACCATGGGCACTGTCACCATGGGCACTGTCGCCATGGACACTGTCAACATGGGCACTGTCAACATGAGCATTGTCACCATACGAACTCTCACCATGAGCACTGTCACAATGGGAAATGTCACCATGGGCACTGTCACCATGGGAACTGTCACCATGGACACTGTCACCATCAGCAGTATCATCATGGGCAGTGCCACCATAAGGAATTTCACCATGGGAACTCCAACCATGTACACCGCCAGCATGAGAACAGTCACCATGGGCATTGTAACCATGAGCACTATCACCAAGGGCACTGTCACCATGAGCACTATCACCATGGGAAATGTCACCATGGGAACGGTCACCATGGGCACTGTCACCATGTGAACTTTCACCATGAGCACTATCACCAAGGGCACTGTCACCATGAGCACTGTCACCATGGGCACTTTCAACATGGGCACTGTCACCATAGGCAATGTCACCATGGGCACTGTCACCATGGGCACTGTCACCATGGACACTTTCACCATGGGCAGTGACTGTCACCATGGGCACTCTCACCATGGGCACTGTCACCATGGGCACTGTCACCATGGACCCAGTCACCATGGGCATTGTCACCATGGGCAGTGTCACAATGGGAACTCTCACCATGAGCACTGTAACCATGGGAAATGTCACCCTGGGCACTGTCACCATGGTCACTGTCACCATGGACCCAGTCACCATGAGAACTGTCACCATGAACACTGTCACCATGAGCACTATCATCATGGGAAATGTCACCATGGGCACTGTCACCATGGGCACTATCACCATGCAAAGTGTCACAGTGGGCCCTGTCACCATGGGCACTGTCACCATGGACACTGTCACCATGTGAACTGTCACCATGAGCACTATCACCGTGAGAACTGTCACCTTGGGCACTGTCACCATGGGCACTTTAACCATGGGAACTGTCACCATGAGCACTATCACAATGAGCACTATCACCATGGGCAGTGTCACCATGAGCAATATCACCAAGGGCACTGTCACCGTGAACACTATTACCATGGGCACTATCACCAAGGGCCCTGTCACCGTGAGCAATGTCACCATGAGCACTGTCACCGTGGGCACTGTCACCATGAGAACTGTCACCATGGGCACTGTCACCATGGGAACTCTCACCATGAGTACTGTTACTGTGGACACTATCACCGTGAGCAATATCACAATGGGCACTGTCACCATGAGCACTATCACCAAGGGCACTGTTACCGTGAACACCATTACCATAGGCACTATCACCATGAGCACTATCACCGTGTGCACTGTCACCCTGAGCACTGTCACCATGAGCACTATCATCATGGGCAGTGCCACCATAAGGAATTTCACCATGGGAACTCCACCCATGTACACCGCCAGCATGAGCACAGTCACCATGGGCAGTGTCACCATGAGCACTCTCACCATGGGCACTTTCAACTAGGGCACTGTCACCATGCAAACTGCCACCAGGAGCACTATCACCATGAGCACTATCACCAAGGGCATTGTCACCATGAGCACGATCTCCGTGAGCATTATCACCGTGAGCACTGTCACCATGGGCACTTTCAACATGGCCAATGTCACCATGGGCACTCTCACCATGGACACTGTCATCATGAGCACTGTAACCATTGGCACTGTTACCGTGCGCACTTTCACCATGGGAACTGTCAATATGGGCACTGTCACTGTGGGCACTGTCTCCATGGGCACTCTCACCATGAGCACTGTTACCATGGACACTGTCACAATGGGCACTGTCAACATGAGCACTGTCACCATGGGCAGTGTCACCGTGAGCAATATCAACATGGGCACTGTCACTGTGAGCAGTATTACCATGTGCACTATCACCATGTGCACTATCACCGTGAGCACTGTCACCGGGGGCACTGTCACCGTTTGCACTGTCACCATGAGAACTATCACCATGGGAAATGTAACCATGGGAACGGTCACCATGGGCACTGTCAAGATGAGCACTGTCACCATGGGCACTGTCACCATTAGCACTTTCACCATGGGAAATGTCACCATGGGCACTGTCACCATGGGCACTATCACCATGCAAAGTGTCACAGTGGGCACTGTCACCATGTGCACTCTCACCATGGGCACTGTCACCATGTGAACTGTCACCATGAGCACTATCACCGTAAGCACTGTCACCTTGGGCACTGTCACCATGAGCATTGTCACCATGGGCACTTTAACCATGGGAACTGTCACCATGACCACTATCACCATGAGCACTGTCACCTTGGGCACTGTCACCATGAGCACTGTCACCATGGGCACTTTAACCATGGGAACTGTCACCATGAGCACTATCACCGTGAGCACTGTCACCTTGGGCACTGTCACCATGAGCACTGTCACCTTGGGCACTTTAACCATGGGAACTGTCACCATGAGCACTATCACCATGGGCAGTGTCACCATGAGCAATATCACCATTGGCACTGTCACCATGAGCACTATTACCATGGGCACTATCACCAAGGGCACTGTCACCGTGAGCAATGTCACCATGAGAACTGTCACCATGGGCACTGTCACCATGGGAACTCTCACCATGAGTACTGTCACTGTGGACACTATCACCGTGAGCAATATCACAATGGGCACTGTCACCATGAGCACTATCACCAAGGGCACTATTACCGTGAACACCATTACCATAGGCACTATCACCATGAGCACTATCACCGTGTGCACTGTCACCATGAGCACTATCACCATGGGAAGTGTCACCATGGGCACTGTCAACATGAGCACTGTCACCATGGGAACTCTCACCATGAGCACTTTCACAATGGGAAATGTCACCATGGGCACTGTCACCATCGGCACTGTCACCATGTGAACTGTCACCATGAGCACTATCATCATGAGCACAATCACCATGGGCAGTGTCACCGTGAGCAATATCACCAGGGGCAGTGTCACCATGAGCACTATCACCATGAGCACGATCACCATGGGAACTGTCCCCGTGTGCACTGTCAAAATGAGCACTTACACCATGGGCACTCTCACCATGGGCACTGTCACCATGGGCACTGTCACCATGGACCCAGTCACCATGGGCATTGTCACCATGGGCAGTGTCACCATGGGAACTCTCACCATGAGCACTGTAACCATGGGAAATGTCACCCTGGGCACTGTCACCATGGGCACTGTCACCATGGACACTGTCACCATGAGCACTATCATCATGGGCAGTGCCACCATAAGGAATTTCACCATGGGAACTCCACCCATGTACACCGCCAGCATGAGCACAGTCACCATGGGCAGTGTCACCATGAGCACTCTCACCATGGGCACTTTCAACATGGCCTATGTCACCATGGGCACTCTCACCATGGACACTGTCATCATGAGCACTGTAACCATTGGCACTGTTACCGTGCGCACTTTCACGATGGGAAATGTCAATATGAGCACTGTCACTGTGGGCACTGTCTCCATGGGCACTCTCACCATGGGCACTGTCACCATGGACACTGTCACCATGGGCACTGTCACCATGAGCACTGTAACCATTGGCACTGCCACCTAGGGCACTGTCAGCATGGGTACTGTCACCATGGGCACTGTCACCATTGACACTGCCACAGTGAGCACTGTCACCGTGGGCACTGTCACCATTAGCACTGTCACCATGGGCACTGTCACCATGGACACTTTCACCATGGGCAGTGACTGTCACCATGGGCACTCTCACCATGGGCACTGTCAACATGGGCACTGTCACCATGGACCCAGTCACCATGGGCATTGTCACCATGGGCAGTGTCACCATGGGAACTCTCACCATGAGCACTGTAACCATGGGAAATGTCACCCTGGGCACTGTCACCATGGGCACTGTCACCATGGACACTGTCACCATGAGCACTATCATCATGGGCAGTGCCACCATAAGGAATTTCACCATGGGAACTCCACCCATGTACACCGCCAGCATGAGCACAGTCACCATGGGCAGTGTCACCATGAGCACTCTCACCATGGGCACTTTCAACATGGGCATTGTCACCATGAGAACTGCCACCAGGAGCACTATCACCATGAGCACTATCACCAACGGCATTGTCACCGTGAGCACTATCTCCGTGAGCACTGTCACCATGGGCACTTTCAACATGGTCAAAGTCACCATGGGCACTCTCACCATGGACACTGTCATCATGAGCTCTGTTACCATTGAAACTGTCACCATGAGCACTGTCATCTTGGGAACTGCCACCATGGACACTGCCACCATGAGCACTGTAACCATTGGCACTGTTCCCGTGCGCACTTTCACCATGGGAACTGTCAATATGAGCACTGTCACTGTGGGCACTGTCTCCATGGGCACTCTAAGCATGGGCACTGTCACCATGGGCACTGTCAACATGAGCACTGTCACCATGGGCAGTGTCAACATGAGCAATATCAACATGGGCACTGTCACTGTGAGCACTATTACCATGTGCACTATCACCATGTGCCTTATCACCGTGAGCAATGTCACCGGGGGCACAGTCACCGTTTGCACTGTCACCATGAGCACTATCACCATGGGAAATGTCACCATGGGAACGGTCACCATGGGCACTGTCAATATGAGAACTGTCACCATGGGAACTGTCACCATGGGCACTATCACCATGCAGAGTGTCACAGTGGGCACTGTCACCATGGGCACTCTCACCATGGACACTGTCACCATGTGAACTGTCACCATGAGCACTATCACCGTGAGCACTGTCACCTTGGGCACTGTCACCATGAGCACTGTCACCATGGGCACTTTAACCATCTGAACTGTCACCATGAGCACTATCACCATGAGCACTATCACCATGGGCAGTGTCACCATGAGCAATATCACCATGGGCACTGTCACCGTGAGCACTATTACCATGGGCACTATCACCAAGGGCACTGTCATCGTGAGCAATGTCACCATGAGCACTGTCACCGTGGGCACTGTCACCATGAGAACTGTCACCATGGGCAC
This sequence comes from Balaenoptera physalus, assembly GCF_965194825.1. Taxonomy (NCBI): domain Eukaryota; kingdom Metazoa; phylum Chordata; class Mammalia; order Artiodactyla; family Balaenopteridae; genus Balaenoptera; species Balaenoptera physalus. The sequence goes on along the minus strand of NW_028126274.1, from coordinate 496,683 downwards.
TGTCACCATGGGAACTCTCACCATGAGTACTGTCACTGTGGACACTATCACCGTGAGCAATATCACAATGGGCACTGTCACCATGAGCACTATCACCAAGGGCACTGTTACTGTGAACACCATTACCATAGGCACTATCACCATGAGCACTATCACCGTGTGCAGTGTCACCATGAGCACTATCACCATGGGAAGTGTCACCATGGGCACTGTCAACATGAGCACTGTCACCATGGGAACTCTCACCATGAGCACTTTCACAATGGGAAATGTCATCATGGGCACTGTCACCATCGGCACTGTCACCATGGGAACTGTCACCATGAGCACTATCATCATGAGCACAATCACCATGGGCAGTGTCACCGTGAGCAATATCACCAAGGGCAGTGTCACCATGAGCACTATCACCATGAGCACGATCACCATGAGCACGATCACCCTGTGCACTGTCACCATAAGCAGGGTCACCGTGAGAACTATCACCATGGTCACTGTCACCATGAGGACGGTCACAGTGGGCACTGTCAACATGAGCACTGTCACCATGGAAACTCTCACCATGAGCACTGTCACCATGGGAAAAGTCACCATGGGCACTGTCAACATGGGAACTGTCACCATGGGCACTTTCAACTTGGGCACTGTCACCATGCGAACTGTCACCATGAGCACTATGACCTTTAGCACTATCACCATGAGCACTGTCACCATAAACACTGTCACCGGGGGCACTGTCAACATTAGCACTGTCACTGTGGGCACTATCACGGTGAGCACTATTACAATGGGCACTGTCACCAAGGGCACTGTAACCATGAGCACTATCACCCAGTGCACTGTCATCATGTGCAGTGTCACCATGAGAACTATCACCATGGTGACTGTCACCATAGGAATGGTCACCATCGGCACTGTCAACATGAGCACTGTCACCGTGGGAACTCTCACCATGAGGACTGTCACCAGGGGAAATGTTACAACGAGCACTGTCACCATGGTAACAGTCACCCTGAGCACTGTCACCATGGGCACTCTCACCATGGGCACAGTTACCATGCACACTGTCACCATGGGACTGTCACCATGGACATTGCCACAGTCAGCACTGTCACCGTGAGCACTGTCACCATGGGAAATGTCACCATGAGCACTGTCACCATGGGAACTGTCACCATGAGCACTGTCACCATGAGTACTATCACCATGGGTACTGTCACCATGGGAATGGTCACCATGGGCACTGTCAACATGAACACTGTCACCATGGAAACTCTCACCATGAGCACTGTCACAATGGGCACTGTCACCATGGGAACTGTCACCATGGGCACTTTCAACATGGGCACTGTCACCATGGGAACTGTCACCATGAGCACTATGACCTTTAGCACTATTACCATGAGCACTATCACCAAGGGCACTGTCACCATGAGCACTATCACCATGAGCACTGTCACCATAAACACTGTCACCGGGGGCACTGTCAATATTAGCACTGTCACTGTGGGCATTATCACCGTGAGCACTATCACAATGGGCACTGTCACCATGGGCCCTGTCACCATTAGCACTATCACCATGAGCACTATCACCATGTACACTGTCACCATGAGCAGGGTCACCATGAGAACTATCACCATGGTCACTGTCACCATGGGAACGGTCACCATGGGCACTGTTAACATGAGCACTGTCACCATGGAAACTCTCACCCTGAGCATTGTCACCATGGGAAATGTCACCATGGGCAATGTGACCATGGGCACTGTCACCATGGGAATTGTCACCATGAGCACTGTCACCATGGGCACTGTGACCATGGACACTGTCACCATGGGCACTGTCATCATGGGCACTCTCACCATGGGCACTGGCACAATGGACGCTGTCACCATGGGCACTGTCAACCTGAGCACTGTCACCATGGGAACTCTCACCATGAGCACTGTTATCATGTGAAATGTCAACATGGGCATTATCATTATGGGCACTGTCACCATGGGCAGTGTCACCATGAGCAGTGTCACCATGGACACTGTCTCCATGGGAACTGTCACCATAAGCACTATCACCGTGAGCACTATCACCATGAGGACTATCACCAAGGGCACTGTCATCGTGAGCACTATCACCGTGAGCACTGTCACTGTGGGCACAGTCACCGTGTGCACTGTCACCATGAGCACTCTCACCTTGGGAAATGCCATCATGGGAACGGTCACCATGGGCACTCTCAAGATGAGCACTATCACCATGGGAAATCTCACCATGAGCACTGTCACCATGGGAATTGTCACCATGAGCACTCTCACCATAGGCACTGTTACCATGAGCACTGTCACCATGGGCACTGTCACCATGGTAAATGTCACCATGAGCTCTTTCACCTTGACCACTGTCAGCATGGGCTGTGTCACCATAAGCAATATCACCATGGGCAGTGTCACCATTAGCATTATTACCATGGACACTGTCACCATGAGCTCTATCATCGTGAGCACTGTCACCGTGGGCACTGTCAATGTGTGCACTGTCACCATAGGACATCTCACCATGGGAAATGTCACGATGGGCACTAATACCATGGGAAGTGTCACCATGGGAACGGTCACCATGGCCGCTCTCACCATTGGCACTCTCACCATGGGCACTGTCACCATGGGCACTGTCAACATGAGCACTGTCACCATAGGAACTCTCACCATGAGCACTGTCACCATGAGAAATGTCACCATGGGCACTGTCACCATGGGCACTGTCACCATGGACACTGTCACCATGAGCACTATTATCATGGGTAGTGCCACCATAAGAAATTTCACCATGGGAACTCCACCCATGTACACCGCCAGCATGAGCACTGTCACCATGGGCAGTGTCACCATGAGCACTGTCACCATGGGCACTGTAACCATGGGAACTGTCACCATGAGCACTGTTACCGTGAGTACTATCTCCATGGGCAGTGTCACCGTGAGCAATATCACCATGAGCAATGTCACCGTGAGCACTCTTATACTGGGGACTACCACCAAGGGCACTGTCTCCGTGATCACTGTCACCGTGAGCACTGGCACCATGGGCACTGTCAGCATGGACACTGTCACAATGGGCACTGTCAACATGAGCACTGTCACCAAGGGAACTCTCAGCATGAGCACTGTAACCATGGGAAATATCACCATGGGCACTGTCACCATGGAAACTGTCACCATGAGCACTATCATCATGGGCAGTGCCACCATAAGGAATTTCACCATGGGAACTCCAACCATGTACACCGCTAGCATGAGCACAGTCATCATGGGCAGTGTCACCATGAACACTGTCACCATGAGCACTCTAACCATTGGCACTGCCACCTAGGGCACTGTCAGCATGGGTACTCTCACCATGGGCACTGTCACCATGGACATTGCCACAGTGACCACTGTCACCGTGAGCACTGTCACCATGGAAACTGTCACCATGAGCACTGTCACCAGTGACAGTGTCACCATGGGCACTGTCAACATGAGCAGTGTCACCATGGAATTCTCACCATGAGCACAGTCACCATGGGAAATGTCACCATGGGCAGTGTCACCTTGGGCACTCTCACCATGGGGAGTGTCACCATGAGCACTGTCACCATGGGCAGTGTCACCTTGAGCACTATCACCAAGGGCACTGTCACCGTGAGCACTATCACAGTGAGCACTGTCACCATGGGTAATGTCACCGTGTGCACTGTCACCATGAGCACTGTCACCATGAGCACTATCACCATGGGAACGGTCACCATGGGCACTGTCACCATGGGAACTGTCCACATGAGCACTGTCACGATGGACACTGTCAGCATGGGCACTGTCACCATTGACACTGTCACAATTGTCACTGTCAACATGAGCATTGTCACCATGGGAACTCTCACTAAGAGCACTGTCAACAAGGGAAATTTCATCATGGGCACTCTCACCATGGGCACTCTCACCATGGACACTGTCACCATGAGCACTATCATCATGGGCAGTGCCACCATGAGGAATTTCACCATGGGAACTCCAACCATGTACACCGCCAGCATGAGCACAGTCACCATGGGCAGTGTCTCCATGAGCACTGTCACCTTGGGCACTTTCAACATGGGCACTCTCACCATGGGGACTGTCACCATGGACACTGTCATCATGATCTCTGTAACCATGGGAACTGTCACCATGAGCACTGCCATCTTGGGAACTGCCACCATGGACACTGCTACCATGAGCACTGTAACCATTGGCACTACCACTATGGGCACACTCACCATGGGTACTGTCACCATAGGTACTGTCACCATGAACACAGCCACAGTGAGCACTGTCACCGTGAGCACTGTCACCATGGGAACTGTCACCATGAGCACTGTCATCTTGGGAACCACCACCATGGACACTGCCACCATGAGCACTGTAACCATTGGCAGTGCCACCGTGGACACAGTCACCATGGGTACTGTCACCATGGGCACTGTCACCATTGACACTGCCACAGTGAGCACTGTCACCGTGGGCACTGTCACCATGAGCACTGTCACCATGGGCACTGTCACCATGGACACTTTCACCATGGGCAGTGACTGTCACCATGGGCACTCTCACCATGGGCACTGTCACCATGGGCACTGTCACCATGGACCCAGTCACCATGGGCATTGTCACCATGGGCAGTGTCACCATGGGAACTCTCACCATGAGCACTGTAACCATGGGAAATGTCACCCTGGGCACTGTCACCATGGGCACTGTCACCATGGACACTGTCACCATGAGCACTATCATCATGGGCAGTGCCACCATAAGGAATTTCACCATGGGAACTCCACCCATGTACACCGCCAGCATGAGCACAGTCACCATGGGCAGTGTCACCATGAGCACTCTCACCATGGGAACTTTCAACATGGGCACTGTCACCATGAGAACTACCACCATGAGCACTATCACCATGAGCACTATCACCAAGGGCATTGTCACCGTGAGCACTTTCTCCGTGAGCACTGTCACCATGGGCACTTTCAACATGGCCAATGTCACCATGGGCAGTCTCACCATGGACACTGTCATCATGAGCTCTGTTACCATTGAAACTGTCACCATGAGCACTGTCATCTTGGGAACTGCCAAAATGGACACTGCCACCATGAGCACTGTAACCATTGGCACTGTTACCGTGTGCACTTTCATCATGGGAACTGTCAATATGAGCACTGTCACTGTGGGCACTGTCTCCATGGGCACTCTAAGCATGGGCACTGTCACCATGGGCACTGTCAACATGAGCACTGTCACCATGGGCAGTGTCACCATGAGCAATATCAACATGGGCACTGTCACTGTGAGCACTATTACCATGTGCACTATCACCATGTGCACTATCACCGTGAGTATTGTCACCGGGGGCACAGTCACCGTTTGCACTGTCACCATGAGCACTATCACCATGGGAAATGTCACCATGGGAACGGTCACCATGGGCACTGTCAATATGAGAAATGTCACCATGGGAACTGTCACCATGAGCACTGTCACCATGGGAAATGTCACCATGGGCACTGTCACCATGGGCACTATCACCATGCAGAGTGTCACAGTGGGCACTGTAAGCATGGGCACTCTCACCATGGACACTGTCACCATGTGAACTGTCACCATGAGCACTATCACCGTGAGCACTGTCACCTTGGGCACTGTCACCATGAGCACTGTCACCATGGGCACTTTAACCATGGGAACTGTCACCATGAGCACTATCACCATGAGCACTATCACCATGGGCAGTGTCACCATGAGCAATATCACCATGGGCACTGTCACCGTCAGCACTATTACCATGGGCACTATCACCAAGGGCACTGTGATCGTGAGCAATGTCACCATGAGCACTGTCACCGTGGGCACTGTCACCATGAGAACTGTCACCATGGGCACTGTCACCATGGGAACTCTCACCATGAGTACTGTCACTGTGGACACTATCACCGTGAGCAATGTCACCGGGGGCACAGTCACCGTTTGCACTGTCACCATGAGCACTATCACCATGGGAAATGTCACCATGGGAACGGTCACCATGGGCACTGTCAATATGAGAACTGTCACCATGGGAACTGTCACCATGGGCACTATCACCATGCAGAGTGTCACAGTGGGCACTTCACCATGGGCACTCTCACCATGGACACTGTCACCATGTGAACTGTCACCATGAGCACTATCACCGTGAGCACTGTCACCTTGGGCACTGTCACCATGAGCACTGTCATCATGGGCACTTTAACCATGGGAACTGTCACCATGAGCACTATCACCATGAGCACTATCACCATGGGCAGTGTCACCATGAGCAATATCACCATGGGCACTGTCACCGTCAGCACTATTACCATGGGCACTATCACCAAGGGCACTGTGATCGTGAGCAATGTCACCATGAGCACTGTCACCGTGGGCACTGTCACCATGAGAACTGTCACCATGGGCACTGTCACCATGGGAACTCTCACCATGAGTACTGTCACTGTGGACACTATCACCGTGAGCAATATCACAATGGGCACTGTCACCATGAGCACTATCACCAAGGGCACTGTTACCGTGAACACCATTACCATAGGCACTATCACCATGAGCACTATCACCGTGTGCACTGTCACCATGAGCACTATCACCATGGGAAGTGTCACCATGGGCACTGTCAACATGAGCACTGTCACCATGGGAACTCTCACCATGAGCACTTTCACAATGGGAAATGTCACCATGGGCACTGTCACCATCGGCACTGTCACCATGGGAACTGTCACAATGAGCACTATCATCATGAGCACAATCACCATGGGCAGTGTCACCGTGAGCAATATCACCAGGGGCAGTGTCACCATGAGCACTATCACCATGAGCACGATCACCATGGGAACTGTCACCATGTGCACTGTCAACATGAGCACTTACACCCTGGGAACTCTCACCATGGGCAATGTCACCATGGGCAGTGTCACCATGGACACTGTCACCATGAGCACTATCATCATGGGCAGTGCCATCATGAGGAATTTCACCATGGGAACTCCAACCATGTACACCGCCAGCATGAGCACAGTCACCATGGGCAGTGTCACCATGAGCACTGTCACCATGGGCACTTTCAACATGGCCAATGTCACCATGGGCACTGTCACCATGGACACTGTCATCATGAGCTCTGTTACCACGGACACTGCCACCATGAGCACTGTAACCATTGGCACTGCCACTGTGGTCACTGTCACCATGGGTACTGTCACCATGGGCACTGTCACCATGGACACTGCCACAGTGAGCACTGTAACAGTGAGCACTGTCACCATGGGCACTGTCACCAAGGAACTCTCACCATGAGCACTGTCACCATGGAAAATGTCACCATGAGCAGTGTCACCACAGGTACTGTTACCATGGGCAGTGTCACCATGAGCACTTTCACCATGGTCTGTGTCACCGTAAGAAATATCACCAAGGGCACTGTCACCATGAGCACTATTACCATGGACACTATCACCATGAGCACTATCATTGTGAGCACTGTCACCGTGAGCACTGTCACCGTGTACACTGTCACCATGAGCACTGTCACCATGAGCAATATCACCATGGGAACGGTCACCATGGGCACTCTCACCATGGGCACTGTCACCATGGACACTGTCAACATGGGCACTGTCAACATGAGCATTGTCACCATACGAACTCTCACAATGAGCACTGTCACAATGGGAAATATCACCATGGGCACTGATCACCATGGGAACTGTCACCATGGACACTGTCACCATCAGCAATATCATCATGGGCAGTGCCACCATAAGGAATTTCACCATGGGAACTCCAACCATGTACACCGCCAGCATGAGAACAGTCACCATGGGCAGTGTAACCATGAGCACTATCACCAAGGGCACTGTCACCATGAGCACGATCACCATGGGAAATGTCACCATGGGAACGGTCACCATGGGCACTGTCACCATGTGAACTTTCACCATGAGCACTATCACCAAGGGCACTGTCACCATGAGCACTGTCACCATGGGCACTTTCAACATGGGCACTGTCACCATAGGCAATGTCACCATGGGCACTGTCACCATGGGCACTGTCACCATGGACACTTTCACCATGGGCAGTGACTGTCACCATGGGCACTCTCACCATGGGCACTGTCACCATGGGCACTGTCACCATGGACCCAGTCACCATGGGCATTGTCACCATGGGCAGTATCACCATGGGAACTCTCACCATGAGCACTGTAACCATGGGAAATATCACCCTGGGCACTGTCACCATGGGCACTGTCACCATGGACCCAGTCACCATGAGAACTGTCACCATGGACACTGTCACCATGAGCACTATCATCATGGGAAATGTCACCATGGGCACTGTCACCATGGGCACTATCACCATGCAAAGTGTCACAGTGGGCCCTGTCACCATGGGCACTGTCACCATGGACACTGTCACCATGTGAACTGTCACCATGAGCACTATCACCGTGAGAACTGTCACCTTGGGCACTGTCACCATGGGCACTTTAACCATGGGAACTGTCACCATGAGCACTATCACCATGAGCACTATCACCATGGGCAGTGTCACCATGAGCAATATCACCATGGGCACTGTCACCGTGAACACTATTACCATGGGCACTATCACCAAGGGCACTGTCACCGTGAGCAATGTCACCATGAGCACTGTCACCGTGGGCACTGTCACCATGAGAACTGTCACCATGGACACTGTCACCATGGGAACTCTCACCATGAGTACTGTCACTGTGGACACTATCACCGTGAGTAATATCACAATGGGCACTGTCACCATGAGCACTATCACCAAGGGCACTGTTACCGTGAACACCATTATCATAGGCACTATCACCATGAGCACTATCACCGTGTGCACTGTCACCATGAGCACTATCACCATGGGAAGTGTCACCATGGGCACTGTCAACATGAGCACTGTCACCATGGGAAATCTCCCCATGAGCACTTTCACAATTGGAAATGTCACCATGGGCAGTGTCACCATCGGCACTGTCACCATGGGAACTTTCACCATGAGCTCTATCATCATGAGCACAATCACCATGGGCAGTGTCACCATGAGCAATATCACCAGGGGCAGTGTCACCATGAGCACTATCACCATGAGCACGATCACCATGGGAACTGTCACCATGTGCACTGTCAACATGAGCACTTACACCATGGGAACTCTCACCATGGGCACTGTCACCATGGGCAGTGTCACCATGGACACTGTCACCATGAGCACTATCATCATGGGCAGTGCCATCATGAGGAATTTCACCATGGGAACTCCAACCATGTACACCGCCAGCATGAGCACAGTCACCATGGGCAGTGTCACCATGAGCACTGTCACCATGGGCACTTTCAACATGGCCAATGTCACCATGGGCACTGTCACCATGGACACTGTCATCATGAGCTCTGTTACCACGGACACTGCCAACATGAGCACTGTAACCATTGGCACTGCCACTGTGGTCACTGTCACCATGGGTACAGTCACCATGGGCACTGTCACCATGGACACTGCCACAGTGAGCACTGTAACAATGAGCACTGTCACCATGGGCACTGTCACCAAGGAACTCTCACCATGAGCAATGTCACCATGGAAAATGTCGCCATGGGCAGTGTCACCACAGGCACTGTTACCATGGGCAGTGTCACCATGAGCACTATCACCATGGTCTGTGTCACCGTAAGCAATATCACCAAGGGCACTGTCACCATGAGCACTATTACCATGGACACTATCACCATGAGCACTATCATTGTGAGCACTGTCACCGTGAGCACTGTCACCGTGTACACTGTCACCATGAGCACTGTCACCATGAGCAATATCACCATGGGAAGTAACACCATGGGAACGGTCACCATGGGCACTCTCACCATGGGCACTGTCACCATGGGCACTGTCACCATGGACACTGTCAACATGGGCACAGTCAACATGAGCATTGTCACCATGGACACTTTCACCATGGGCAGTGACTGTCACCATGGGCACTCTCACCATGGGCACTGTCAACATGGGCACTGTCACCATGGACCCAGTCACCATGGGCATTGTCACCATGGGAACTGTCACCCTGGGCACTGTCACCATGGGCACTGTCACCATGGACACTGTCACCATGAGCACTATCATCATGGGCAGTGCCACCATAAGGAATTTCACCATGGGAACTCCACCCATGTACACCGCCAGCATGAGCACAGTCACCATGGGCAGTGTCACCATGAGCACTCTCACCATGGGCACTTTCAACATGGGCACTGTCACCATGAGTACTGCCACCATGAGCACTATCACCATGAGCACTATCACCAAGGGCATTGTCACCGTGAGCACTTTCTCCGTGAGCACTGTCACCATGGGCACTTTCAACATGGCCAATGTCACCATGGGCAATCTCACCATGGATACTGTCATCATGAGATCTGTTACCATTGAAACTGTCACCATGAGCACTGTCATCTGGGGAACTGCCACAATGGACACTGCCACCATGAGCACTGTAACCATTGACACTGTTACCGTTCGCACTTTCACCATGGGAACTGTCAATATGAGCACTGTCACTGTGGGCACTGTCTCCATGGGCACTCTAAGCATGGGCACTGTCACCATGGGCACTGTCAACATGAGCACTGTCACCATGGGCAGTGTCACCATGAGCAATATCAACATGGGCACTTTCACTGTGAGCACTATTACCATGTGCACTATCACCATGTGCACTATCACCGTGAGCAATGTCACCGGGGGCACAGTCACCGTTTGCACTGTCACCATGAGCACTATCACCATGGGAAATGTCACCATGGGCACTGTCAATATGAGCACTGTCACCATGGGAACTGTCACCATGAGCACTGTCACCATGGGAAATGTCACCATGGGCACTGTCACCATGGGCACTATCACCATGCAGAGTGTCACAGTGGGCACTGTCACCATGGGCACTCTCACCATGGACACTGTCACCATGTGAACTGTCACCATGAGCACTATCACCGTGAGCACTGTCACCTTGGGCACTGTCACCATGAGCACTGTCACCATGGGCACTTTAACCATGGGAACTGTCACCATGAGCACTATCACCATGAGCACTATCACCATGGGCAGTGTCACCATGAGCAATATCACCATGGGCACTCTCACCGTGAGCACTATTACCATGGGCACTATCACCAAGGGCACTGTCATCGTGAGCAATGTCACCATGAGCACTGTCACCGTGGGCACTGTCACCATGAGAACTGTCACCATGGGCACTGTCACCATGGGAACTCTCACCATGAGTACTGTCACTGTGGACACTATCACCGTGAGCAATATCACAATGGGCACTGTCACCATGAGCACTATCACCAAGGGCACTGTTACCGTGAACACCATTACCATAGGCACTATCACCATGAGCACTATCACCGTGTGCACTGTCACCATGAGCACTATCACCATGGGAAGTGTCACCATGGGCACTGTCAACATGAGCACTGTCACCATGGGAACTCTCCCCATGAGCACTTTCACAATGGGAAATGTCACCATGGGCACTGTCACCATCGGCACTGTCACCATGGGAACTTTCACCATGAGCTCTATCATCATGAGCACAATCACCATGGGCAGTGTCACCATGAGCAATATCACCAGGGGCAGTGTCACCATGAGCACTATCACCATGAGCACGATCACCATGGGAACTGTCACCATGTGCACTGTCAACATGAGCACTTACACCCTGGGAACTCTCACCATGGGCACTGTCACCATGGGCAGTGTCACCATGGACACTGTCACCATGAGCACTATCATCATGGGCAGTGCCATCATGAGGAATTTCACCATGGGAACTCCAACCATGTACACCGCCAGCATGAGCACAGTCACCATGGGCAGTGTCACCATGAGCACTGTCACCATGGGCACTTTCAACATGGCCAATGTCACCATGGGCACTGTCACCATGGACACTGTCATCATGAGCTCTGTTACCACGGACACTGCCAACATGAGCACTGTAACCATTGGCACTGCCACTGTGGTCACTGTCACCATGGGTACAGTCACCATGGGCACTGTCACCATGGACACTGCCACAGTGAGCACTGTAACAATGAGCACTGTCACCATGGGCACTGTCACCAAGGAACTCTCAACATGAGCAATGTCACCATGGAAAATGTCGCCATGGGCAGTGTCACCACAGGCACTGTTACCATGGGCAGTGTCACCATGAGCACTATCACCATGGTCTGTGTCACCGTAAGCAATATCACCAAGGGCACTGTCACCATGAGCACTATTACCATGGACACTATCACCATGAGCACTATCATTGTGAGCACTGTCACCGTGAGCACTGTCACCGTGTACACTGTCACCATGAGCACTGTCACCATGAGCAATATCACCATGGGAAGTAACACCACGGGAACGGTCACCATGGGCACTCTCACCATGGGCACTGTCACCATGGGCACTGTCACCATGGACACTGTCAACATGGGCACAGTCAACATGAGCATTGTCACCATGGACACTTTCACCATGGGCAGTGACTGTCACCATGGGCACTCTCACCATGGGCACTGTCAACATGGGCACTGTCACCATGGACCCAGTCACCATGGGCATTGTCACCATGGGAACTGTCACCCTGGGCACTGTCACCATGGGCACTGTCACCATGGACACTGTCACCATGAGCACTATCATCATGGGCAGTGCCACCATAAGGAATTTCACCATGGGAACTCCACCCATGTACACCGCCAGCATGAGCACAGTCACCATGGGCAGTGTCACCATGAGCACTCTCACCATGGGCACTTTCAACATGGGCACTGTCACCATGAGTACTGCCACCATGAGCACTATCACCATGAGCACTATCACCAAGGGCATTGTCACCGTGAGCACTTTCTCCGTGAGCACTGTCACCATGGGCACTTTCAACATGGCCAATGTCACCATGGGCAATCTCACCATGGATACTGTCATCATGAGATCTGTTACCATTGAAACTGTCACCATGAGCACTGTCATCTGGGGAACTGCCACAATGGACACTGCCACCATGAGCACTGTAACCATTGACACTGTTACCGTGCGCACTTTCACCATGGGAACTGTCAATATGAGCACTGTCACTGTGGGCACTGTCTCCATGGGCACTCTAAGCATGGGCACTGTCACCATGGGCACTGTCAACATGAGCACTGTCACCATGGGCAGTGTCACCATGAGCAATATCAACATGGGCACTTTCACTGTGAGCACTATTACCATGTGCACTATCACCATGTGCACTATCACCGTGAGCAATGTCACCGGGGGCACAGTCACCGTTTGCACTGTCACCATGAGCACTATCACCATGGGAAATGTCACCATGGGCACTGTCAATATGAGCACTGTCACCATGGGAACTGTCACCATGAGCACTGTCACCATGGGAAATGTCACCATGGGCACTGTCACCATGGGCACTATCACCATGCAGAGTGTCACAGTGGGCACTGTCACCATGGGCACTCTCACCATGGACACTGTCACCATGTGAACTGTCACCATGAGCACTATCACCGTGAACACTGTCACCTTGGGCACTGTCACCATGAGCACTGTCACCATGGGCACTTTAACCATGGGAACTGTCACCATGAGCACTATCACCATGAGCACTATCACCATGGGCAGTGTCACCATGAGCAATATCACCATGGGCACTCTCACCGTGAGCACTATTACCATGGGCACTATCACCAAGGGCACTGTCATCGTGAGCAATGTCACCATGAGCACTGTCACCGTGGGCACTGTCACCATGAGAACTGTCACCATGGGCACTGTCACCATGGGAACTCTCACCATGAGTACTGTCACTGTGGACACTATCACCGTGAGCAATATCACAATGGGCACTGTCACCATGAGCACTATCACCAAGGGCACTGTTACCGTGAACACCATTACCATAGGCACTATCACCATGAGCACTATCACCGTGTGCACTGTCACCATGAGCACTATCACCATGGGAAGTGTCACCATGGGCACTGTCAACATGAGCACTGTCACCATGGGAACTCTCACCATGAGCACTTTCACAATGGGAAATGTCACCATGGGCACTGTCACCATCGGCACTGTCACCATGGGAACTGTCACCATGAGCACTATCATCATGAGCACAATCACCATGGGCAGTGTCACCGTGAGCAATATCACCAGGGGCAGTGTCACCATGAGCACTATCACCATGAGCACGATCACCATGGGAACTGTCACCATGTGCACTGTCAACATGAGCACTTACACCCTGGGAACTCTCACCATGGGCACTGTCACCATGGGCAGTGTCACCATGGACACTGTCACCATGAGCACTATCATCATGGGCAGTGCCATCATGAGGAATTTCACCATGGGAACTCTAACCATGTACACCGCCAGCATGAGCACAGTCACCATGGGCAGTGTCACCATGAGCACTGTCACCATGGGCACTTTCAACATGGCCAATGTCACCATGGGCACTGTCACCATGGACACTGTCATCATGAGCTCTGTTACCACGGACACTGCCACCATGAGCACTGTAACCATTGGCACTGCCACTGTGGTCACTGTCACCATGGGTACTGTCACCATGGGCACTGTCACCATGGACACTGCCACAGTGAGCACTGTAACAGTGAGCACTGTCACCATGGGCACTGTCACCAAGGAACTCTCACCATGAGCACTGTCACCATGGAAAATGTCACCATGGGCAGTGTCACCACAGGCACAGTTACCATGGGCAGTGTCACCATGAGCACTATCACCATGGTCTGTGTCACCGTAAGGAATATCACCAAGTGCACTGTCACCATGAGCACTATTACCATGGACACTATCACCATGAGCACTATCATTGTGAGCACTGTCTCTGTGAGCACTGTCACCATGTACACTGTCACCATGAGCACTGTCACCATGAGCAATATCACCATGGGAAGTAACACCATGGGAACGGTCACCATGGGCACTCTCACCATCGGCACTGTCACCATGGGCACTGTCACCATGGACACTGTCAACATGGGCACTGTCAACATGAGCATTGTCACCATACGAACTCTCACCATGAGCATTGTCACAATGGGAAATGTCACCATGGGCACTGTCACCATGGGAACTGTCACCATGGACACTGTCACCATCAGCAGTATCATCATGGGCAGTGCCACCATAAGGAATTTCACCATGGGAACTCCAACCATGTACACCGCCAGCATGAGAACAGTCACCATGGGCAGTGTAACCATGAGCACTATCACCAAGGGCACTGTCACCATGAGCACTATCACCATGGGAAATGTCACCATGGGAACGGTCACCATGGGCACTGTCACCACGTGAACTTTCACCATGAGCACTATCACCAAGGGCACTGTCACCATGAGCACTGTCACCATGGGCACTTTCAACATGGGCACTGTCACCATAGGCAATGTCACCATGGGCACTGTCACCATGGGCACTGTCACCATGGACACTTTCACCATGGGCAGTGACTGTCACCATGGGCACTCTCACCATGGGCACTGTCACCATGGGCACTGTCACCATGGATCCAGTCACCATGGGCATTGTCACCATGGGCACTGTCACCATGGGAACTCGCACCATGAGCACTGTAACCATGGGAAATGTCACCCTGGGCACTGTCACCATGGGCACTGTCACCATGGACCCAGTCACCATGAGAACTGTCACCATGGACACTGTCACCATGAGCACTATCATCATGGGAAATGTCACCATGGGCACTGTCACCATGGGCACTATCACCATGCAAAGTGTCACAGTGGGCCCTGTCACCATGGGCACTGTCACCATGGACACTGTCACCATGAGCACTATCATCATGGGCAGTGCCACCATAAGGAATTTCACCATGGGAACTCCACCCATGTACACCGCCAGCATGAGCACTGTCACCATGGGCAGTGTCACCATGAGCACTCTCACCATGGGCACTTTCAACACGGCCAATGTCACCATGGGCACTCTCACCATGGACACTGTCATCATGAGCACTGTAACCATTGGCACTGTTACTGTGCGCACTTTCACCATGGGAACTGTCAATATGAGCACTGTCACTGTGGGCACTGTCTCCATGGGCACTCTCACCATGGGCACTGTCACCATGGACACTGTCACCATGGGCACTGTCAACATGAGCACTGTCACCATGGGCAGTGTCACCGTGAGCAATATCAACATGGGCACTGTCACTGTGAGCACTATTACCATGTGCACTCTCACCATGTGCACTATCACCGTGAGCACTGTCACCGGGGGCACTGTCACCGTTTGCACTGTCACCATGAGCACTATCACCATGGGAAATGTCACCATGGGAACGGTCACCATGGGCACTGTCAAGATGAGCACTGTCACCATGGGAATTGTCACCATGAGCACTGTCACCATGGGAAATGTCACCATGGGCACTGTCACCATGGGCACTATCACCATGCAAAGTGTCACAGTGGGCACTGTCACCATGGGCACTCTCACCATGGACACTGTCACCATGTGAACTGTCACCATGAGCACTATCACCGTGAGCACTGTCACCTTGGGCACTGTCACCATGAGCACTGTCACCATGGGCACTTTAACCATGGGAACTGTCACCATGAGCACTATCACCATGAGCATTATCACCATGGGCAGTGTCACCATGAGCAATATCACCATGGGCACTGTCACCGTGAGCACTATTACCATGGGCACTAACACCAAGGGCACTGTCACCGTGAGCAATTTCACCATGAGCACTGTCACCGTGGGCACTGTCACCATGAGAACTGTCACCATGGGCACTGTCACCATGGGAACTCTCACCATGAGTACTGTCACTGTGGACACTATCACCGTGAGCAATATCACAATGGGCACTGTCACCATGACCACTATCACCAAGGGCACTGTTACCGTGAACACCATTACCATAGGCACTATCACCATGAACACTATCACCGTGTGCACTGTCACCCTGTGCACTGTCACCATGAGCACTATCACCATGGGAAGTGTCACCATGGGCACTGTCAACGTGAGCACTGTCACCATGGGAACTCTCACCATGAGCA
Organism: Balaenoptera physalus; assembly: GCF_965194825.1. Classification (NCBI taxonomy): domain Eukaryota; kingdom Metazoa; phylum Chordata; class Mammalia; order Artiodactyla; family Balaenopteridae; genus Balaenoptera; species Balaenoptera physalus. The sequence goes on along the minus strand of NW_028126274.1, from coordinate 479,405 downwards.
CTTTCACAATGGGAAATGTAACCATGGGCACTGTCACCATCGGCACTGTCACCATGCGAACTGTCACCATGAGCACTATCACCATGAGCACAATCACCATGGGCAGTGTCACCGTGAGCAATATCACCAGGGGCAGTGTCACCATGAGCACTATCACCATGAGCACGATCACCATGGGAACTGTCACCGTGTGCACTGTCAACATGAGCACTTACACCATGGGAACTATCACCATGGGCACTGTCACCATGGGCAGTGTCACCATGGACATTGTCACCATGAGCACTATCATCATGGGCAGTGCCATCATGAGGAATTTCACCATGGGAACTCCAACCATGTACACCGCCAGCATGAGCACAGTCACCATGGGCAGTATCACCATGAGCACTGTCACCATGGGCACTTTCAACATGGCCATTGTCACCATGGGCTCTGTCACCATGGACACTGTCATCATGAGCTGTTACCACGGACACTGCCACCATGAGCACTGTAACCATTAGCACTGCCACTGTGGTCACTGTCACAATGGGTACTGTCACCATGGGCACTGTCACCATGGACACTGCCACAGTGAGCACTGTTACAGTGAGCACTGTCACCATGGGCACTGTCACCAAGGAACTCTCACCATGAGCATTGTCACCATGGAAAATGTCACCATGGGCAGTGTCACCACAGGCACTGTTACCATGGGCAGTGTCACCATGAGCACTATCACCATGGTCTGTGTCACCGTAAGCAATATCACCAAGGGCACTGTCACCATGAGCACTATTACCATGGACACTATCACCATGACCACTATCATTGTGAGCACTGTCACTGTGAGCACTATCACCATTGACACTGTCACCATGGGCACATTCACCATGGACACTGTCACCATGAGCAATATCATCATGGGCAGTGCCACCATGAGGAATTTCACCATGGGAACTCCAACCATGTACACCGCCAGCATGAGCACAGTCACCATGGGCAGTGTCACGATGAGCACTGTCACCATGCACACTTTCAACATGGGCATTGTCACCATGGACACTGTCACCATGGACACTGTCATCATGAGCCCTATTATCATGGGAACTGTCACCATGAGCACTGTCTTCTTGGGAACTGCCACCATGGACAATGCCACCATGAGCACTGTAATCATTGACACTGCCACCGTGGGCACTGTCAACATGGGTACTGTCGCCATGGGCACTGTCACCATGGACATTGCCACAGTGAGCACTGTCACCGTGAGCACTGTCACCATGGGAACTCTCACGATGAGCACTGTCACCATTAGCACTATCACCATGGGAACTGTCACCATGGGAATGGTCACCATGGGCACTGTCAACATGACCGCTGTCACCATGGAAACTCTCGCCATGAGCACTGTCACCATTGGAAAAGTCACCATGGGCACTGTCACCATGGGAACTGTCACCATGGGCACTTTCAACATGGGCACTGTCACCACGCGAAATTTCACCATGAGCACTATGACCTTTATCACTATCACCATAAGCAATATCACCAAAGGCACTGTCACCATGAGCACTATCACCGTGAGCACTATCACCATGAGCACTGTCACCATAAACACTGTCACCGGGGCACTGTCAATATTAGCACTGTCACTGTGGGCAGTATCACCGTGAGCACTCTCACAATGGGCACTGTCACCATGGGCACTGTCACCATGAGCACTATCACCATGAGCACTATCACCAAGTGCACTGTCACCGTGAGAACTATTACCATAGGCACTATCACCATGAGCACAATCACCATGAGCACTATCACCCTGTGCACTGTCACCATAAGCAGGGTCACCATGAGAACTATCACCATGGTCACTGTCACCATGAGGACGGTCACAGTGGGCACTGTCAACATGAGCACTGTCACCATGGAAACTCTCACCATGAGCACTGTCACCATGGGAAAAGTCACCATGGGCACTGTCAACATGGGAACTGTCACCATGGGCACTTTCAGCTTGGGCACTGTCACCATGGGAACTGTCACCATGAGCACTATGACCTTTAGCACTATCACCATGAGCACTGTCACCATAAACACTGTCACCGGGGGCACTGTCAACATTAGCACTGTCACTGTGGGCACTATCACGGTGAGCACTATTACAATGGGCACTGTCACCAAGGGCACTGTAACCATGAGCACTATCACCCTGTGCACTGTCATCATGTGCAGTGTCACCATGAGAACTATCACCATGGTGATTGTCACCATAGGAATGGTCACCATCGGCACTGTCAACATGAGCACTGTCGCCGTGGGAACTCTCACCATGAGGAATGTCACCAGGGGAAATGTTACAATGGGCACTGTCACCATGGTAACTGTCACCCTGAGCACTGTCACTGTGGGCACTGTCAACATGGGCACTCTCACCATGGGCACAATTACCATGCACACTGTCACCATGGGACTGTCACCATGGACATTGCCACAGTCAGCACTGTCACCGTGAGCACTGTCACCATGGGAAATGTCACCATGAGCACTGTCACCATGGGAACTGTCACCATGAGCACTGTCACCATGAGTACTATCACCATGGGAACTGTCACCATGGGAATGGTCACCATGGGCACTGTCAACATGAACACTGTCACCATGGAAACACTCACCATGAGCACTGTCACAATGGGCACTGTCACCATGGGAACTGTCACCATGGGCACTTTCAACATGGGCACTGTCACCATGGGAACTGTCACCATGAGCACTATGACCTTTAGCACTATTACCATGAGCACTATCACCAAGGGCACTGTCACCATGAGCACTATCACCATGAGCACTGTCACCATAAACACTGTCACCGGGGGCACTGTCAATATTAGCACTGTCACTGTGGGCATTATCACCGTGAGCACTATCACAATGGGCACTGTCACCATGGGCCCTGTCACCATTAGCACTATCACCATGAGCACTATCACCATGTACACTGTCACCATGAGCAGGGTCACCATGAGAACTATCACCATGGTCACTGTCACCATGGGAACGGTCACCATGGGCACTGTTAACATGAGCACTGTCACCATGGAAACTCTCACCCTGAGCATTGTCACCATGGGAAATGTCACCATGGGCAATGTGACCATGGGCACTGTCACCATGGGAATTGTCACCATGAGCACTGTCACCATGGGCACTGTGACCATGGACACTGTCACCATGGGCACTGTCATCATGGGCACTCTCACCATGGGCACTGGCACAATGGACGCTGTCACCATGGGCACTGTCAACCTGAGCACTGTCACCATGGGAACTCTCACCATGAGCACTGTTATCATGTGAAATGTCAACATGGGCATTATCATTATGGGCACTGTCACCATGGGCAGTGTCACCATGAGCAGTGTCACCATGGACACTGTCTCCATGGGAACTGTCACCATAAGCACTATCACCGTGAGCACTATCACCATGAGGACTATCACCAAGGGCACTGTCATCGTGAGCACTATCACCGTGAGCACTGTCACTGTGGGCACAGTCACCGTGTGCACTGTCACCATGAGCACTCTCACCTTGGGAAATGCCAGCATGGGAACGGTCACCATGGGCACTCTCAAGATGAGCACTATCACCATGGGAAATCTCACCATGAGCACTGTCACCATGGGAATTGTCACCATGAGCACTCTCACCATAGGCACTGTTACCATGAGCACTGTCACCATGGGCACTGTCACCATGGTAAATGTCACCATGAGCTCTTTCACCTTGACCACTGTCAGCATGGGCTGTGTCACCATAAGCAATATCACCATGGGCAGTGTCACCATTAGCATTATTACCATGGACACTGTCACCATGAGCTCTATCATCGTGAGCACTGTCACCGTGGGCACTGTCAATGTGTGCACTGTCACCATAGGAAATCTCACCATGGGAAATGTCACGATGGGCACTAATACCATGGGAAGTGTCACCATGGGAACGGTCACCATGGCCGCTCTCACCATTGGCACTCTCACCATGGGCACTGTCACCATGGGCACTGTCAACATGAGCACTGTCACCATAGGAACTCTCACCATGAGCACTGTCACCATGAGAAATGTCACCATGGGCACTGTCACCATGGACACTGTCACCATGAGCACTATTATCATGGGCAGAGCCACCATAAGAAATTTCACCATGGGAACTCCACCCATGTACACCGCCAGCATGAGCACAGTCACCATGGGCAGTGTCACCATGAGCACTGTCACCATGGGCACTGTAACCATGGGAACTGTCACCATGAGCACTGTTACCGTGAGTACTGTCTCCATGGGCAGTGTCACCGTGAGCAATATCACCATGAGCAATGTCACCGTGAGCACTCTTATACTGGGGACTACCACCAAGGGCACTGTCTCCGTGATCACTGTCACTGTGAGCACTGGCACCATGGGCACTGTCACCATGGACACTGTCACAATGGGCACTGTCAACATGAGCACTGTCACCAAGGGAACTCTCACCATGAGCACTGTAACCATGGGAAATGTCACCATGGGCACTGTCACCATGAGCACTATCATCATGGGCAGTGCCACCATAAGGAATTTCACCATGGGAACTCCAACCATGTACACCGCTAGCATGAGTACAGTCATCATGGGCAGTGTCACCATGAACACTGTCACCATGAGCACTGTAACCATTGGCACTGCCACCTAGGGCACTGTCAGCATGGGTACTGTCACCATGGGCACTGTCACCATGGACATTGGCACAGTGACCACTGTCACCGTGAGCACTGTCACCATGGAAACTGTAACCATGAGCACTGTCACCAGTGACAGTGTCACCATGGGCACTGTCAACATGAGCAGTGTCACCATGGAATTCTCACCATGAGCACAGTCACCATGGGAAATGTCACCATGGGCAGTGTCACCTTGGGCACTCTCACCATGGGGGGTGTCACCATGAGCACTGTCACCATGGGCAGTGTCACCTTGAGCACTATCACCAAGGGCACTGTCACCGTGAGCACTATCACAGTGAGCACTGTCACCATGGGTACTGTCACCGTGTGCACTGTCACCATGAGCACTGTCACCATGAGCACTATCACCATGGGAACAGTCACCATGGGCACTGTCACCATGGGAACTGTCCACATGAGCACTGTCACGATGGACACTGTCAACATGGGCACTGTCACCATTGACACTGTCACAATGGGCACTGTCAACATGAGCATTGTCACCATGGGAACTCTCACTAAGAGCACTGTCAACATGGGAAATTTCATCATGGGCACTCTCACCATGGGCACTCTCACCATGGACACTGTCACCATGAGCACTATCATCATGGGCAGTGCCACCATGAGGAATTTCACCATGGGAACTCCAACCATGTACACCGCCAGCATGAGCACAGTCACCATGGGCAGTGTCTCCATGAGCACTGTCACCTTGGGCACTTTCAACATGGGCATTCTCACCATGTGGACTGTCACCATGGACACTGTCATCATGATCTCTGTAACCATGGGAATTGTCACCATGAGCACTGCCATCTTGGGAACTGCCACCATGGACACTGCTACCATGAGCACTGTAACCATTGGCACTACCACTATGGGCACACTCACCATGGGTACTGTCACCATAGGTACTGTCACCATGAACACAGCCACAGTGAGCACTGTCACCGTGAGCACTGTCACCATGGGAACTGTCACCATGAGCACTGTCATCTTGGGAACCACCACCATGGACACTGCCACCATGAGCACTGTAACCATTGGCAGTGCCACCGTGGGCACAGTCACCATGGGTACTGTCACCATGGGCACTGTCACCATTGACACTGCCATAGTGAGCACTGTCACCGTGGGCACTGTCACCATGAGCACTGTCACCATGGGCACTGTCACCATGGACACTTTCACCATGGGCAGTGACTGTCACCATGGGCACTCTCACCATGGGCACTGTCAACATGGGCACTGTCACCATGGACCCAGTCACCATGGGCATTGTCACCATGGGCAGTGTCACCATGGGAACTCTCACCATGAGCACTGTAACCATGGGAAATGTCACCCTGGGCACTGTCACCATGGGCACTGTCACCATGGACACTGTCACCATGAGCACTATCATCATGGGCAGTGCCACCATAAGGAATTTCACCATGGGAACTCCACCCATGTACACCGCCAGCATGAGCACAGTCACCATGGGCAGTGTCACCATGAGCACTCTCACCATGGGCACTTTCAACATGGGCACTGTCACCATGAGAACTGCCACCATGAGCACTATCACCATGAGCACTATCACCAAGGGCATTGTCACCGTGGGCACTTTCTCCGTGAGCACTGTCACCATGGGCACTTTCAACATGGCCAATGTCACCATGGGCAATCTCACCATGGACACTGTCATCATGAGCTCTGTTACCATTGAATCTGTCACCATGAGCACTGTCATCTTGGGAACTGCCACAATGGACACTGCCACCATGAGCACTGTAACCATTGGCACTGTTACCGTGCGCACTTTCACCATGGGAACTCTCACCATGAGTACTGTCACTGTGGACACTATCACCGTGAGCAATATCACAATGGGCACTGTCACCATGAGCAGTATCACCAAGGGCACTGTTACCGTGAACACCATTACCATAGGCACTATCACCATGAGCACTATCACCGTGTGCACTGTCACCATGAGCACTATCACCATGGGAAGTGTCACCATGGGCACTGTCAACATGAGCACTGTCACCATGGGAACTCTCACCATGAGCACTTTCACAATGGGAAATGTCACCATGGGCGCTGTCACCATCGGCACTGTCACCATGGGAACTGTCACCATGAGCACTATCATCATGAGCACAATCACCATGGGCAGTGTCACCATGAGCAATATCACCAGGGGCAGTGTCACCATGAGCACTATCACCATGAGCACGAACACCATTGGAACTGTCACCATGTGCACTGTCAACATGAGCACTTACACCCTGGGAACTCTCACCATGGGCACTGTCACCATGGGCAGTGTCACCATGGACACTGTCACCATGAGCACTATCATCATGGGCAGTGCCATCATGAGGAATTTCACCATGGGAACTCCAACCATGTACACCGCCAGCATGAGCACAGTCACCATGGGCAGTGTCACCATGAGCACTGTCACCATGGGCACTTTCAACATGGCCAATGTCACCATGGTCACTGTCACCATGGACACTGTCATCATGAGCTCTGTTACCACGGACACTGCCACCATGAGCACTGTAACCATTGGCACTGCCACTGTGGTCACTGTCACCATGGGTACTGTCACCATGGGCACTGTCACCATGGACACTGCCACAGTGAGCACTGTTACAGTGAGCACTGTCACCATGGGCACTGTCACCAAGGAACTCTCACCATGAGCACTGTCACCATGGAAAATGTCACCATGGGCAGTGTCACCACAGGCACTGTTACCATGGGCAGTGTCACCATGAGCACTATCACCATGGTCTGTGTCACTGTAAGCAATATCACCAAGGGCACTGTCACCATGAGCACTATTACCATGGACACTATCACCATGAGCACTATCATTGTGAGCACTGTCACCATTGACACTGTCACCATGAGCACATTCACCATGGACACTGTCACCATGAGCAATATCATCATGGGCAGTGCCACCATGAGGAATTTCACCATGTGAACTCCAACCATGTACACCGCCAGCATGAGCACAGTCACCATGGGCAGTGTCACGATGAGCACTGTCACCATGCAAACTTTCAACATGGGCATTGTCACCATGGACACTGTCACCATGGACACTGTCATCATGAGCCCTATTATCATGGGAACTGTCACCATGAGCACTGTCTTCTTGGGAACGGCCACCATGGACAATGCCACCATGAGCACTGTAACCATTGGCACTGCCACCGTGGGCACTGTCAACATGGGTACTGTCGCCATGGGCACTGTCACCATGGACATTGCCACAGTGTGCACTGTCACCGTGAGCACTGTCACCATGGGAACTCTCACGATGAGCACTGTCACCATTAGCACTATCACCATGGGAACTGTCACCATGGGAATGGTCACCATGGGCACTGTCAACATGACCGCTGTCACCATGGAAACTCTTGCCATGAGCACTGTCACCATTGGAAAAGTCACCATGGGCACTGTCACCATGGGAACTGTCACCATGGGAACTGTCCACATGAGCACTGTCACGATGGACACTGTCAGCATGTGCACTGTCACCATTGACACTGTCACAATGGGCACTGTCAACATGAGCATTGTCACCATGGGAACTCTCACTAAGAGCACTGTCAACATGGGAAATTTCATCATGGGCACTCTCACCATGGGCACTCTCACCATGGACACTGTCACCATGAGCACTATCATCATGGGCAGTGCCACCATGAGGAATTTCACCATGGGAACTCCAACCATGTACACCGCCAGCATGAGCACAGTCACCATGGGCAGTGTCTCCATGAGCACTGTCACCTTGGGCACTTTCAACATGGGCATTCTCACCATGGGGACTGTCACCATGGACACTGTCATCATGATCTCTGTAACCATGGGAATTGTCACCATGAGCACTGCCATCTTGGGAACTGCCACCATGGACACTGCTACCATGAGCACTGTAACCATTGGCACTACCACTATGGGCACACTCACCATGGGTACTGTCACCATAGGTACTGTCACCATGAACACAGCCACAGTGAGCACTGTCACCGTGAGCACTGTCACCATGGGAACTGTCACCATGAGCACTGTCATCTTGGGAACCACCACCATGGACACTGCCACCATGAGCACTGTAACCATTGGCAGTGCCACCGTGGGCACAGTCACCATGGGTACTGTCACCATGGGCACTGTCACCATTGACACTGCCATAGTGAGCACTGTCACCGTGGGCACTGTCACCATGAGCACTGTCACCATGGGCACTGTCACCATGGACACTTTCACCATGGGCAGTGACTGTCACCATGGGCACTCTCACCATGGGCACTGTCAACATGGGCACTGTCACCATGGACCCAGTCACCATGGGCATTGTCACCATGGGCAGTGTCACCATGGGAACTCTCACCATGAGCACTGTAACCATGGGAAATGTCACCCTGGGCACTGTCACCATGGGCACTGTCACCATGGACACTGTCACCATGAGCACTATCATCATGGGCAGTGCCACCATAAGGAATTTCACCATGGGAACTCCACCCATGTACACCGCCAGCATGAGCACAGTCACCATGGGCAGTGTCACCATGAGCACTCTCACCATGGGCACTTTCAACATGGGCACTGTCACCATGAGAACTGCCACCATGAGCACTATCACCATGAGCACTATCACCAAGGGCATTGTCACCGTGGGCACTTTCTCCGTGAGCACTGTCACCATGGGCACTTTCAACATGGCCAATGTCACCATGGGCAATCTCACCATGGACACTGTCATCATGAGCTCTGTTACCATTGAATCTGTCACCATGAGCACTGTCATCTTGGGAACTGCCACAATGGACACTGCCACCATGAGCACTGTAACCATTGGCACTGTTACCGTGCGCACTTTCACCATGGGAACTGTCAATATGAGCACTGTCACTGTGGGCACTGTCTCCATGGGCACTCTAAGCATGGGCACTGTCACCATGGGCACTGTCAACATGAGCACTGTCACCATGGGCAGTGTCACCATGAGCAATATCAACAGGGGCACTGTCACTGTGAGCATTATTACCATGTGCACTATCACCATGTGCACTATCACCGTGAGCAATGTCACCGGGGGCACAGTCACCGTTTGCACTGTCACCATGAGCACTATCACCATGGGAAATGTCACCATGGGAACAGTCACCATGGGCACTGTCAATATGAGAACTGTCACCATGGGAACTGTCACCATGAGCACTGTCACCATGGGAAATGTCACCATGGGCACTGTCACCATGGGCACTATCACCATGCAGAGTGTCACAGTGGGCACTGTCACCATGGGCACTCTCACCATGGACACTGTCACCATGTGACCTGTCACCATGAGCACTATCACCGTGAGCACTGTCACCTTGGGCACTGTCACCATGAGCACTGTCACCATGGGCACTTTAACCATGGGAACTGTCACCATGAGCACTATCACCATGAGCACTATCACCATGGGCAGTGTCACCATGAGCAATATCACCATGGGCACTGTCACCGTCAGCACTCTTACCATGGGCACTATCACCAAGGGCACTGTCATCATGAGCAATGTCACCATGAGCACTGTCACCGTGGGCACTGTCACCATGAGAACTGTCACCATGGGCACTGTCACCATGGGAACTCTCACCATGAGTACTGTCACTGTGGACACTATCACCGTGAGCAATATCACAATGGGCACTGTCACCATGAGCAGTATCACCAAGGGCACTGTTACCGTGAACACCATTACCATAGGCACTATCACCATGAGCACTATCACCGTGTGCACTGTCACCATGAGCACTATCACCATGGGAAGTGTCACCATGGGCACTGTCAACATGAGCACTGTCACCATGGGAACTCTCACCATGAGCACTTTCACAATGGGAAATGTCACCATGGGCACTGTCACCATCGGCACTGTCACCATGGGAACTGTCACCATGAGCACTATCATCATGAGCACAATCACCATGGGCAGTGTCACCGTGAGCAATATCACCAGGGGCAGTGTCACCATGAGCACTATCACCATGAGCACGAACACCATTGGAACTGTCACCATGTGCACTGTCAACATGAGCACTTACACCCTGGGAACTCTCACCATGGGCACTGTCACCATGGGCAGTGTCACCATGGACACTGTCACCATGAGCACTATCATCATGGGCAGTGCCATCATGAGGAATTTCACCATGGGAACTCCAACCATGTACACCGCCAGCATGAGCACAGTCAACATGGGCAGTGTCACCATGAGCACTGTCACCATGGGCACTTTCAACATGGCCAATGTCACCATGGGCACTGTCACCATGGACACTGTCATCATGAGCTCTGTTACCACGGACACTGCCACCATGAGCACTGTAACCATTGGCACTGCCACTGTGGTCACTGTCACCATGGGTACTGTCACCATGGGCACTGTCACCATGGACACTGCCACAGTGAGCACTGTTACAGTGAGCACTGTCACCATGGGCACTGTCACCAAGGAACTCTCACCATGAGCACTGTCACCATGGAAAATGTCACCATGGGCAGTGTCACCACAGGCACTGTTACCATGGGCAGTGTCACCATGAGCACTATCACCATGGTCTGTGTCACTGTAAGCATTATCACCAAGGGCACTGTCACCATGAGCACTATTACCATGGACACTATCACCATGAGCACTATCATTGTGAGCACTGTCACCGTGAGCACTGTCACCATTGACACTGTCACCATGGGCACATTCACCATGGACACTGTCACCATGAGCAATATCATCATGGGCAGTGCCACCATGAGGAATTTCACCATGTGAACTCCAACCATGTACACCGCCAGCATGAGCACAGTCACCATGGGCAGTGTCACGATGAGCACTGTCACCATGCACACTTTCAACATGGGCATTGTCACCATGGACACTGTCACCATGAACACTGTCATCATGAGCCCTATTATCATGGGAACTGTCACCATGAGCACTGTCTTCTTGGGAACTGCCACCATGGACAATGCCACCATGAGCACTGTAACCATTGGCACTGCCACCGTGGGCACTGTCAACATGGGTACTGTCGCCATGGGCACTGTCACCATGGACATTGCCACAGTGTGCACTGTCACCGTGAGCACTGTCACCATGGGAACTCTCACGATGAGCACTGTCACCATTAGCACTATCACCATGGGAACTGTCACCATGGGAATGGTCACCATGGGCACTGTCAACATGACCGCTGTCACCATGGAAACTCTTGCCATGAGCACTGTCACCATTGGAAAAGTCACCATGGGCACTGTCACCATGGGAACTGTCACCATGGGCACTTTCAACATGGGCACTGTCACCACGCGAAATGTCACCATGAGCACTATGACCTTTATCACTATCACCATAAGCAGTATCACCAAAGGCACTGTCACCATGAGCACTATCACCGTGAGCACTATCACCATGAGCACTGTCACCATAAACACTGTCACCGGGACACTGTCAATATTAGCACTGTCACTGTGGGCAGTATCACCGTGAGCACTCTCACAATGGGCACTGTCACCATGGGCACTGTCACCATGGGCACTGTCACCATGAGCACTATCACCATGAGCACTATCACCAAGTGCACTGTCACCGTGAGAACTATTACCATAGGCACTATCACCATGAGCACAATCACCATGAGCACTATCACCCTGTGCACTGTCACCATAAGCAGGGTCACCATGAGAACTATCACCATGGTCACTGTCACCATGAGGACGGTCACAGTGGGCACTGTCAACATGAGCACTGTCACCATGGAAACTCTCACCATGAGCACTGTCACCATGGGAAAAGTCACCATGGGCACTGTCAACATGGGAACTGTCACCATGGGCACTTTCAACTTGGGCACTGTCACCATGCGAACTGTCACCATGAGCACTATGACCTTTAGCACTATCACCATGAGCACTGTCACCATAAACACTGTCACTGGGGGCACTGTCAACATTAGCACTGTCACTGTGGGCACTATCACGGTGAGCACTATTACAATGGGCACTGTCACCAAGGGCACTGTAACCATGAGCACTATCACCCTGTGCACTGTCATCATGTGCAGTGTCACCATGAGAACTATCACCATGGTGACTGTCACCATAGGAATGGTCACCATCGGCACTGTCAACATGAGCACTGTCACCGTGGGAACTCTCACCATGAGGACTGTCACCAGGGGAAATGTTACAATGGGCACTGTCACCATGGTAACTGTCACCCTGAGCACTGTCACCGTGGGCACTGTCACCATGGGCACTCTCACCATGGGCACAGTTACCATGCACACTGTCACCATGGGACTGTCACCATGGACATTGCCACAGTCAGCACTGTCACCGTGAGCACTGTCACCATGGGAAATGTCACCATGAGCACTGTCACCATGGGAACTGTCACCATGAGCACTGTCACCATGAGTACTATCACCATGGGAACTGTCACCATGGGAATGGTCACCATGGGCACTGTCAACATGAACACTGTCACCATGGAAACTCTCACCATGAGCACTGTCACAATGGGCACTGTCACCATGGGAACTGTCACCATGGGCACTTTCAACATGGGCACTGTCACCATGGGAACTGTCACCATGAGCACTATGACCTTTAGCACTATTACCATGAGCACTATCACCAAGGGCACTGTCACCATGAGCACTATCACCATGAGCACTGTCACCATAAACACTGTCACCGGGGGCACTGTCAATATTAGCACTGTCACTGTGGGCATTATCACCGTGAGCACTATCACAATGGGCACTGTCACCATGGGCCCTGTCACCATTAGCACTATCACCATGAGCACTATCACCATGTACACTGTCACCATGAGCAGGGTCACCATGAGAACTATCACCATGGTCACTGTCACCATGGGAACGGTCACCATGGGCACTGTTAACATGAGCACTGTCACCATGGAAACTCTCACCCTGAGCATTGTCACCATGGGAAATGTCACCATGGGCAATGTGACCATGGGCACTGTCACCATGGGAATTGTCACCATGAGCACTGTCACCATGGGCACTGTGACCATGGACACTGTCACCATGGGCACTGTCATCATGGGCACTCTCACCATGGGCACTGGCACAATGGACGCTGTCACCATGGGCACTGTCAACCTGAGCACTGTCACCATGGGATCTCTCACCATGAGCACTCTTATCATGTGAAATGTCAACATGGGCATTATCATTATGGGCACTGTCACCATGGGCAGTGTCACCATGAGCAGTGTCACCATGGACACTGTCTCCATGGGAACTGTCACCATAAGCACTATCACCGTGAGCACTATCACCATGAGGACTATCACCAAGGGCACTGTCATCGTGAGCACTATCACCGTGAGCACTGTCACTGTGGGCACAGTCACCGTGTGCACTGTCACCATGAGCACTCTCACCTTGGGAAATGCCATCATGGGAATGGTCACCATGGGCACTCTCAAGATGAGCACTATCACCATGGGAAATCTCACCATGAGCACTGTCACCATGGGAATTGTCACCATGAGCACTCTCACCATAGGCACTGTTACCATGAGCACTGTCACCATGGGCACTGTCACCATGGTAAATGTCACCATGAGCTCTTTCACCTTGACCACTGTCAGCATGGGCTGTGTCACCATAAGCAATATCACCATGGGCAGTGTCACCATTAGCATTATTACCATGGACACTGTCACCATGAGCTCTATCATCGTGAGCACTGTCACCGTGGGCACTGTCAATGTGTGCACTGTCACCATAGGAAATCTCACCATGGGAAATGTCACGATGGGCACTAATACCATGGGAAGTGTCACCATGGGAACGGTCACCATGGCCGCTCTCACCATTGGCACTCTCACCATGGGCACTGTCACCATGGGCACTGTCAACATGAGCACTGTCACCATAGGAACTCTCACCATGAGCACTGTCACCATGAGAAATGTCACCATGGGCACTGTCACCATGGGCACTGTCACCATGGACACTGTCACCATGAGCACTATTATCATGGGCAGTGCCACCATAAGAAATTTCACCATGGGAACTCCACCCATGTACACCGCCAGCATGAGCACAGTCACCATGGGCAGTGTCACCATGAGCACTGTCACCATGGGCACTGTAACCATGGGAACTGTCACCATGAGCACTGTTACCGTGAGTACTATCTCCATGGGCAGTGTCACCGTGAGCAATATCACCATGAGCAATGTCACCGTGAGCACTCTTATACTGGGGACTGCCACCAAGGGCACTGTCTCCGTGATCACTGTCACCATGAGCACTGGCACCCTGGGCACTGTCACCATGGACACTGTCACAATGGGCACTGTCAACATGAGCACTGTCACCAAGGGAACTCTCACCATGAGCACTGTAACCATGGGAAATGTCACCATGGGCACTGTCACCATGGAAACTGTCACCATGAGCACTATCATCATGGGCAGTGCCACCATAAGGAATTTCACCATGGGAACTCCAACCATGTACACCGCTAGCATGAGCACAGTCATCATGGGCAGTGTCACCATGAACACTGTCACCATGAGCACTGTAACCATTGGCACTGCCACCTAGGGCACTGTCAGCATGGGTACTGTCACCATGGGCACTGTCACCATGGACATTGCCACAGTGACCACTGTCACCGTGAGCACTGTCACCATGGAAAGTGTCACCATGAGCACTGTCACCAGTGACAGTGTCACCATGGGCACTGTCAACATGAGCAGTGTCACCATGGCATTATCACCATGAGCACAGTCACCATGGGAAATGTCACCATGGGCAGTGTCACCATGGGCACTCTCACCATGGGGAGTGTCACCATGAGCACTGTCACCATGGGCAGTGTCACCTTGAGCACTATCACCATGGGCACTTTCAACATGGGCACTCTCACCATGGGGACTGTCACCATGGACACTGTCATCATGATCTCTGTAACCATGGGAACTGTCACCATGAGCACTGCCATCTTGGGAACTGCCACCATGGACACTGCTACCATGAGCACTGTAAACACTGGCACTACCACTATGGGCACACTCACCATGGGTACTGTCACCATAGGTACTGTCACCATGAACACAGCCACAGTGAGCACTGTCACAGTGAGCACTGTCACCATGGGAACTGTCACCATGAGCACTGCCATCTTGGGAACCACCACCATGGACACTGCCACCATGAGCACTGTAACCATTGGCAGTGCCACCGTGGGCACTGTCACCATGGGTACTGTCACCATGGGCACTGTCACCATTGATACTGCCACAGTGAGCACTGTCACCGTGGGCACTGTCACCATGAGCACTGTCACCATGGGCACTGTCACCATGGACACTTTCACCATGGGCAGTGACTGTCACCATGGGCACTCTCACCATGGGCACTGTCAACATGGGCACTGTCACCATGGACCCAGTCACCATGGGCATTGTCACCATGGGCAGTGTCACCATGGGAACTCTCACCATGAGCACTGTAACCATGGGAAGTGTCACCCTGGGCACTGTCACCATGGGCACTGTCACCATGGACACTGTCACCATGAGCACTATCATCATGGGCAGTGCCACCATAAGGAATTTCACCATGGGAACTCCACCCATGTACACCGCCAGCATGAGCACAGTCACCATGGGCAGTGTCACCATGAGCACTCTCACCATGGGCACTTTCAACATGGGCACTGTCACCATGAGAACTGCCACCATGAGCACTATCACCATGAGCACTATCACCAAGGGCATTGTCACCGTGAGCACTTTCTCCGTGAGCACTGTCACCATGGGCACTTTCAACATGGCCAATGTCACCATGGGCAATCTCACCATGGACACTGTCATCATGAGCTCTGTTACCATTGAAACTGTCACCATGAGCACTGTCATCTGGGGAACTGCCACAATGGACACTGCCACCATGAGCACTGTAACCATTGGCACTGTTACCGTGCGCACTTTCACCATGGGAACTGTCAATATGAGCACTGTCACTGTGGGCACTGTCTCCATGGGCACTCTAAGCATGGGCACTGTCACCATGGGCACTGTCAACATGAGCACTGTCACCATGGGCAGTGTCACCATGAGCAATATCAACATGGGCACTGTCACTGTGAGCACTATTACCATGTGCACTATCACCATGTGCACTATCACCGTGAGCAATGTCACCGGGGGCACAGTCACCGTTTGCACTGTCACCATGAGCACTATCACCATGGGAAATGTCACCATGGGAACGGTCACCATGGGCACTGTCAATATGAGCACTGTCACCATGGGAACTGTCACCATGAGCACTGTCACCATGGGAAATGTCACCATGGGCACTGTCACCATGGGCACTATCACCATGCAGAGTGTCACAGTGGGCACTGTCACCATGGGCACTCTCACCATGGACACTGTCACCATGTGAACTGTCACCATGAGCACTATCACCGTGAGCACTGTCACCTTGGGCACTGTCACCATGAGCACTGTCACCATGGGCACTTTAACCATGGGAACTGTCACCATGAGCACTATCACCATGAGCACTATCACCATGGGCAGTGTCACCATGAGCAATATCACCATGGGCACTGTCACCGTGAGCACTATTACCATGGGCACTATCACCAAGGGCACTGTCATCGTGAGCAATGTCACCATGAGCACTGTCACCGTGGGCACTGTCACCATGAGAACTGTCACCATGGGCACTGTCACCATGGGAACTCTCACCATGAGTACTGTCACTGTGGACACTATCACCGTGAGCAATATCACAATGGGCACTGTCACCATGAGCACTATCACCAAGGGCACTGTTACCGTGAACACCATTACCATAGGCACTATCACCATGAGCACTATCACCGTGTGCACTGTCACCATGAGCACTATCACCATGGGAAGTGTCACCATGGGCACTGTCAACATGAGCACTGTCACCATGGGAACTCTCACCATGAGCACTTTCACAATGGGAAATGTCACCATGGGCACTGTCACCATCGGCACTGTCACCATGGGAACTGTCACCATGAGCACTATCATCATGAGCACAATCACCATGGGCAGTGTCACCGTGAGCAATATCACCAGGGGCAGTGTCACCATGAGCACTATCACCATGAGCACGATCACCATGGGAACTGTCACCATGTGCACTGTCAACATGAGCACTTACACCCTGGGAACTCTCACCATGGGCACTGTCACCATGGGCAGTGTCACCATGGACACTGTCACCATGAGCACTATCATCATGGGCAGTGCCATCATGAGGAATTTCACCATGGGAACTCTAACCATGTACACCGCCAGCATGAGCACAGTCACCATGGGCAGTGTCACCATGAGCACTGTCACCATGGGCACTTTCAACATGGCCAATGTCACCATGGGCACTGTCACCATGGACACTGTCATCATGAGCTCTGTTACCACGGACACTGCCACCATGAGCACTGTAACCATTGGCACTGCCACTGTGGTCACTGTCACCATGGGTACTGTCACCATGGGCACTGTCACCATGGACACTGCCACAGTGAGCACTGTAACAGTGAGCACTGTCACCATGGGCACTGTCACCAAGGAACTCTCACCATGAGCACTGTCACCATGGAAAATGTCACCATGGGCAGTGTCACCACAAGCACAGTTACCATGGGCAGTGTCACCATGAGCACTATCACCATGGTCTGTGTCACCGTAAGGAATATCACCAAGGGCACTGTCACCATGAGCACTATTACCATGGACACTATCACCATGAGCACTATCATTGTGAGCACTGTCACCGTGAGCACTGTCACCATTGACACTCTCACCATGGGCACATTCACCATGGACACTGTCACCATGAGCAATATCACCATGGGAAATAACACCATGGGAACGGTCACCATGGGCACTCTCACCATGGGCACTGTCACCATGGGCACTGTCACCATGGACACTGTCAACATGGGCACTGTCAACATGAGCATTGTCACCATACGAACTCTCACCATGAGCACTGTCACCATGGGAAATGTCACCATGGGCACTGTCACCATGGGAACTGTCACCATGGACACTGTCACCATCAGCAGTATCATCATGGGCAGTGCCACCATAAGGAATTTCACCATGGGAACTCCAACCATGTACACCGTCAGCATGAGTACAGTCACCATGGGCAGTGTAACCATGAGCACTATCACCAAGGGCACTGTCACCATGAGCACTATCACCATGGGAAATGTCACCATGGGAACGGTCACCATGGGCACTGTCACCATGTGAACTTTCACCATGAGCACTATCACCAAGGGCACTGTCACCATGAGCACTGTCACCATGGGCACTTTCAACATGGGCACTGTCACCATGGAAACTCTCACCATGAGCACTTTCACAATGGGAAATGTAACCATGGGCACTGTCACCATCGGCACTGTCACCATGCGAACTGTCACCATGAGCACTATCACCATGAGCACAATCACCATGGGCAGTGTCACCGTGAGCAATATCACCAGGGGCAGTGTCACCATGAGCACTATCACCATGAGCACGATCACCATGGGAACTGTCACCGTGTGCACTGTCAACATGAGCACTTACACCATGGGAACTCTCACCATAGGCACTGTCACCATGGGCAGTGTCACGATGGACACTGTCACCATGAGCACTATCATCATGGGCAGTGCCCTCATGAGGAACTTCACCATGGGAACTCCAACCATGTACACCGCCAGCATGAGCACAGTCACCATGGGCGGTGTCACCATGAGCACTGTCACCATGGGTACTTTCAACATGGCCATTGTCACCATGGGCACTGTCACCATGGACACTGTCATCATGAGCTCTGTTACCACGGACACTGCCACCATGAGCACTGTAACCATTGGCACTGCCACTGTGGTCACTGTCACAATGGGTACTGTCACCATGGGCACTGTCACCATGGACACTGCCACAGTGAGCACTGTTACAGTGAGCACTGTCACCATGGGCACTGTCACCAAGGAACTCTCACCATGAGCACTGTCACCATGGAAAATGTCACCATGGGCAGTGTCACCACAGGCACTGTTACCATGGGCAGTGTCACCATGAGCACTATCACCATGGTCTGTGTCACTGTAAGCAATATCACCAAGGGCACTGTCACCATGAGCACTATTACCATGGACACTATCACCATGAGCACTATCATTGTGAGCACTGTCACCGTGAGCACTGTCACCATTGACACTGTCACCATGGGCACATTCACCATGGACACTGTCACCATGAGCAATATCATCATGGGCAGTGCCACCATGAGGAATTTCACCATGTGAACTCCAACCATGTACACCGCCAGCATGAGCACAGTCACCATGGGCAGTGTCACGATGAGCACTGTCACCATGCACACTTTCAACATGGGCATTGTCACCATGGACACTGTCACCATGAACACTGTCATCATGAGCCCTATTATCATGGGAACTGTCACCATGAGCACTGTCTTCTTGGGAACTGCCACCATGGACAATGCCACCATGAGCACTGTAACCATTGGCACTGCCACCGTGGGCACTGTCAACATGGGTACTGTCGCCATGGGCACTGTCACCATGGACATTGCCACAGTGTGCACTGTCACCGTGAGCACTGTCACCGTGAGCACTATCACCATGAGCACTGTCACCATAAACACTGTCACCGGGACACTGTCAATATTAGCACTGTCACTGTGGGCAGTATCACCGTGAGCACTCTCACAATGGGCACTGTCACCATGGGCACTGTCACCATGGGCACTGTCACCATGAGCACTATCACCATGAGCACTATCACCAAGTGCACTGTCACCGTGAGAACTATTACCATAGGCACTATCACCATGAGCACAATCACCATGAGCACTATCACCCTGTGCACTGTCACCATAAGCAGGGTCACCATGAGAACTATCACCATGGTCACTGTCACCATGAGGACGGTCACAGTGGGCACTGTCAACATGAGCACTGTCACCATGGAAACTCTCACCATGAGCACTGTCACCATGGGAAAAGTCACCATGGGCACTGTCAACATGGGAACTGTCACCATGGGCACTTTCAACTTGGGCACTGTCACCATGCGAACTGTCACCATGAGCACTATGACCTTTAGCACTATCACCATGAGCACTGTCACCATAAACACTGTCACTGGGGGCACTGTCAACATTAGCACTGTCACTGTGGGCACTATCACGGTGAGCACTATTACAATGGGCACTGTCACCAAGGGCACTGTAACCATGAGCACTATCACCCTGTGCACTGTCATCATGTGCAGTGTCACCATGAGAACTATCACCATGGTGACTGTCACCATAGGAATGGTCACCATCGGCACTGTCAACATGAGCACTGTCACCGTGGGAACTCTCACCATGAGGACTGTCACCAGGGGAAATGTTACAATGGGCACTGTCACCATGGTAACTGTCACCCTGAGCACTGTCACCGTGGGCACTGTCACCATGGGCACTCTCACCATGGGCACAGTTACCATGCACACTGTCACCATGGGACTGTCACCATGGACATTGCCACAGTCAGCACTGTCACCGTGAGCACTGTCACCATGGGAAATGTCACCATGAGCACTGTCACCATGGGAACTGTCACCATGAGCACTGTCACCATGAGTACTATCACCATGGGAACTGTCACCATGGGAATGGTCACCATGGGCACTGTCAACATGAACACTGTCACCATGGAAACTCTCACCATGAGCACTGTCACAATGGGCACTGTCACCATGGGAACTGTCACCATGGGCACTTTCAACATGGGCACTGTCACCATGGGAACTGTCACCATGAGCACTATGACCTTTAGCACTATTACCATGAGCACTATCACCAAGGGCACTGTCACCATGAGCACTATCACCATGAGCACTGTCACCATAAACACTGTCACCGGGGGCACTGTCAATATTAGCACTGTCACTGTGGGCATTATCACCGTGAGCACTATCACAATGGGCACTGTCACCATGGGCCCTGTCACCATTAGCACTATCACCATGAGCACTATCACCATGTACACTGTCACCATGAGCAGGGTCACCATGAGAACTATCACCATGGTCACTGTCACCATGGGAACGGTCACCATGGGCACTGTTAACATGAGCACTGTCACCATGGAAACTCTCACCCTGAGCATTGTCACCATGGGAAATGTCACCATGGGCAATGTGACCATGGGCACTGTCACCATGGGAATTGTCACCATGAGCACTGTCACCATGGGCACTGTGACCATGGACACTGTCACCATGGGCACTGTCATCATGGGCACTCTCACCATGGGCACTGGCACAATGGACGCTGTCACCATGGGCACTGTCAACCTGAGCACTGTCACCATGGGATCTCTCACCATGAGCACTCTTATCATGTGAAATGTCAACATGGGCATTATCATTATGGGCACTGTCACCATGGGCAGTGTCACCATGAGCAGTGTCACCATGGACACTGTCTCCATGGGAACTGTCACCATAAGCACTATCACCGTGAGCACTATCACCATGAGGACTATCACCAAGGGCACTGTCATCGTGAGCACTATCACCGTGAGCACTGTCACTGTGGGCACAGTCACCGTGTGCACTGTCACCATGAGCACTCTCACCTTGGGAAATGCCATCATGGGAATGGTCACCATGGGCACTCTCAAGATGAGCACTATCACCATGGGAAATCTCACCATGAGCACTGTCACCATGGGAATTGTCACCATGAGCACTCTCACCATAGGCACTGTTACCATGAGCACTGTCACCATGGGCACTGTCACCATGGTAAATGTCACCATGAGCTCTTTCACCTTGACCACTGTCAGCATGGGCTGTGTCACCATAAGCAATATCACCATGGGCAGTGTCACCATTAGCATTATTACCATGGACACTGTCACCATGAGCTCTATCATCGTGAGCACTGTCACCGTGGGCACTGTCAATGTGTGCACTGTCACCATAGGAAATCTCACCATGGGAAATGTCACGATGGGCACTAATACCATGGGAAGTGTCACCATGGGAACGGTCACCATGGCCGCTCTCACCATTGGCACTCTCACCATGGGCACTGTCACCATGGGCACTGTCAACATGAGCACTGTCACCATAGGAACTCTCACCATGAGCACTGTCACCATGAGAAATGTCACCATGGGCACTGTCACCATGGGCACTGTCACCATGGACACTGTCACCATGAGCACTATTATCATGGGCAGTGCCACCATAAGAAATTTCACCATGGGAACTCCACCCATGTACACCACCAGCATGAGCACAGTCACCATGGGCAGTGTCACCATGAGCACTGTCACCATGGGCACTGTAACCATGGGAACTGTCACCATGAGCACTGTTACCGTGAGTACTATCTCCATGGGCAGTGTCACC
Organism: Balaenoptera physalus; assembly: GCF_965194825.1. Lineage (NCBI taxonomy): Eukaryota > Metazoa > Chordata > Mammalia > Artiodactyla > Balaenopteridae > Balaenoptera > Balaenoptera physalus. Next base: position 456,105 of record NW_028126274.1, on the reverse strand, counting down.
GTCAGCAATATCACCATGAGCAATGTCACCGTGAGCACTCTTATACTGGGGACTACCACCAAGGGCACTGTCTCCGTGATCACTGTCACCGTGAGCACTGGCACCATGGGCACTGTCACCATGGACACTGTCACAATGGGCACTGTCAACATGAGCACTGTCACCAAGGGAAATCTCACCATGAGCACTGTAACCATGGGAAATGTCACCATGGGCACTGTCACCATGGAAACTGTCACCATGAGCACTATCATCATGGGCAGTGCCACCATAAGGAATTTCACCATGGGAACTCCAACCATGTACACCGCTAGCATGAGCACAGTCATCATGGGCAGTGTCACCATGAACACTGTCACCATGAGCACTGTAACCATTGGCACTGCCACCTAGGGCACTGTCAGCATGGGTACTGTCACCATGGGCACTGTCACCATGGACATTGCCACAGTGACCACTGTCACCGTGAGCACTGTCACCATGGAAACTGTCACCATGAGCACTGTCACCAGTGACAGTGTCACCATGGGCACTGTCAACATGAGCAGTGTCACCATGGCATTATCACCATGAGCACAGTCACCATGGGAAATGTCACCATGGGCAGTGTCACCATGGGCACTCTCACCATGGGGAGTGTCACCATGAGCACTGTCACCATGGGCAGTGTCACCTTGAGCACTATCACCAAGGGCACTTTCAACATGGGCACTCTCACCATGGGGACTGTCACCATGGACACTGTCATCATGATCTCTGTAACCATGGGAACTGTCACCATGAGCACTGCCATCTTGGGAACTGCCACCATGGACACTGCTACCATGAGCACTGTAAACATTGGCACTACCACTATGGGCACACTCACCATGGGTACTGTCACCATAGGTACTGTCACCATGAACACAGCCACAGTGAGCACTGTCACAGTGAGCACTGTCACCATGGGAACTGTCACCATGAGCACTGTCATCTTGGGAACCACCACCATGGACACTGCCACCATGAGCACTGTAACCATTGGCAGTGCCACCGTGGGCACTGTCACCATGGGTACTGTCACCATGGGCACTGTCACCATTGATACTGCCACAGTGAGCACTGTCACCGTGGGCACTGTCACCATGAGCACTGTCACCATGGGCACTGTCACCATGGACACTTTCACCATGGGCAGTGACTGTCACCATGGGCACTCTCACCATGGGCACTGTCAACATGGGCACTGTCACCATGGACCCAGTCACCATGGGCATTGTCACCATGGGCAGTGTCACCATGGGAACTCTCACCATGAGCACTGTAACCATGGGAAGTGTCACCCTGGGCACTGTCACCATGGGCACTGTCACCATGGACACTGTCACCATGAGCACTATCATCATGGGCAGTGCCACCATAAGGAATTTCACCATGGGAACTCCACCCATGTACACCGCCAGCATGAGCACAGTCACCATGGGCAGTGTCACCATGAGCACTCTCACCATGGGCACTTTCAACATGGGCACTGTCACCATGAGAACTGCCACCATGAGCACTATCACCATGAACACTATCACCAAGGGCATTGTCACCGTGAGCACTTTCTCCGTGAGCACTGTCACCATGGGCACTTTCAACATGGCCAATGTCACCATGGGCAATCTCACCATGGACACTGTCATCATGAGCTCTGTTACCATTGAAACTGTCACCATGAGCACTGTCATCTGGGGAACTGCCACCATGGACACTGCCACCATGAGCACTGTAACCATTGGCACTGTTACCGTGCGCACTTTCACCATGGGAACTGTCAATATGAGCACTGTCACTGTGGGCACTGTCTCCATGGGCACTCTAAGCATGGGCACTGTCACCATGGGCACTGTCAACATGAGCACTGTCACCATGGGCAGTGTCACCATGAGCAACATCAACATGGGCACTGTCACTGTGAGCACTATTACCATGTGCACTATCACCATGTGCACTATCACCGTGAGCAATGTCACCGGGGGCACAGTCACCGTTTGCACTGTCACCATGAGCACTATCACCATGGGAAATGTCACCATGGGAACGGTCACCATGGGCACTGTCAATATGAGCACTGTCACCATGGGAACTGTCACCATGAGCACTGTCACCATGGGAAATGTCACCATGGGCACTGTCACCATGGGCACTATCACCATGCAGAGTGTCACAGTGGGCACTGTCACCATGGGCACTCTCACCATGGACACTGTCACCATGTGAACTGTCACCATGAGCACTATCACCGTGAGCACTGTCACCTTGGGCACTGTCACCATGAGCACTGTCACCATGGGCACTTTAACCATGGGAACTGTCACCATGAGCACTATCACCATGAGCACTATCACCATGGGCAGTGTCACCATGAGCAATATCACCCTGGGCACTGTCACCGTGAGCACTATTACCATGGGCACTATCACCAAGGGCACTGTCATCGTGAGCAATGTCACCATGAGCACTGTCACCGTGGGCACTGTCACCATGAGAACTGTCACCATGGGCACTGTCACCATGGGAACTCTCACCATGAGTACTGTCACTGTGGACACTATCACCGTGAGCAATATCACAATGGGCACTGTCACCATGAGCACTATCACCAAGGGCACTGTTACCGTGAACACCATTACCATAGGCACTATCACCATGAGCACTATCACCGTGTGCACTGTCACCATGAGCACTATCACCATGGGAAGTGTCACCATGGGCACTGTCAACATGAGCACTGTCACCATGGGAACTCTCACCATGAGCACTTTCACAATGGGAAATGTCACCATGGGCACTGTCACCATCGGCACTGTCACCATGGGAAGTGTCACCATGAGCACTATCATCATGAGCACAATCACCATGGGCAGTGTCACCGTGAGCAATATCACCAGGGGCAGTGTCACCATGAGCACTATCACCATGAGCACGATCACCATGGGAACTGTCACCATGTGCACTGTCAACATGAGCACTTACACCCTGGGAACTCTCACCATGGGCACTGTCACCATGGGCAGTGTCAACATGGACACTGTCACCATGAGCACTATCATCATGGGCAGTGCCATCATGAGGAATTTCACCATGGGAACTCTAACCATGTACACCGCCAGCATGAGCACAGTCACCATGGGCAGTGTCACCATGAGCACTGTCACCATGGGCACTTTCAACATGGCCAATGTCACCATGGGCACTGTCACCATGGACACTGTCATCATGAGCTCTGTTACCACGGACACTGCCACCATGAGCACTGTAACCATTGGCATTGCCACTGTGGTCACTGTCACCATGGGTACTGTCACCATGGGCACTGTCACCATGGACACTGCCACAGTGAGCACTGTAACAGTGAGCACTGTCACCATGGGCACTGTCACCAAGGAACTCTCACCATGAGCACTGTCACCATGGAAAATGTCACCATGGGCAGTGTCACCACAAGCACAGTTACCATGGGCAGTGTCACCATGAGCACTATCACCATGGACTGTGTCACCGTAAGGAATATCACCAAGGGCAGTGTCACCATGAGCACTATTACCATGGACACTATCACCATGAGCACTATCATTGTGAGCACTGTCACCGTGAGCACTGTCACCATTGACACTCTCACCATGGGCACATTCACCATGGACACTGTCACCATGAGCAATATCACCATGGGAAATAACACCATGGGAACGGTCACTATGGGCACTCTCACCATGGGCACTGTCACCATGGGCACTGTCACCATGGACACTGTCAACATGGGCACTGTCAACATGAGCATTGTCACCATACGAACTCTCACCATGAGCACTGTCACCATGGGAAATGTCACCATGGGCACTGTCACCATGGGAACTGTCACCATGGACACTGTCACCATCAGCAGTATCATCATGGGCAGTGCCACCATAAGGAATTTCACCATGGGAACTCCAACCATGTACACCGTCAGCATGAGAACAGTCACCATGGGCAGTGTAACCATGAGCACTATCACCAAGGGCACTGTCACCATGAGCACTATCACCATGGGAAATGTCACCATGGGAACGGTCACCATGGGCACTGTCACCATGTGAACTTTCACCATGAGCACTATCACCAAGGGCACTGTCACCATGAGCACTGTTACCATGGGCACTTTCAACATGGGCACTGTCACCATAGGCAATGTCACCATGGGCACTGTCACCATGGGCACTGTCACCATGGACACTTTCACCATGGGCAGTGACTGTCACCATGGGCACTGTCACCATGGGCACTGTCACCATGGGCACTGTCACCATGGACCCAGTCACCATGGGCATTGTCACCATGGGCAGTGTCACCATGGGAACTCTCACCATGAGCACTGTCACCATGGGAAATGTCACCCTGGGCACTGTCACCATGGGCACTGTCACCATGGACCCAGTCACCATGAGAACTGTCACCATGGACACTGTCACCATGAGCACTATCATCATGGGAAATGTCACCATGGGCACTGTCACCATGGGCACTATCACCATGCAAAGTGACACAGTGGGCCCTGTCACCATGGGCACTGTCACCATGGACACTGTCACCATGAGCACTATCATCATGGGCAGTGCCACCATAAGGAATTTCACCATGGGAACTCCACCCATGTACACCGCCAGCATGAGCACAGTCACCATGGGCAGTGTCACCATGAGCACTCTCACCATGGGCACTTTCAACACGGCCAATGTCACCATGGGCACTCTCACCATGGACACTGTCATCATGAGCACTATAACCATTGGCACTGTTACCGTGCGCACTTTCACCATGGGAACTGTCAATATGAGCACTGTCACTGTGGGCACTGTCTCCATGGGCACTCTCACCATGGGCACTGTCACCATGGACACTGTCACCATGGGCACTGTCAACATGAGCACTGTCACCATGGGCAGTGTCACCGTGAGCAATATCAACATGGGCACTGTCACTGTGAGCACTATTACAATGTGCACTCTCACCATGTGCACTATCACCGTGAGCACTGTCACCGGGGGCACTGTCACCGTTTGCACTGTCACCATGAGCACTATCACCATGGGAAATGTCACCATGGGAACGGTCACCATGGGCACTGTCAAGATGAGCACTGTCACCATGGGAATTGTCACCATGAGCACTGTCACCATGGGAAATGTCACCATGGGCTCTGTCACCATGGGCACTATCACCATGCAAAGTGTCACAGTGGGCACTGTCACCATGGGCACTCTCACCATGGACACTGTCACCATGTGAACTGTCACCATGAGCACTATCACCGTGAGCACTGTCACCTTGGGCACTGTCACCATGAGCACTGTCACCATGGGCACTTTAACCATGGGAACTGTCACCATGAGCACTATCACCATGAGCACTGTCACCATGAGCAATATCACCATGGTCTGTGTCACCGTAAGCAATATCACCAAGGGCACTGTCACCATGAGCACTATTACCATGGACACTATCACCATGAGCACTATCATTGTGAGCACTGTCACCGTGAGCACTATCACCATTGACACTGTCACCATGGGCACATTCACCATGGACACTGTCACCATGAGCAATATCATCCTGGGCAGTGCCACCATGAGGAATTTCACCATGGGAACTCCAACCATGTACACCGCCAGCATGAGCACAGTCACCATGGGCAGTGTCACGATGAGCACTGTCACCATGCACACTTTAAACATGGGCATTGTCACCATGGACACTGTCACCATGGACACTCTCATCATGAGCCCTATTATCATGGGAACTGTCACCATGAGCACTGTCTTCTTGGGAACTGCCACCATGGACAATGCCACCATGAGCACTGTAACCATTGGCACTGCCACCGTGGGCACTGTCAACATGGGTACTGTCGCCATGGGCACTGTCACCATGGACATTGCCACAGTGAGCACTGTCACCGTGAGCACTGTCACCATGGGAACTCTCACGATGAGCACTGTCACCATTAGCACTATCACCATGGGAACTGTCACCATGGGAATGGTCACCATGGGCACTGTCAACATGACCGCTGTCACCATGGAAACTCTCGCCATGAGCACTGTCACCATTGGAAAAGTCACCATGGGCACTGTCACCATGGGAACTGTCACCATGGGCACTTTCAACATGTGCACTGTCACCACGCGAAATGTCACCATGAGCACTATGACCTTTATCACTATCACCATAAGCAGTATCACCAAAGGCACTGTCACCATGAGCACTATCACCGTGAGCACTATCACCATGAGCACTGTCACCATAAACACTGTCACCGGGGCACTGTCAATATTAGCACTGTCACTGTGGGAAGTATCACCGTGAGCACTCTCACAATGGGCACTGTCACCATGGGCACTGTCACCATGAGCACTATCACCATGAGCACTATCACCAAGTGCACTGTCACCGTGAGAACTATTACCATAGGCACTATCACCATGAGCACAATCACCATGAGCACTATCACCCTGTGCACTGTCACCATAAGCAGGGTCACCATGAGAACTATCACCATGGTCACTGTCACCATGAGGACGGTCACAGTGGGCACTGTCAACATGAGCACTGTCACCATGGAAACTCTCACCATGAGCACTGTCACCATGGGAAAAGTCACCATGAGCACTGTCAACATGGGAACTGTCACCATGGGCAATTTCAGCTTGGGCACTTTCACCATGCGAACTGTCACCATGAGCACTATGACCTTTAGCACTATCACCATGAGCACTGTCACCGTAAACACTGTCACCGGGGGCACTGTCAATATTAGCACTGTCACTGTGGGCACTATCACGGTGAGCACTATTACAATGGGCACTGTCACCAAGGGCACTGTAACCATGAGCACTATCACCCTGTGCACTGTCATCATGTGCAGTGTCACCATGAGAACTATCACCATGGTGACTGTCACCATAGGAATGGTCACCATCGGCACTGTCAACATGAGCACTGTCACCATGGGAACTCTCACCATGAGGACTGTCACCAGCGGAAATGTTACAATGGGCAATGTCACCATGGTAACTGTCACCCTGAGCACTGTCACCGTGGGCACTGTCACCATGGGCACTCTCACCATGGGCACAGTTACCATGCACACTGTCACCATGGGACTGTCACCATGGACATTGCCACAGTCAGCACTGTCACCGTGAGCACTGTCACCATGGGAAATGTCACCATGAGCACTGTCACCATGGGAACTGTCACCATGAGCACTGTCACCATGAGTACTATCACCATGGGAACTGTCACCATGGGAATGGTCACCATGGGCACTGTCAACATGAACACTGTCACCATGGAAACTCTCACCATGAGCACTGTCACAATGGGCACTGTCACCATGGGAACTGTCACCATGGGCACTTTCAACATGGGCACTGTCACCATGGGAACTGTCACCATGAGCACTATGACCTTTAGCACTATTACCATGAGCACTATCACCAAGGGCACTGTCACCATGAGCACTATCACCATGAGCACTGTCACCATAAACACTGTCACCGGGGGCACTGTCAATATTAGCACTGTCACTGTGGGCATTATCACCGTGAGCACTATCACAATGGGCACTGTCACCATGGGCCCTGTCACCATTAGCACTATCACCATGAGCACTATCACCATGTACACTGTCACCATGAGCAGGGTCACCATGAGAACTATCACCATGGTCACTGTCACCATGGGAACGGTCACCATGGGCACTGTTAACATGAGCACTGTCACCATGGAAACTCTCACCCTGAGCATTGTCACCATGGGAAATGTCACCATGGGCAATGTGACCATGGGCACTGTCACCATGGGAATTGTCACCATGAGCACTGTCACCATGGGCACTGTGACCATGGACACTGTCACCATGGGCACTGTCATCATGGGCACTCTCACCATGGGCACTGGCACAATGGATGCTGTCACCATGGGCACTGTCAACCTGAGCACTGTCACCATGGGATCTCTCACCATGAGCACTGTTATCATGTGAAATGTCAACATGGGCATTATCATTATGGGCACTGTCACCATGGGCAGTGTCAAGATGAGCAGTGTCACCATGGACACTGTCTTCATGGGAACTGTCACCATAAGCACTATCACCGTGAGCACTATCACCAAGGGCACTGTCATCGTGAGCACTATCACCGTGAGCACTGTCACTGTGGGCACAGTCACCGTGTGCACTGTCACCATGAGCACTCTCACCTTGGGAAATGCCCTCATGGGAACAGTCACCATGGGCACTCTCAAGATGAGCACTATCACCATGGAAAATCTCACCATGAGCACTGTCACCATGGGAATTGTCACCATGAGCACTCTCACCATAGGCACTGTTACCATGAGCACTGTCACCATGGGCACTGTCACCATGGTAAATGTCACCATGAGCTCTTTCACCTTGACCACTGTCAGCATGGGCTGTGTCACCATAAGCAATATCACCATGGGCAGTGTCACCATTAGCATTATTACCATGGACACTGTCACCATGAGCTCTATCATCGTGAGCACTGTCACCGTGGGCACTGTCAATGTGTGCACTGTCACCATAGGAAATCTCACCATGGGAAATGTCACGATGGGAACTAATACCATGGGAAGTGTCACCATGGGAACGGTCACCATGGCCGCTCTCACCATTGGCACTCTCACCATGGGCACTGTCACCATGGGCACTGTCAACATGAGCACTGTCACCATAGGAACTCTCACCATGAGCACTGTCACCATGAGAAATGTCACCATGGGCACTGTCACCATGGGCACTGTCACCATGGACACTGTCACCATGAGCACTATTATCATGGGCAGTGCCACCATAAGAAATTTCACCATGGGAACTCCACCCATGTACACCGCCAGCATGAGCACAGTCACCATGGGCCGTGTCACCCTGAGCACTGTCACCATGGGCACTGTAACCATGGGAACTGTCACCATGAGCACTGTTACCGTGAGTACTATCTCCATGGGCAGTGTCACCGTGAGCAATATCACCATGAGCAATGTCACCGTGAGCACTCTTATACTGGGGACTACCACCAAGGGCACTGTCTCCGTGATCACTGTCACCGTGAGCACTGGCACCATGGGCACTGTCACCATGGACACTGTCACAATGGGCACTGTCAACATGAGCACTGTCAACAAGGGAACTCTCACCATGAGCACTGTAACCATGGGAAATGTCACCATGGGCACTTTCACCATGGAAACTGTCACCATGAGCACTATCATCATGGGCAGTGCCACCATACGGAATTTCACCATGGGAACTCCAACCATGTACACCGCTAGCATGAGCACAGTCATCATGGGCAGTGTCACCATGAACACTGTCACCATGAGCACTGTAACCATTGGCACTGCCACCTAGGGCACTGTCAGCATGGGTACTGTCACCATGGGCACTGTCACCATGGACATTGCCACAGTGACCACTGTCACCGTGAGCACTGTCCCCATGGAAACTGTCACCATGAGCACTGTCACCAGTGACAGTGTCACCATGGGCACTGTTAACATGAGCAGTGTCACCATGGAATTATCACCATGAGCACAGTCACCATGGGAAATGTCACCATGGGCAGTGTCACCATGGGCACTCTCACCATGGGGAGTGTCACCATGAGCACTGTCACCATGGGCAGTGTCACCTTGAGCACTATCACCAAGGGCACTGTCACCGTGAGCACTATCACAGTGAGCACTGTCACCATGGGTACTGTCACCGTGTGCACTGTCACCATGAGCACTGTCACCATGAGCACTATCACCATGGGAACGGTCACCATGGCCACTGTCACCATGGGAACTGTCCACATGAGCACTGTCACGATGGACACTGTCAGCATGGGCACTGTCACCATTGACACTGTCACAATGGGCACTGTCAACATGAGCATTGTCACCATGGGAACTCTCACTAAGAGCACTGTCAACATGGGAAATTTCATCATGGGCACTCTCACCATGGGCACTCTCACCATGGGCACTCTCACCATGGACACTGTCACCATGAGCACTATCATCATGGGCAGTGCCACCATGAGGAATTTCACCATGGGAACTCCAGCCATGTACACCGCCAGCATGAGTACAGTCACCATGGGCAGTGTCTCCATGAGCACTGTCACCTTGGGCACTTTCAACATGGGCACTCTCACCATGGGGACTGTCACCATGGACACTGTCATCATGATCTCTGTAACCATGGTAACTGTCACCATGAGCACTGCCATCTTGGGAACTGCCACCATGGACACTGCTACCATGAGCACTGTAAACATTGGCACTACCACTATGGGCACACTCACCATGGGTACTGTCACCATAGGTACTGTCACTATGAACACAGCCACAGTGAGCACTGTCACAGTGAGCACTGTCACCATGGGAACTGTCACCATGAGCACTGTCATCTTGGGAACCACCACCATGGACACTGCCACCATGAGCACTGTAACCATTGGCAGTGCCACCGTGTGCACAGTCACCATGGGTACTGTCACCATGGGCACTGTCACCATTGACACTGCCACAGTGAGCACTGTCACCGTGGGCACTGTCACCATGAGCACTGTCACCATGGGCACTGTCACCATGGACACTTTCACCATGGGCAGTGACTGTCACCATGGGCACTCTCACCATGGGCACTGTCACCATGGGCACTGTCACCATGGACCCAGTCACCATGGGCATTGTCACCATGGGCAGTGTCACCATGGGAACTCTCACCATGAGCACTGTAACCATGGGAAATGTCACCCTGGGCACTGTCACCATGGGCACTGTCACCATGGACACTGTCACCATGAGCACTATCATCATGGGCAGTGCCACCATAAGGAATTTCACCATGGGAACTCCACCCATGTACACCGCCAGCATGAGCACAGTCACCATGGGCAGTGTCACCATGAGCACTCTCACCATGGGCACTTTCAACATGGGCACTGTCACCATGAGAACTGCCACCATGAGCACTATCACCATGAGCACTATCACCAAGGGCATTGTCACCGTGAGCACTTTCTCCATGAGCACTGTCACCATGGGCACTTTCAACATGGCCAATGTCACCATGGGCAATCTCACCATGGACACTGTCATCATGAGCTCTGTTACCATTGAAACTGTCACCATGAGCACTGTCATCTTGGGAACTGCCACAATGGACACTGCCACCATGAGCACTGTAACCATTGGCACTGTTACCGTGCGCACTTTCACCATGGGAACTGTCAATATGAGCACTGTCACTGTGGGCACTGTCTCCATGGGCACTCTAAGCATGGGCACTGTCACCATGGGCACTGTCAACATGAGCACTGTCACCATGGGCAGTGTCACCATGAGCAATATCAACATGGGCACTGTCACTGTGAGCACTATTACCATGTGCACTATCACCATGTGCACTATCACCGTGAGCAATGTCACCGGGGGCACAGTCACTGTTTGCACTGTCACCATGAGCACTATCACCATGGGAAATGTCACCATGGGAACGGTCACCATGGGCACTGTCAATATGAGAACTGTCACCATGGGAACTGTCACCATGAGCACTGTCACCATGGGAAATGTCACCATGGGCACTGTCACCATGGGCACTATCACCATGCAGAGTGTCACAGTGGGCACTGTCACCATGGGCACTCTCACCATGGACACTGTCACCATGTGAACTGTCACCATGAGCACTATCACCGTGAGCACTGTCACCTTGGGCACTGTCACCATGAGCACTGTCACCATGGGCACTTTAACCATGGGAACTGTCACCATGAGCACTATCACCATGAGCACTATCACCATGGGCAGTGTCACCATGAGCAATATCACCATGGGCACTGTCACCGTGAGCACTATTACCATGGGCACTATCACCAAGGGCACTGTCATCGTGAGCAATGTCACCATGAGCACTGTCACCGTGGGCACTGTCACCATGAGAACTGTCACCATGGGCACTGTCACCATGGGAACTCTCACCATGAGTACTGTCACTGTGGACACTATCACCGTGAGCAATATCACAATGGGAACTGTCACCATGAGCACTATCACCAAGGGCACTGTTACCGTGAACACCATTACCATAGGCACTATCACCATGAGCACTATCACCATGGGAAGTGTCACCATGGGCACTGTCAACATGAGCACTGTCACCATGGGAACTCTCACCATGAGCACTTTCACAATGGGAAATGTCACCATGGGCACTGTCACCATCGGCACTGTCACCATGGGAAATGTCACCATGAGCACTATCATCATGAGCACAATCACCATGGGCAGTGTCACCGTGAGCAATATCACCAGGGGCAGTGTCACCATGAGCACTATCACCATGAGCACGATCACCATGGGAACTGTCACCATGTGCACTGTCAACATGAGCACTTACACCCTGGGAACTCTCACCATGGGCACTGTCACCATGGGCAGTGTCACCATGGACACTGTCACCATGAGCACTATCATCATGGGCAGTGCCATCATGAGGAATTTCACCATGGGAACTCCAACCATGTACACCGCCAGCATGAGCACAGTCACATTGGGCAGTGTCACCATAAGCACTGTCACCATGGGCACTTTCAAGATGGCCAATGTCACCATGGGCACTGTCACCATGGACACTGTCATCATGAGTTCTGTTACCACGGACACTGCCACCATGAGCACTGTAACCATTGGCACTGCCACTGTGGTCACTGTCACCATGGGTACTGTCACCATGGGCACTGTCACCATGGACACTGCCACAGTGAGCACTGTTACAGTGAGCACTGTCACCATGGGCACTGTCACCAAGGAACTCTCACCATGAGCACTGTCACCATGGAAAATGTCACCATGGGCAGTGTCACCACAGGCACTGTTACCATGGGCAGTGTCACCATGAGCACTATCACCATGGTCTGTGTCACCGTAAGCAATATCACCAAGGGCACTGTCACCATGAGCACTATTACCATGGACACTATCACCATGAGCACTATCATTGTGAGCACTGTCACCGTGAGCACTGTCACCGTGTACACTGTCACCATGAGCACTGTCACCATGAGCAATATCACCATGGGAAGTAACACCATGGGAACGGTCACCATGGGCACTCTCACCATCGGCACTGTCACCATGGGCACTGTCACCATGGACACTGTCAACATGGGCACTGTCAACATGAGCATTGTCACCATACGAACTCTCACCATGAGCATTGTCACAATGGGAAATGTCACCATGGGCACTGTCACCATGGGAACTGTCACCATGGACACTGTCACCATCAGCAGTATCATCATGGGCAGTGCCACCATAAGGAATTTCACCATGGGAACTCCAACCATGTACACCGCCAGCATGAGAACAGTCACCATGGGCAGTGTAACCATGAGCACTATCACCAAGGGCACTGTCACCATGAGCACTATCACCATGGGAAATGTCACCATGGGAACGGTCACCATGGGCACTGTCACCATGTGAACTTTCACCATGAGCACTATCACCAAGGGCACTGTCACCATGAGCACTGTCACCATGGGCACTTTCAACATGGGCACTGTCACCATGGACCCAGTCACCATGGGCATTGTCACCATGGGAACTCTCACCATGAGCACTGTCACCATGGGAAATGTCACCCTGGGCACTGTCACCATGGGCACTGTCACCATGGACACTGTCACCATGAGCACTATCATCATGGGCAGTGCCACCATAAGGAATTTCACCATGGGAACTCCACCCATGTACACCGCCAGCATGAGAACAGTCACCATGGGCAGTGTAACCATGAGCACTATCACCATGGGCACTGTCACCATGTGAACTTTCACCATGAGCACTATCACCAAGGGCACTGTCACCATGAGCACTGTCACCATGGGCACTTTCAACATGGGCACTGTCACCATAGGCAATGTCACCATGGGCACTGTCACCATGGGCACTGTCACCATGGACACTTTCACCATGGGCAGTGACTGTCACCATGGGCACTCTCACCATGGGCACTGTCACCATGGGCACTGTCACCATGGATCCAGTCACCATGGGCATTGTCACCATGGGCAGTGTCACCATGGGAACTCGCACCATGAGCACTGTAACCATGGGAAATGTCACCCTGGGCACTGTCACCATGGGCACTGTCACCATGGACCCAGTCACCATGAGAACTGTCACCATGGACACTGTCACCATGAGCACTATCATCATGGGAAATGTCACCATGGGCACTGTCACCATGGGCACTATCACCATGCAAAGTGTCACAGTGGGCCCTGTCACCATGGGCACTGTCACCATGGACACTGTCACCATGAGCACTATCATCATTGGCAGTGCCACCATAAGGAATTTCACCATGGGAACTCCACCCATGTACACCGCCAGCATGAGCACAGTCACCATGGGCAGTGTCACCATGAGCACTCTCACCATGGGCACTTTCAACACGGCCAATGTCACCATGGGCACTCTCACCATGGACACTGTCATCATGAGCACTGTAACCATTGGCACTGTTACTGTGCGCACTTTCACCATGGGAACTGTCAATATGAGCACTGTCACTGTGGGCACTGTCACCATGGACACTGTCACCATGGGCACTGTCAACATGAGCACTGTCACCATGGGCAGTGTCACCGTGAGCAATATCAACATGGGCACTGTCACTGTGAGCACTATTACCATGTGCACTCTCACCATGTTCACTATCACCGTGAGCACTGTCACCGGGGGCACTGTCACCGTTTGCACTGTCACCATGAGCACTATCACCATGGGAAATGTCACCATGGGAACGGTCACCATGGGCACTGTCAAGATGAGCACTGTCACCATGGGAATTGTCACCATGAGCACTGTCACCATGGGAAATGTCACCATGGGCACTGTCACCATGGGCACTATCACCATGCAAAGTGTCACAATGGGCACTGTCACCATGGGCACTCTCACCATGGACACTGTCACCATGTGAACTGTCACCATGAGCACTATCACCGTGAGCACTGTCACCTTGGGCACTGTCACCATGAGCACTGTCACCATGGGCACTTTAACCATGGGAACTGTCACCATGAGCACTATCACCATGAGCATTATCACCATGGGCAGTGTCACCATGAGCAATATCACCATGGGCACTGTCACCGTGAGCACTATTACCATGGGCACTATCACCAAGGGCACTGTCACCGTGAGCAATTTCACCATGAGCACTGTCACCGTGGGCACTGTCACCATGAGAACTGTCACCATGGGCACTGTCACCATGGGAACTCGCACCATGAGTACTGTCACTGTGGACACTATCACCGTGAGCAATATCACAATGGGCACTGTCACCATGACCACTATCACCAAGGGCACTGTTAACGTGAACACCATTACCATAGGCACTATCACCATGAACACTATCACCGTGTGCACTGTCACCCTGTGCACTGTCACCATGAGCACTATCACCATGGGAAGTGTCACCATGGGCACTGTCAACATGAGCACTGTCACCATGGGAACTCTCACCATGAGCACTTTCACAATGGGAAATGTAACCATGGGCACTGTCACCATCGGCACTGTCACCATGCGAACTGTCACCATGAGCACTATCACCATGAGCACAATCACCATGGGCAGTGTCACCGTGAGCAATATCACCAGGGGCAGTGTCACCATGAGCACTATCACCATGAGCACGATCACCATGGGAACTGTCACCGTGTGCACTGTCAACATGAGCACTTACACCATGGGAAATATCACCATGGGCACTGTCACCATGGGCAGTGTCACCATGGACATTGTCACCATGAGCACTATCATCATGGGCAGTGCCACCATAAGGAATTTCACCATGGGAACTCCAACCATGTACACCGCCAGCATGAGCACAGTCACCATGGGCAGTATCACCATGAGCACTGTCACCATGGGCACTTTCAACATGGCCATTGTCACCATGGGCTCTGTCACCATGGACACTGTCATCATGAGCTGTTACCACGGACACTGCCACCATGAGCACTGTAACCATTAGCACTGCCACTGTGGTCACTGTCACAATGGGTACTGTCACCATGGGCACTGTCACCATGGACACTGCCACAGTGAGCACTGTTACAGTGAGCACTGTCACCATGGGCACTGTCACCAAGGAACTCTCACCATGAGCACTGTCACCATGGAAAATGTCACCATGGGCAGTGTCACCACAGGCACTGTTACCATGGGCAGTGTCACCATGAGCACTATCACCATGGTCTGTGTCACCGTAAGCAATATCACCAAGGGCACTGTCACCATGAGCACTATTACCATGGACACTATCACCATGAGCACTATCATTGTGAGCACTGTCACTGTGAGCACTATCACCATTGACACTGTCACCATGGGCACATTCACCATGGACACTGTCACCATGAGCAATATCATCATGGGCAGTGCCACCATGAGGAATTTCACCATGGGAACTCCAACCATGTACACCGCCAGCATGAGCACAGTCACCATGGGCAGTGTCACGATTAGCACTGTCACCATGCACACTTTAAACATGGGCATTGTCACCATGGACACTGTCACCATGGACACTGTCATCATGAGCCCTATTATCATGGGAACTGTCACCATGAGCACTGTCTTCTTGGGAACTGCCACCATGGACAATGCCACCATGAGCACTGTAAACATTGGCACTGCCACCGTGGGCACTGTCAACATGGGTACTGTCGCCATGGGCACTGTCACCATGGACATTGCCACAGTGAGCACTGTCACCGTGAGCACTGTCACCATGGGAACTCTCACGATGAGCACTGTCACCATTAGCACTATCACCATGGGAACTGTCACCATGGGAATGGTCACCATGGGCACTGTCAACATGACCGCTGTCACCATGGAAACTCTCGCCATGAGCACTGTCACCATTGGAAAAGTCACCATGGGCACTGTCACCATGGGAACTGTCACCATGGGCACTTTCAACATGGGCACTGTCACCACGCGAAATGTCACCATGAGCACTATGACCTTTATCACTATCACCATAAGCAATATCACCAAAGGCACTGTCACCATGAGCACTATCACCGTGAGCACTATCACCATGAGCACTGTCACCATAAACACTGTCACCGGGGCACTGTCAATATTAGCACTGTCACTGTGGGCAGTATCACCGTGAGCACTCTCACAATGGGCACTGTCACCATGGGCACTGTCACCATGAGCACTATCACCATGAGCACTATCACCAAGTGCACTGTCACCGTGAGAACTATTACCATAGGCACTATCACCATGAGCACAATCACCATGAGCACTATCACCCTGTGCACTGTCACCATAAGCAGGGTCACCATGAGAACTATCACCATGGTCACTGTCACCATGAGGACGGTCACAGTGGGCACTGTCAACATGAGCACTGTCACCGTGGAAACTCTCACCATGAGCACTGTCACCATGGGAAAAGTCACCATGGGCACTGTCAACATGGGAACTGTCACCATGGGCACTTTCAGCTTGGGCACTGTCACCATGGGAACTGTCACCATGAGCACTATGACCTTTAGCACTATCACCATGAGCACTGTCACCATAAACACTGTCACCGGGGGCACTGTCAACATTAGCACTGTCACTGTGGGCACTATCACTGTGAGCACTATTACAATGGGCACTGTCACCAAGGGCACTGTAACCATGAGCACTATCACCCTGTGCACTGTCATCATGTGCAGTGTCACCATGAGAACTATCACCATGGTGACTGTCACCATAGGAATGGTCACCATCGGCACTGTCAACATGAGCACTGTCACCGTGGGAACTCTCACCATGAGGACTGTCACCAGGGGAAATGTTACAATGGGCACTGTCACCATGGTAACTGTCACCCTGAGCACTGTCACTGTGGGCACTGTCAACATGGGCACTCTCACCATGGGCACAATTACCATGCACACTGTCACCATGGGACTGTCACCATGGACATTGCCACAGTCAGCACTGTCACCGTGAGCACTGTCACCATGGGAAATGTCACCATGAGCACTGTCACCATGGGAACTGTCACCATGAGCACTGTCACCATGAGTACTATCACCATGGGAACTGTCACCATGGGAATGGTCACCATGGGCACTGTCAACATGAACACTGTCACCATGGAAACTCTCACCATGAGCACTGTCACAATGGGCACTGTCACCATGGGAACTGTCACCATGGGCACTTTCAACATGGGCACTGTCACCATGGGAACTGTCACCATGAGCACTATGACCTTTAGCACTATTACCATGAGCACTATCACCAAGGGCACTGTCACCATGAGCACTATCACCATGAGCACTGTCACCATAAACACTGTCACCGGGGGCACTGTCAATATTAGCACTGTCACTGTGGGCATTATCACCGTGAGCACTATCACAATGGGCACTGTCACCATGGGCCCTGTCACCATTAGCACTATCACCATGAGCACTATCACCATGTACACTGTCACCATGAGCAGGGTCACCATGAGAACTATCACCATGGTCACTGTCACCATGGGAACGGTCACCATGGGCACTGTTAACATGAGCACTGTCACCATGGAAACTCTCACCCTGAGCATTGTCACCATGGGAAATGTCACCATGGGCAATGTGACCATGGGCACTGTCACCATGGGAATTGTCACCATGAGCACTGTCACCATGGGCACTGTGACCATGGACACTGTCACCATGGGCACTGTCATCATGGGCACTCTCACCATGGGCACTGGCACAATGGACGCTGTCACCATGGGCACTGTCAACCTGAGCACTGTCACCATGGGAACTCTCACCATGAGCACTGTTATCATGTGAAATGTCAACATGGGCATTATCATTATGGGCACTGTCACCATGGGCAGTGTCACCATGAGCAGTGTCACCATGGACACTGTCTCCATGGGAACTGTCACCATAAGCACTATCACCGTGAGCACTATCACCATGAGGACTATCACCAAGGGCACTGTCATCGTGAGCACTATCACCGTGAGCACTGTCACTGTGGGCACAGTCACCGTGTGCACTGTCACCATGAGCACTCTCACCTTGGGAAATGCCAGCATGGGAACGGTCACCATGGGCACTCTCAAGATGAGCACTATCACCATGGGAAATCTCACCATGAGCACTGTGACCATGGGAATTGTCACCATGAGCACTCTCACCATAGGCACTGTTACCATGAGCACTGTCACCATGGGCACTGTCACCATGGTAAATGTCACCATGAGCTCTTTCACCTTGACCACTGTCAGCATGGGCTGTGTCACCATAAGCAATATCACCATGGGCAGTGTCACCATTAGCATTATTACCATGGACACTGTCACCATGAGCTCTATCATCGTGAGCACTGTCACCGTGGGCACTGTCAATGTGTGCACTGTCACCATAGGAAATCTCACCATGGGAAATGTCACGATGGGCACTAATACCATGGGAAGTGTCACCATGGGAACGGTCACCATGGAAACTGTCACCATGAGCACTATCATCATGGGCAGTGCCACCATAAGGAATTTCACCATGGGAACTCCAACCATGTACACCGCTAGCATGAGCACAGTCATCATGGGCAGTGTCACCATGAACACTGTCACCATGAGCACTGTAACCATTGGCACTGCCACCTACGGCACTGTCAGCATGGGTACTGTCACCATGGGCACTGTCACCATGGACATTGCCACAGTGACCACTGTCACCGTGAGCACTGTCACCATGGAAACTGTCACCATGAGCACTGTCACCAGTGACAGTGTCACCATGGGCACTGTCAACATGAGCAGTGTCACCATGGAATTCTCACCATGAGCACAGTCACCATGGGAAATGTCACCATGGGCAGTGTCACCTTGGGCACTCTCACCATGGGGGGTGTCACCATGAGCACTGTCACCATGGGCAGTGTCACCTTGAGCACTATCACCAAGGGCACTGTCACCATGAGCACTATCACAGTGAGCACTGTCACCATGGGTACTGTCACCGTGTGCACTGTCACCATGAGCACTGTCACCATGAGCACTATCACCATGGGAACAGTCACCATGGGCACTGTCACCATGGGAACTGTCCACATGAGCACTGTCACGATGGACACTGTCAGCATGGGCACTGTCACCATTGACACTGTCACAATGGGCACTGTCAACATGAGCATTGTCACCATGGGAACTCTCACTAAGAGCACTGTCAACATGGGAAATTTCATCATGGGCACTCTCACCATGGGCACTCTCACCATGGACACTGTCACCATGAGCACTATCATCATGGGCAGTGCCACCATGAGGAATTTCACCATGGGAACTCCAACCATGTACACCGCCAGCATGAGCACAGTCACCATGGGCAGTGTCTCCATGAGCACTGTCACCTTGGGCACTTTCAACATGGGCATTCTCACCATGGGGACTGTCACCATGGACACTGTCATCATGATCTCTGTAACCATGGGAACTGTCACCATGAGCACTGCCATCTTGGGAACTGCCACCATGGACACTGCTACCATGAGCACTGTAACCATTGGCACTACCACTATGGGCACACTCACCATGGGTACTGTCACCATAGGTACTGTCACCATGAACACAGCCACAGTGAGCACTGTCACCGTGAGCACTGTCACCATGGGAACTGTCACCATGAGCACTGTCATCTTGGGAACCACCACCATGGACACTGCCACCATGAGCACTGTAACCATTGGCAGTGCCACCGTGGGCACAGTCACCATGGGTACTGTCACCATGGGCACTGTCACCATTGACACTGCCATAGTGAGCACTGTCACCGTGGGCACTGTCACCATGAGCACTGTCACCATGGGCACTGTCACCATGGACACTTTCACCATGGGCAGTGACTGTCACCATGGGCACTCTCACCATGGGCACTGTCAACATGGGCACTGTCACCATGGACCCAGTCACCATGGGCATTGTCACCATGGGCAGTGTCACCATGGGAACTCTCACCATGAGCACTGTAACCATGGGAAATGTCACCCTGGGCACTGTCACCATGGGCACTGTCACCATGGACACTGTCACCATGAGCACTATCATCATGGGCAGTGCCACCATAAGGAATTTCACCATGGGAACTCCACCCATGTACACCGCCAGCATGAGCACAGTCACCATGGGCAGTGTCACCATGAGCACTCTCACCATGGGCACTTTCAACATGGGCACTGTCACCATGAGAACTGCCACCATGAGCACTATCACCATGAGCACTATCACCAAGGGCATTGTCACCGTGGGCACTTTCTCCGTGAGCACTGTCACCATGGGCACTTTCAACATGGCCAATGTCACCATGGGCAATCTCACCATGGACACTGTCATCATGAGCTCTGTTACCATTGAATCTGTCACCATGAGCACTGTCATCTTGGGAACTGCCACAATGGACACTGCCACCATGAGCACTGTAACCATTGGCACTGTTACCGTGCGCACTTTCACCATGGGAACTGTCAATATGAGCACTGTCACTGTGGGCACTGTCTCCATGGGCACTCTAAGCATGGGCACTGTCACCATGGGCACTGTCAACATGAGCACTGTCACCATGGGCAGTGTCACCATGAGCAATATCAACAGGGGCACTGTCACTGTGAGCATTATTACCATGTGCACTATCACCATGTGCACTATCACCGTGAGCAATGTCACCGGGGGCACAGTCACCGTTTGCACTGTCACCATGAGCACTATCACCATGGGAAATGTCACCATGGGAACAGTCACCATGGGCACTGTCAATATGAGAACTGTCACCATGGGAACTGTCACCATGAGCACTGTCACCATGGGAAATGTCACCATGGGCACTGTCACCATGGGCACTATCACCATGCAGAGTGTCACAGTGGGCACTGTCACCATGGGCACTCTCACCATGGACACTGTCACCATGTGACCTGTCACCATGAGCACTATCACCGTGAGCACTGTCACCTTGGGCACTGTCACCATGAGCACTGTCACCATGGGCACTTTAACCATGGGAACTGTCACCATGAGCACTATCACCATGAGCACTATCACCATGGGCAGTGTCACCATGAGCAATATCACCATGGGCACTGTCACCGTCAGCACTCTTACCATGGGCACTATCACCAAGGGCACTGTCATCATGAGCAATGTCACCATGAGCACTGTCACCGTGGGCACTGTCACCATGAGAACTGTCACCATGGGCACTGTCACCATGGGAACTCTCACCATGAGTACTGTCACTGTGGACACTATCACCGTGAGCAATATCACAATGGGCACTGTCACCATGAGCAGTATCACCAAGGGCACTGTTACCGTGAACACCATTACCATAGGCACTATCACCATGAGCACTATCACTGTGTGCACTGTCACCATGAGCACTATCACCATGGGAAGTGTCACCATGGGCACTGTCAACATGAGCACTGTCACCATGGGAACTCTCACCATGAGCACTTTCACAATGGGAAATGTCACCATGGGCACTGTCACCATCGGCACTGTCACCATGGGAACTGTCACCATGAGCACTATCATCATGAGCACAATCACCATGGGCAGTGTCACCGTGAGCAATATCACCAGGGGCAGTGTCACCATGAGCACTATCACCATGAGCACGAACACCATTGGAACTGTCACCATGTGCACTGTCAACATGAGCACTTACACCCTGGGAACTCTCACCATGGGCACTGTCACCATGGGCAGTGTCACCATGGACACTGTCACCATGAGCACTATCATCATGGGCAGTGCCATCATGAGGAATTTCACCATGGGAACTCCAACCATGTACACCGCCAGCATGAGCACAGTCACCATGGGCAGTGTCACCATGAGCACTGTCACCATGGGCACTTTCAACATGGCCAATGTCACCATGGGCACTGTCACCATGGACACTGTCATCATGAGCTCTGTTACCACGGACACTGCCACCATGAGCACTGTAACCATTGGCACTGCCACTGTGGTCACTGTCACCATGGGTACAGTCACCATGGGCACTGTCACCATGGACACTGCCACAGTGAGCACTGTCACCATGGGCACTGTCACCAAGGAACTCTCACCATGAGCACTGTCACCATGGAAAATGTCACCATGGGCAGTGTCACCACAGGCACTGTTACCATGGGCAGTGTCACCATGAGCACTATCACCATGGTCTGTGTCACCGTAAGCAATATCACCAAGGGCACTGTCACCATGTACACTGTCACCATGAGCACTGTCACCATGAGCAATATCACCATGGGAAGTAACACCATGGGAACGGTCACCATGGGCACTCTCACCATGGGCACTGTCACCATGGGCACTGTCACCATGGACACTGTCAACATGGGCACTGTCAACATGAGCATTGTCACCATACGAACTCTCACCATGAGCACTGTCACAATGGGAAATGTCACCATGGGCACTGTCACCATGGGAACTGTCACCATGGACACTGTCACCATCAGCAGTATCATCATGGGCAGTGCCACCATAAGGAATTTCACCATGGGAACTCCAACCATGTACACCTCCAGCATGAGAACAGTCACCATGGGCAGTGTAACCATGAGCACCATCACCAATGGCACTGTCACCATGAGCACTATCACCATGGGAAATGTCACCATGGGAACGGTCACCATGGGCACTGTCACCATGTGAACTTTCACCATGAGCACTATCACCAAGGGCACTGTCACCATGAGCACTGTCACCATGGGCACTTTTAACATGGGCACTGTCACCATAGGCAATGTCACCATGGGCACTGTCACCATGGGCACTGTCACCATGGACACTTTCACCATGGGCAGTGACTGTCACCATGGGCACTCTCACCATGGGCACTGTCACCATGGGCACTGTCACCATGGACCCAGTCACCATGGGCATTGTCACCATGGGCAGTGTCACCATGGGAACTCTCACCATGAGCACTGTAACCATGGGAAATGTCACCCTGGGCACTGTCACCATGGGCACTGTCACCATGGACCCAGTCACCATGAGAACTGTCACCATGGACACTGTCACCATGAGCACTATCATCATGGGAAATGTCACCATGGGCACTGTCACCATGGGCACTATCACCATGCAAAGTGTCACAGTGGGCCCTGTCACCATGGGCACTGTCACCATGGACACTGTCACCATGTGAACTGTCACCATGAGCACTATCACCGTGAGAACTGTCACCTTGGGCACTGTCACCATGGGCACTTTAACCATGGGAACTGTCACCATGAGCACTATCACCATGAGCACTATCACCATGGGCAGTGTCACCATGATCAATATCCCCATGGGCACTGTCACCGTGAACACTATTACCATGGGCACTATCACCAAGGGCACTGTCACCGTGAGCAATGTCACCATGAGCACTGTCACCGTGAGCACTGTCACCATGAGAACTGTCACCATGGGCACTGTCACCATGGGAACTCTCACCATGAGTACTGTTACTGTGGACACTATCACCGTGAGCAATATCACAATGGGCACTGTCACCATGAGCACTATCACCAAGGGCACTGTTACCGTGAACACCATTACCATAGGCACTATCACCATGAGCACTATTACCGTGTGCACTGTCACCCTGAGCACTGTCACCATGAGCACTATCACCATGGGAAGTGTCACCATGGACACTGTCACCATGAGCACTATCATCATGGGCAGTGCCACCATAAGGAATTTCACCATGGGAACTCCACCCATGTACACCGCCAACATGAGCACAGTCACCATGTGCAGTGTCACCATGAGCACTCTCACCATGGGCACTTTCTACTAGGGCACTGTCACCATGCGAACTGCCACCAGGAGCACTATCACCATGAGCACTATCACCAAGGGCATTGTCACCATGAGCACGATCTCCGTGAGCATTATCACCGTGAGCACTGTCACCATGGCCAGTTTCAACATGGCCAATGTCACCATGGGCACTCTCACCATGGACACTGTCATCATGAGCACTGTAACCATTGGCACTGTTACCGTGCACACTTTCACCATGGGAACTGTCAATATGGGCACTGTCACTGTGGGCACTGTCTCCATGGGCACTCTCACCATGAGCACTGTCACCATGGACACTGTCACCATGGGCACTGTCAACATGAGCACTGTCACCATGGGCAGTGTCACCGTGAGCAATATCAACATGGGCACTGTCACTGTGAGCACTATTACCATTTGCACTGTCACCATGTGCACTATCACCGTGAGCACTCTCACCGGGGGCACTGTCACCGTTTGCACTGTCACCATGAGCACTATCACCATGGGAAATGTAACCATGGGAACGGTCACCATGGGCACTGTCAAGATGAGCACTGTCACCATGGGCACTGTCACCATTAGCACTTTCCCCATGGGAAATGTCACCATGGGCACTGTCACCATGGGCACTATCACCATGCAAAGTGTCACAGTGGGCACTGTCACCATGGGCACTCTCACCATGGGCACTGTCACCATGTGAACTGTCACCATGAGCTCTATCACCGTGAGCACTGTCACCTTGGGCACTGTCACCATGAGCACTGTCACCATGGGCACTTTAACCATGGGAACTGTCACCATGAGCACTATCACCATGAGCACTGTCACCTTGGGCACTGTCACCATGAGCACTGTCACCATGGGCACTTTAACCATGGGAACTGTCACCATGAGCACTATCACCGTGAGCACTGTCACCTTGGGCACTGTCACCATGAGCACTGTCACCTTGGGCACTTTAACCATGGGAACTGTCACCATGAGCACTATCACCATGGGCAGTGTCACCATGAGCAATATCACCAAGGGCACTGTCACCCTGAGCACTGTCACTGTGGGCACTGTCACCATGGGCACTCTCACCATGGGCACAATTACCATGCACACTGTCACCATGGGACTGTCACCATGGACATTGCCACAGTCAGCACTCTCACCGTGAGCACTGTCACCATGGGAAATGTCACCATGAGCACTGTCACCATGGGAACTGTCACCATGAGCACTGTCACCATGAGTACTATCACCATGGGAACTGTCACCATGGGAATGGTCACCATGGGCACTGTCAACATGAACACTGTCACCATGGAAACTCTCACCATGAGCACTGTCACAATGGGCACTGTCACCATGGGAACTGTCACCATGGGCACTTTCAACATGGGCACTGTCACCATGGGAACTGTCACCATGAGCACTATGACCTTTAGCACTATTACCATGAGCACTATCACCAAGGGCACTGTCACCATGAGCACTATCACCATGAGCACTGTCACCATAAACACTGTCACCGGGGGCACTGTCAATATTAGCACTGTCACTGTGGGCATTATCACCGTGAGCACTATCACAATGGGCACTGTCACCATGGGCCCTGTCACCATTAGCACTATCACCATGAGCACTATCACCATGTACACTGTCACCATGAGCAGGGTCACCATGAGAACTATCACCATGGTCACTGTCACCATGGGAACGGTCACCATGGGCACTGTTAACATGAGCACTGTCACCATGGAAACTCTCACCCTGAGCATTGTCACCATGGGAAATGTCACCATGGGCAATGTGACCATGGGCACTGTCACCA
The DNA here is from genome assembly GCF_965194825.1 of Balaenoptera physalus. Lineage (NCBI taxonomy): Eukaryota > Metazoa > Chordata > Mammalia > Artiodactyla > Balaenopteridae > Balaenoptera > Balaenoptera physalus. The sequence continues at coordinate 429,304 of NW_028126274.1, read as the reverse complement.
TGGGAATTGTCACCATGAGCACTGTCACCATGGGCACTGTGACCATGGACACTGTCACCATGGGCACTGTCATCATGGGCACTCTCACCATGGGCACTGGCACAATGGACGCTGTCACCATGGGCACTGTCAACCTGAGCACTGTCACCATGGGATCTCTCACCATGAGCACTGTTATCATGTGAAATGTCAACATGGGCATTATCATTATGGGCACTGTCACCATGGGCAGTGTCACCATGAGCAGTGTCACCATGGACACTGTCTCCATGGGAACTGTCACCATAAGCACTATCACCGTGAGCACTATCACCATGAGGACTATCACCAAGGGCACTGTCATCGTGAGCACTATCACCGTGAGCACTGTCACTGTGGGCACAGTCACCGTGTGCACTGTCACCATGAGCACTCTCACCTTGGGAAATGCCATCATGGGAACGGTCACCATGGGCACTCTCAAGATGAGCACTATCACCATGGGAAATCTCACCATGAGCACTGTGACCATGGGAATTGTCACCATGAGCACTCTCACCATAGGCACTGTTACCATGAGCACTGTCACCATGGGCACTGTCACCATGGTAAATGTCACCATGAGCTCTTTCACCTTGACCACTGTCAGCATGGGCTGTGTCACCATAAGCAATATCACCATGGGCAGTGTCACCATTAGCATTATTACCATGGACACTGTCACCATGAGCTCTATCATCGTGAGCACTGTCACCGTGGGCACTGTAAATGTGTGCACTGTCACCATAGGAAATCTCACCATGGGAAATGTCACGATGGGCACTAATACCATGGGAAGTGTCACCATGGGAACGGTCACCATGGCCGCTCTCACCATTGGCACTCTCACCATGGGCACTGTCACCATGGGCACTGTCAACATGAGCACTGTCACCATAGGAACTCTCACCATGAGCACTGTCACCATGAGAAATGTCACCATGGGCACTGTCACCATGGGCACTGTCACCATGGACACTGTCACCATGAGCACTATTATCATGGGCAGAGCCACCATAAGAAATTTCACCATGGGAACTCCACCCATGTACACCGCCAGCATGAGCACAGTCACCATGGGCAGTGTCACCATGAGCACTGTCACCATGGGCACTGTAACCATGGGAACTGTCACCATGAGCACTGTTACCGTGAGTACTATCTCCATGGGCAGTGTCACCGTGAGCAATATCACCATGAGCAATGTCACCGTGAGCACTCTTATACTGGGGACTACCACCAAGGGCACTGTCTCCGTGATCACTGTCACTGTGAGCACTGGCACCATGGGCACTGTCACCATGGCCACTGTCACAATGGGCACTGTCAACATGAGGACTGTCACCAAGGGAACTCTCACCATGAGCACTGTAACCATGGGAAATGTCACCATGGGCACTGTCACCATGGAAACTGTCACCATGAGCACTATCATCATGGGCAGTGCCACCATAAGGAATTTCACCATGGGAACTCCAACCATGTACACCGCTAGCATGAGCACAGTCATCATGGGCAGTGTCACCATGAACACTGTCACCATGAGCACTGTAACCATTGGCACTGCCACCTAGGGCACTGTCAGCATGGGTACTGTCACCATGGGCACTGTCACCATGGACTTTGCCACATTGACCACTGTCACCGTGAGCACTGTCACCATGGAAACTGTCACCATGAGCACTGTCACCAGTGACAGTGTCACCATGGGCACTGTCAACATGAGCAGTGTCACCATGGAATTCTCACCATGAGCACAGTCACCATGGGAAATGTCACCATGGGCAGTGTCACCTTGGGCACTCTCACCATAGGGAGTGTCACCATGAGCACTGTCACCATGGGCAGTGTCACCTTGAGCACTATCACCAAGGGCACTGTCACCGTGAGCACTATCACAGTGAGCACTGTCACCATGGGTAATGTCACCGTGTGCACTGTCACCATGAGCACTGTCACCATGAGCACTATCACCATGGGAACGGTCACCATGGGCACTGTCACCATGGGAACTGTCCACATGAGCACTGTCACGATGGACACTGTCAGCATGGGCACTGTCACCATTGACACTGTCACAATGGGCACTGTCAACATGAGCATTGTCACCATGGGAACTCTCACTAAGAGCACGGTCAACATGGGAAATTTCATCATGGGCACTCTCACCATGGGCACTCTCACCATGGGCACTCTCACCATGGACACTGTCACCATGAGCACTATCATCATGGGCAGTGCCACCATGAGGAATTTCACCATGGGAACTCCAACCATGTTCACCGCCAGCATGAGCACAGTCACCATGGGCAGTGTCTCCATGAGCACTGTCACCTTGGGCACTTTCAACATGGGCACTCTCACCATGGGGACTGTCACCATGGACACTGTCATCATGATCTCTGTAACCATGGTAACTGTCACCATGAGCACTGCCATCTTGGGAACTGCCACCATGGACACTGCTACCATGAGCACTGTAACCATTGACACTACCACTATGGGCACACTCACCATGGGTACTGTCACCATAGGTACTGTCACCATGAACACAGCCACAGTGAGCACTGTCACCGTGAGCACTGTCACCATGGGAACTGTCACCATGAGCACTGTCATCTTGGGAACCACCACCATGGACACTGCCACCATGAGCACTGTAACCATTGGCAGTGCCACCGTGGGCACAGTCACCATGGGTACTGTCACCATGGGCACTGTCACCATTGACACTGCCACAGTGAGCACTGTCACCGTGGGCACTGTCACCATGAGCACTGTCACCATGGGCACTGTCACCATGGACACTTTCACCATGGGCAGTGACTGTCACCATGGGCACTCTCACCATGGATACTGTCATCATGAGCTCTGTTACCATTGAAACTGTCGCCATGAGCACTGTCATCTTGGGAACTGCCACCATGAACACTGCCACCATGAGCACTGTAACCATTGGCACTGTTACCGTGCGCACTTTCACCATGGGAACTGTCAATATGAGCACTGTCACTGTGGGCACTGTCTCCATGGGCACTCTAACCATGGGCACTGTCACCATGGACACTGTCACCATGGGCACTGTCAACATGAGCACTGTCACCATGGGCACTTTAACCATGGGAACTGTCACCATGAGCACTATCACGATGAGCACTATCACCATGGGCAGTGTCACCATGAGCAATATCACCATGGGCACTGTCACCGTGAGCACTATTACCATGGGCACTATCACCAAGGGCACTGTCACTGTGAGCAATGTCACCATGAGCACTGTCACCATGGGAACTGTCACCATGAGCACTGTAAACATGAGTACTATCACCATGGGAACTGTCACCATGGGAATGGTCACCATGGGCACTGTCAACATGAACACTGTCACCATGGAAACTCTCACCATGAGCACTGTCACAATGGGCACTGTCACCATGGGAACTGTCACCATGGGCACTTTCAACATGGGCACTGTCACCATGGGAACTGTCACCATGAGCACTATGACCTTTAGCACTATTACCATGAGCACTATCACCAAGGGCACTGTCACCATGAGCACTATCACCATGAGCACTGTCACCATAAACACTGTCACCGGGGGCACTGTCAATATTAGCACTGTCACTGTGGGCATTATCACCGTGAGCACTATCACAATGGGCACTGTCACCATGGGCCCTGTTACCATTAGCACTATCACCATGAGCACTATCACCATGTACACTGTCACCATGAGCAGGGTCACCATGAGAAGTATCACCATGGTCACTGTCACCATGGGAACGGTCACCATGGGCACTGTTAACATGAGCACTGTCACCATGGAAACTCTCACCCTGAGCATTGTCACCATGGGAAATGTCACCATGGGCAATGTGACCATGGGCACTGTCACCATGGGAATTGTCACCATGAGCACTGTCACCATGGGCACTGTGACCATGGACACTGTCACCATGGGCACTGTCATCATGGGCACTCTCACCATGGGCACTGGCACAATGGACGCTGTCACCATGGGCACTGTCAACCTGAGCACTGTCACCATGGGATCTCTCACCTTGAGCACTGTTATCATGTGAAATGTCAACATGGGCATTATCATTATGGGCACTGTCACCATGGGCAGTGTCACCATGAGCAGTGTCACCATGGACACTGTCTCCATGGGAACTGTCACCATAAGCACTATCACCGTGAGCACTATCACCATGAGGACTATCACCAAGGGCACTGTCATCGTGAGCACTATCACCGTGAGCACTGTCACTGTGGGCACAGTCACCGTGTGCACTGTCACCATGAGCACTCTCACCTTGGGAAATGCCATCATGGGAACGGTCACCATGGGCACTCTCAAGATGAGCACTATCACCATGGGAAATCTCACCATGAGCACTGTCACCATGGGAATTGTCACCATGAGCACTCTCACCATAGGCACTGTTACCATGAGCACTGTCACCATGGGCACTGTCACCATGGTAAATGTCACCATGAGCTCTTTCACCTTGACCACTGTCAGCATGGGCTGTGTCACCATAAGCAATATCACCATGGGCAGTGTCACCATTAGCATTATTACCATGGACACTGTCACCATGAGCTCTATCATCGTGAGCACTGTCACCGTGGGCACTGTCAATGTGTGCACTGTCACCATAGGAAATCTCACCATGGGAAATGTCACGATGGGCACTAATACCATGGGAAGTGTCACCATGGGAACGGTCACCATGGCCGCTCTCACCATTGGCACTCTCACCATGGGCACTGTCACCATGGGCACTGTCAACATGAGCACTGTCACCATAGGAACTCTCACCATGAGCACTGTCACCATGAGAAATGTCACCATGGGCACTGTCACCATGGGCACTGTCACCATGGACACTGTCACCATGAGCACTATTATCATGGGCAGTGCCACCATAAGAAATTTCACCATCGGAACTCCACCCATGTACACTGCCAGCATGAGCACAGTCACCATGGGCAGTGTCACCATGAGCACTGTCACCATGGGCACTGTAACCATGGGAACTGTCACCATGAGCACTGTTACCGTGAGTACTATCTCCATGGGCAGTGTCACCGTGAGCAATATCACCATGAGCAATGTCACCGTGAGCACTCTTATACTGGGGACTACCACCAAGGGCACTGTCTCCGTGATCACTGTCACCGTGAGCACTGGCACCATGGGCACTGTCACCATGGACACTGTCACAATGGGCACTGTCAACATGAGCACTGTCACCAAGGGAACTCTCACCATGAGCACTGTAACCATGGGAAATGTCACCATGGGCACTGTCACCATGGAAACTGTCACCATGAGCACTATCATCATGGGCAGTGCCACCATAAGGAATTTCACCATGGGAACTCCCACCATGTACACCGCTAGCATGAGCACAGTCATCATGGGCAGTGTCACCATGAACACTGTCACCATGAGCACTGTAACCATTGGCACTGCCACCTAGGGCACTGTCAGCATGGGTACTGTCACCATGGGCACTGTCACCATGGACATTGCCACAGTGACCACTGTCACCATGAGCACTGTCACCATGGAAACTGTCACCATGAGCACTGTCACCAGTGACAGTGTCACCATGGGCACTGTCAACATAAGCAGTGTCACCATGGAATTCTCACCAAGAGCACAGTCACCATGGGAAATGTCACCATGGGCAGTGTCACCTTGGGCACTCTCACCATGGGGAGTGTCACCATGAGCACTGTCACCATGGGCAGTGTCACCTTGAGCACTATCACCAAGGGCACTGTCACCATGAGCATTATCACAGTGAGCACTGTCACCATGGGTAATGTCACCGTGTGCACTGTCACCATGAGCACTGTCACCATGAGCACTATCACCATGGGAACGGTCACCATGGGCACTGTCACCATGGGAACTGTCCACATGAGCACTGTCACGATGGACACTGTCAGCATGGGCACTGTCACCATTGACACTGTCACAATTGTCACTGTCAACATGAGCATTGTCACCATGGGAACTCTCACTAAGAGCACTGTCAACATGGGAAATTTCATCATAGGCACTCTCACCATGGGCACTCTCACCATGGACACTGTCACCATGAACACTATCATCATGGGCAGTGCCACCATGAGGAATTTCACCATGGGAACTCCAACCATGTACACCGCCAGCATGAGCACAGTCACCATGGGCAGTGTCTCCATGAGCACTGTCACCTTGGGCACTTTCAACATGGGCACTCTCACCATGGGGACTGTCACCATGGACACTGTCATCATGATCTCTGTAACCATGGGAACTGTCACCATGAGCACTGCCATCTTGGGAACTGCCACCATGGACACTGCTACCATGAGCACTGTAACCATTGGCACTACCACTATGGGCACACTCACCATGGGTACTGTCACCATAGGTATTGTCACCATGAACACAGCCACAGTGAGCACTGTCACCGTGAGCACTGTCACCATGGGAACTGTCACCATGAGCACTGTCATCTTGGGAACCACCACCATGGACACTGCCACCATGAGCACTGTAACCATTGGCAGTGCCACCGTGGGCACAGTCACCATGGGTACTGTCACCATGGGCACTGTCACCATTGACACTGCCACAGTGAGCACTGTCACCGTGGGCACTGTCACCATGAGCACTGTCACCATGGGCACTGTCACCATGGACACTTTCACCATGGGCAGTGACTGTCACCATGGGCACTCTCACCATGGGCACTGTCACCATGGGCACTGTCACCATGGACCCAGTCACCATGGGCATTGTCACCATGGGCAGTGTCACCATGGGAACTCTCACCATGAGCACTGTAACCATGGGAAATGTCACCCTGGGCACTGTCACCATGGGCACTGTCACCATGGACACTGTCACCATGAGCACTATCATCATGGGCAGTGCCACCATAAGGAATTTCACCATGGGAACTCCACCCATGTACACCGCCAGCATGAGCACAGTCACCATGGGCAGTGTCACCATGAGCACTCTCACCATGGGCACTTTCAACATGGGCACTGTCACCATGAGAACTGCCACCAGGAGCACTATCACCATGAGCACTATCACCAACGGCATTGTCACCGTGAGCACTATCTCCGTGAGCACTGTCACCATGGGCACTTTCAACATGGCCAATGTCACCATGGGCACTCTCACCATGGACACTGTCATCATGAGCTCTGTTACCACTGAAACTGTCACCATGAGCACTGTCATCTTGGGAACTGCCACCATGGACACTGCCACCATGAGCACTGTAACCATTGGCACTGTTACCGTGCGAACTTTCACCATGGGAACTGTCAATATGAGCACTGTCACTTTGGGCACTGTCTCCATGGGCACTCTAAGCATGGGCACTGTCACCATGGGCACTGTCAACATGAGCACTGTCACCATGGGCAGTGTCACCATGAGCAATATCAACATGGGCACTGTCACTGTGAGCACTATTACCATGTGCACTATCACCATGTGCATTATCACCATGAGCAATGTCACCGGGGGCACAGTCACCGTTTGCACTGTCACCATGAGCACTATCACCATGGGAAATGTCACCATGGGAACGGTCACCATGGGCACTGTCAATATGAGAACTGTCACCATGGGAACTGTCACCATGAGCACTGTCACCACAGGAAATGTCACCATGTTCACTGTCACCATGGGCACTATCACCATGCAGAGTGTCACAGTGGGCACTGTCACCATGGGCACTCTCACCATGGACACTGTCACCATGTGAACTGTCACCATGAGCACTATCACCGTGAGCACTGTCACCTTGGGCACTGTCACCATGAGCACTGTCACCATGGGCACTTTAACCATGGGAACTGTCACCATGAGCACTATCACCATGAGCACTATCACCATGGGCAGTGTCACCATTAGCAATATCACCATGGGCACTGTCACCGTGAGCACTATTACCATGGGCACTATCACCAAGGGCACTGTCATCGTGAGCAATGTCACCATGAGCACTGTCACCGTGGGCACTGTCACCATGAGAACTGTCACCACGGGCACTGTCACCATGGGAACTCTCACCATGAGTACTGTCACTGTGGACACTATCACCGTGAGCAATATCACAATGGGCACTGTCACCATGAGCACTATCACCAAGGGCACTGTTACCGTGAACACCATTACCATAGGCACTATCACCATGAGCACTATCACCGTGTGCACTGTCACCATGACCACTATCACCATGGGAAGTGTCACCATGGGCACTGTCAACATGAGCACTGTCACCATGGGAACTCTCACCATGAGCACTTTCACAATGGGAAATGTCACCATGGGCACTGTCACCATCGGCACTGTCACCATGGGAACTGTCACCATGAGCACTATCATCATGAGCACAATCACCATGGGCAGTGTCACCGTGAGCAATATCACCAGGGGCAGTGTCACCATGAGCACTATCACCATGAGCACGATCACCATGGGAACTGTCACCATGTGCACTGTCAACATGAGCACTTACACCCTGGGAACTCTCACCATGGGCACTGTCACCATGGGCAGTGTCACCATGGACACTGTCACCATGAGCACTATCATCATGGGCAGTGCCATCATGAGGAATTTCACCATGGGAACTCCAACCATGTACACCGCCAGCATGAGCACAGTCACCATGGGCAGTGTCACCATGAGCACTGTCACCATGGGCACTTTCAACATGGCCAATGTCACCATGGGCACTGTCACCATGGACACTGTCATCATGAGCTCTGTTACCACGGACACTACCACCATGAGCACTGTAACCATTGGCACTGCCACTGTGGTCACTGTCACCATGGGTACTGTCACCATTGGCACTGTCACCATGGACACTGCCACAGTGAGCACTGTTACAGTGAGCACTGTCACCATGGGCACTGTCACCAAGGAACTCTCACCATGAGCACTGTCACCATGGAAAATGTCACCATGGACAGTGTCACCACAGGCACTGTTACCATGGGCAGTGTCACCATGAGCACTATCACCATGGTCTGTGTCACCATAAGCAATATCACCAAGGGCACTGTCACCATGAGCACTATTACCATGGACACTATCACCATGAGCACTATCATTGTGAGCACTGTCACCGTGAGCACTGTCACCGTGTACACTGTCACCATGAGCACTGTCACCATGAGCAATATCACCATGGGAAGTAACACCATGGGAACGGTCACCATGGGCACTCTCACCATGGGCACTGTCACCATGGGCACTGTCGCCATGGACACTGTCAACATGGGCACTGTCAACATGAGCATTGTCACCATACGAACTCTCACCATGAGCACTGTCACAATGGGAAATGTCACCATGGGCACTGTCACCATGGGAACTGTCACCATGGACACTGTCACCATCAGCAGTATCATCATGGGCAGTGCCACCATAAGGAATTTCACCATGGGAACTCCAACCATGTACACCGCCAGCATGAGAACAGTCACCATGGGCATTGTAACCATGAGCACTATCACCAAGGGCACTGTCACCATGAGCACTATCACCATGGGAAATGTCACCATGGGAACGGTCACCATGGGCACTGTCACCATGTGAACTTTCACCATGAGCACTATCACCAAGGGCACTGTCACCATGAGCACTGTCACCATGGGCACTTTCAACATGGGCACTGTCACCATAGGCAATGTCACCATGGGCACTGTCACCATGGGCACTGTCACCATGGACACTTTCACCATGGGCAGTGACTGTCACCATGGGCACTCTCACCATGGGCACTGTCACCATGGGCACTGTCACCATGGACCCAGTCACCATGGGCATTGTCACCATGGGCAGTGTCACCATGGGAACTCTCACCATGAGCACTGTAACCATGGGAAATGTCACCCTGGGCACTGTCACCATGGGCACTGTCACGATGGACCCAGTCACCATGAGAACTGTCACCATGGACACTGTCACCATGAGCACTATCATCATGGGAAATGTCACCATGGGCACTGTCACCATGGGCACTATCACCATGCAAAGTGTCACAGTGGGCCCTGTCACCATGGGCACTGTCACCATGGACACTGTCACCATGTGAACTGTCACCATGAGCACTATCACCGTGAGAACTGTCACCTTGGGCACTGTCACCATGGGCACTTTAACCATGGGAACTGTCACCATGAGCACTATCACCATGAGCACTATCACCATGGGCAGTGTCACCATGAGCAATATCACCAAGGGCACTGTCACCGTGAACACTATTACCATGGGCACTATCACCAAGGGCCCTGTCACCGTGAGCAATGTCACCATGAGCACTGTCACCGTGGGCACTGTCACCATGAGAACTGTCACCATGGGCACTGTCACCATGGGAACTCTCACCATGAGTACTGTTACTGTGGACACTATCACCGTGAGCAATATCACAATGGGCACTGTCACCATGAGCACTATCACCAAGGGCACTGTTATCGTGAACACCATTACCATAGGCACTATCACCATGAGCACTATCACCGTGTGCACTGTCACCCTGAGCACTGTCACCATGAGCACTATCACCATGGGTAGTGTCACCATGGACACTGTCACCATGAGCACTATCATCATGGGCAGTGCAACCATAAGGAATTTCACCATGGGAACTCCACCCATGTACACCGCCAACATGAGCACAGTCACCATGGGCAGTGTCACCATGAGCACTCTCACCATGGGCACTTTCAACTAGGGCACTGTCACCATGCAAACTGCCACCAGGAGCACTATCACCATGAGCACTATCACCAAGGGCATTGTCACCATGAGCACGATCTCCGTGAGCATTATCACCGTGAGCACTGTCACCATGGGCACTTTCAACATGGCCAATGTCACCATGGGCACTCTCACCATGGACACTGTCATCATGAGCACTGTAACCATTGGCACTGTTACCGTGCGCACTTTCACCATGGGAACTGTCAATATGGGCACTGTCACTGTGGGCACTGTCTCCATGGGCACTCTCACCATGAGCACTGTCATCATGGACACTGTCACCATGGGCACTGTCAACATGAGCACTGTCACCATGGGCAGTGTCACCGTGAGCAATATCAACATGGGCACTGTCACTGTGAGCACTATTACCATGTGCACTATCACCATGTGCACTATCACCGTGAGCACTGTCACCGGGGGCACTGTCACCGTTTGCACTGTCACCATGAGCACTATCACCATGGGAAATGTCACCATGGGAACGGTCACCATGGGCAATGTCAAGATGAGCACTGTCACCATGAGCACTATCACCATGAGCACTATCACCAAGTGCACTGTCACCGTGAGAACTATTACCATAGGCACTATCACCATGAGCACAATCACCATGAGCAATATCACCCTGTGCACTGTCACCATAAGCAGGGTCACCATGAGAACTATCACCATGGTCACTGTCACCATGAGGACGGTCACAGTGGGCACTGTCAACATGAGCACTGTCACCATGGAAACTCTCACCATGAGCACTGTCACCATGGGAAAAGTCACCATGGGCACTGTCAACATGGGAACTGTCACCATGGGCACTTTCAGCTTGGGCACTGTCACCATGCGAACTGTCACCATGAGCACTATGACCTTTAGCACTATCACCATGAGCACTGTCACCATAAACACTGTCACCGGGGGCACTGTCAACATTAGCACTGTCACTGTGGGCACTATCACGGTGAGCACTATTACAATGGGCACTGTCACCAAGGGCACTGTCACCATGAGCACTATCACCCTGTGCACTGTCATCATGTGCAGTGTCACCATGAGAACTATCACCATGGTGACTGTCACCATAGGAATGGTCACCATCGGCCCTGTCAACATGAGCACTGTCACCGTGGGAACTCTCACCATGAGGACTGTCACCAGGGGAAATGTTACAATGGGCACTGTCACCATGGTAACTGTCACCCTGAGCACTGTCACCGTGGGCACTGTCACCATGGGCACTCTCACTATGGGCACAGTTACCATGCACACTGTCACCATGGGACTGTCACCATGGACATTGCCACAGTCAGCACTGTCACCGTGAGCACTGTCACCATGGGAAATGTCACCATGAGCACTGTCACCATGGGAACTGTCACCATGAGCACTGTCACCATGAGTACTATCACCATGGGAACTGTCACCATGGGAATGCTCACCATGGGCACTGTCAACATGAACACTGTCACCATGGAAACTCTCACCATGAGCACTGTCACAATGGGCACTGTCACCATGGGAACTGTCACCATGGGCACTTTCAACATGGGCACTGTCACCATGGGAACTGTCACCATGAGCACTATGACCTTTAGCACTATTACCATGAGCACTATCACCAAGGGCACTGTCACCATGAGCACTATCACCATGAGCACTGTCACCATAAACACTGTCACCGGGGGCACTGTCAATATTAGCACTGTCACTGTGGGCATTATCACCGTGAGCACTATCACAATGGGCACTGTCACCATGGGCCCTGTCACCATTAGCACTATCACCATGAGCACTATCACCATGTACACTGTCACCATGAGCAGGGTCACCATGAGAACTATCACCATGGTCACTGTCACCATGGGAACGGTCACCATGGGCACTGTTAACATGAGCACTGTCACCATGGAAACTCTCACCCTGAGCATTGTCACCATGGGATATGTCACCATGGGCAATGTGACCATGGGCACTGTCACCATGGGAATTGTCACCATGAGCACTGTCACCATGGGCACTGTGACCATGGACACTGTCACCTTGGGCACTGTCATCATGGGCACTCTCACCATGGGCACTGGCACAATGGACGCTGTCACCATGGGCACTGTCAACCTGAGCACTGTCACCATGGGATCTCTCACCATGAGCACTGTTATCATGTGAAATGTCAACATGGGCATTATCATTATGGGCACTGTCACCATGGGCAGTGTCACCATGAGCAGTCACCATGGACACTGTCTCCATGGGAACTGTCACCATAAGCACTATCACCGTGAGCACTATCACCATGAGGACTATCACCAAGGGCACTGTCATCGTGAGCACTATCACCGTGAGCACTGTCACTGTGGGCACAGTCACCGTGTGCACTGTCACCATGAGCACTCTCACCTTGGGAAATGCCATCATGGGAACGGTCACCATGGGCACTCTCAAGATGAGCACTATCACCATGGGAAATCTCACCATGAGCACTGTGACCATGGGAATTGTCACCATGAGCACTCTCACCATAGGCACTGTTACCATGAGCACTGTCACCATGGGCACTGTCACCATGGTAAATGTCACCATGAGCTCTTTCACCTTGACCACTGTCAGCATGGGCTGTGTCACCATAAGCAATATCACCATGGGCAGTGTCACCATTAGCATTATTACCATGGACACTGTCACCATGAGCTCTATCATCGTGAGCACTGTCACCGTGGGCACTGTCAATGTGTGCACTGTCACCATAGGAAATCTCACCATGGGAAATGTCACGATGGGCACTAATACCATGGGAAGTGTCACCATGGGAACGGTCACCATGGCCGCTCTCACCATTGGCACTCTCACCATGGGCACTGTCACCATGGGCACTGTCAACATGAGCACTGTCACCATAGGAACTCTCACCATGAGCACTGTCACCATGAGAAATGTCACCATGGGCACTGTCACCATGGGCACTGTCACCATGGACACTGTCACCATGAGCACTATTATCATGGGCAGTGCCACCATAAGAAATTTCACCATGGGAACTCCACCCATGTACACCGCCAGCATGAGCACAGTCACCATGGGCAGTGTCACCATGAGCACTGTCACCATGGGCACTGTAACCATGGGAACTGTCACCATGAGCACTGTTACCGTGAGTACTATCTCCATGGGCAGTGTCACCGTGAGCAATATCACCATGAGCAATGTCACCGTGAGCACTCTTATACTGGGGACTACCACCAAGGGCACTGTCTCCGTGATCACTGTCACCGTGAGCACTGGCACCATGGGCACTGTCACCATGGACACTGTCACAATGGGCACTGTCAACATGAGCACTGTCACCAAGGGAACTCTCACCATGAGCACTGTAACCATGGGAAATTTCACCATGGGCACTTTCACCATGGAAACTGTCACCATGAGCACTATCATCATGGGCAGTGCCACCATACGGAATTTCACCATGGGAACTCCAACCATGTACACCGCTAGCATGAGCACAGTCATCATGGGCAGTGTCACCATGAACACTGTCCCCATGAGCACTGTAACCATTGGCACTGCCACCTAGGGCACTGTCAGCATGGGTACTGTCACCATGGGCACTGTCACCATGGACATTGCCACAGTGACCACTGTCACCGTGAGCACTGTCACCATGGAAACTGTCACCATGAGCACTGTCACCAGTGACAGTGTCACCATGGGCACTGTCAACATGAGCAGTGTCACCATGGAATTCTCACCATGAGCACACTCACCATGGGTACTGTCACCATGGGCAGTGTCACCTTGGGCACTCTCACCATGGGGAGTGTCACCATGAGCACTGTCACCATGGGCAGTGTCACCTTGAGCACTATCACCAAGGGCACTGTCACCGTGAGCACTATCACAGTGAGCACTGTCACCATGGGTAATGTCACCGTGTGCACTGTCACCATGAGCACTGTCACCATGAGCACTATCACCATGGGAACGGTCACCATGGGCACTGTCACCATGGGAACTGTCCACATGAGCACTGTCACGATGGACACTGTCAGCATGGGCACTGTCACCATTGACACTGTCACAATGGGCACTGTCAACATGAGCATTGTCACCATGGGAACTCTCACTAAGAGCACTGTCAACATGGGAAATTTCATCATGGGCACTCTCACCATGGGCACTCTCACCATGGGCACTCTCACCATGGACACTGTCACCATGAGCACTATCATCATGGGCAGTGCCACCATGAGGAATTTCACCATGGGAACTCCAACCATGTACACCGCCAGCATGAGCACAGTCACCATGGGCAGTGTCTCCATGAGCACTGTCACCTTGGGCACTTTCAACATGGGCACTCTCACCATGGGGACTGTCACCATGGACACTGTCATCATGATCTCTGTAACCATGGGAACTGTCACCATGAGCACTGCCATCTTGGGAACTGCCACCATGGACACTGCTACCATGAGCACTGTAACCATTGGCACTACCACTATGGGCACACTCACCATGGGTACTGTCACCATAGGTACTGTCACCATGAACACAGCCACAGTGAGCACTGTCACCGTGAGCACTGTCACCATGGGAACTGTCACCATGAGCACTGTCATCTTGGGAACCACCACCATGGACACTGCCACCATGAGCACTGTAACCATTGGCAGTGCCACCGTGGGCACAGTCACCATGGGTACTGTCACCATGGGCACTGTCACCATTGATACTGCCACAGTGAGCACTGTCACCGTGGGCACTGTCACCATGAGCACTGTCACCATGGGCACTGTCACCATGGACACTTTCACCATGGGCAGTGACTGTCACCATGGGCACTCTCACCATGGGCACTGTCAACATGGGCACTGTCACCATGGACCCAGTCACCATGGGCATTGTCACCATGGGCAGTGTCACCATGGGAACTCTCACCATGAGCACTGTAACCATGGGAAATGTCACCCTGGGCACTGTCACCATGGGCACTGTCACCATGGACACTGTCACCATGAGCACTATCATCATGGGCAGTGCCACCATAAGGAATTTCACCATGGGAACTCCACCCATGTACACCGCCAGCATGAGCACAGTCACCATGGGCAGTGTCACCATGAGCACTCTCACCATGGGCACTTTCAACATGGGCACTGTCACCATGAGAACTGCCACCAGGAGCACTATCACCATGAGCACTATCACAAACCGCATTGTCACCGTGAGCACTATCTCCGTGAGCACTGTCACCATGGGCACTTTCAACATGGCCAATGTCACCATGAGCACTCTCACCATGGACACTGTCATCATGAGCTCTGTTACCATTGAAACTGTCACCATGAGCACTGTCATCTTGGGAACTGCCACCATGGACACTGCCACCATGAGCACTGTAACCATTGGCACTGTTACCGTGCGCACTTTCACCATGGGAACTGTCAATATGAGCACTGTCACTGTGGGCACTGTCTCCATGGGCACTCTAAGCATGGGCACTGTCACCATGGGCACTGTCAACATGAGCACTGTCACCATGGGCAGTGTCACCATGAGCAATATCAACATGGGCACTGTCACTGTGAGCACTATTACCATGTGCACTATCACCATGTGCATTATCACCGTGAGCAATGTCACCGGGGGCACAGTCACCGTTTGCACTGTCACCATGAGCACTATCACCATGGGAAATGTCACCATGGGAACGGTCACCATGGGCACTGTCAATATGAGAACTGTCACCATGGGAACTGTCACCATGAGCACTGTCACCACAGGAAATGTCACCATGCTCACTGTCACCATGGGCACTATCACCATGCAGAGTGTCACAGTGGGCACTGTCACCATGGGCACTCTCACCATGGACACTGTCACCATGTGAACTGTCACCATGAGCACTATCACCGTGAGCACTGTCACCTTAGGCACTGTCACCATGAGCACTGTCACCATGGGCACTTTAACCATGGGAACTGTCACCATGAGCACTATCACCATGAGCACTATCACCATGGGCAGTGTCACCATGAGCAATATCACCATGGGCACTGTCACCGTGAGCACTATTACCATGGGCACTATCACCAAGGGCACTGTCATCGTGAGCAATGTCACCGTGGGCACTTTCACCATGAGAACTGTCACCATGGGCACTGTCACCATGGGAACTCTCACCATGAGTACTGTCACTGTGGACACTATCACCGTGAGCAATATCACAATGGGCACTGTCACCATGAGCACTATCACCAAGGGCACTGTTACCGTGAACACCATTACCATAGGCACTATCACCATGAGCACTATCACCGTGTGCACTGTCACCATGAGCACTATCACCATGGGAAGTGTCACCATGGGCACTGTCAACATGAGCACTGTCACCATGGGAACTCTCACCATGAGCACTTTCACAATGGGAAATGTCACCATGGGCACTGTCACCATCGGCACTGTCACCATGGGAACTGTCACCATGAGCACTATCATCATGAGCACAATCACCATGGGCAGTGTCACCGTGAGCAATATCACCAGGGGCAGTGTCACCATGAGCACTATCACCATGAGCACGATCACCATGGGAACTGTCACCATGTGCACTGTCAACATGAGCACTTACACCCTGGGAACTCTCACCATGGGCACTGTCACCATGGGCAGTGTCACCATGGACACTGTCACCATGAGCACTATCATCATGGGCAGTGCCATCATGAGGAATTTCACAATGGGAACTCCAACCATGTACACTGCCAGCATGAGCACAGTCACCATGGGCAGTGTCACCATGAGCACTGTCACCATGGGCACTTTCAACATGGCCAATGTCACCATGGGCACTGTCACCATGGACACTGTCATCATGAGTTGTGTTACCACGGACACTGCCACCATGAGCACTGTAACCATTGGCACTGCCACTGTGGTCACTGTCACCATGGGTACTGTCACCATGGGCACTGTCACCATGGACACTGCCACAGTGAGCACTGTAACAGTGAGCACTGTCACCATGGGCACTGTCACCAAGGAACTCTCACCATGAGCACTGTCACCATGGAAAATGTCACCATGGGCAGTGTCACCACAGGCACTGTTACCATGGGCAGTGTCACCATGAGCACTATCACCATGGTCTGTGTCACCCTAAGCAATATCACCAAGGGCACTGTCACCATGAGCACTATTACCATGGACAGTATCACCATGAGCACTATCATTGTGAGCACTGTCACCGTGAGCACTGTCACCGTGTACACTGTCACCATGAGCACTGTCACCATGAGCAATATCACCATGGGAAGTAACACCATGGGAACGGTCACCATGGGCACTCTCACCATGGGCACTGTCACCATGGGCACTGTCACCATGGACACTGTCAACATGGGCACTGTCAACATGAGCATTGTCACCATACGAACTCTCACCATGAGCATTGTCACAATGGGAAATGTCACCATGGGCACTGTCACCATGGGAACTGTCACCATGGACACTGTCACCATCAGCAGTATCATCATGGGCAGTGCCACCATAAGGAATTTCACCATGGGAACTCCAACCATGTACACCGCCAGCATGAGAACAGTCACCATGGGCAGTGTAACCATGAGCACTATCACCAAATCACTGTCACCATGAGCACTATCACCATGGGAAATTTCACCATGGGAACGGTCACCATGGGCACTGTCACCATGTGAACTTTCACCATGAGCACTATCACCAAGGGCACTGTCACCATGAGCACTGTCACCATGGGCACTTTCAACATGGACACTGTCACCATAGGCAATGTCACCATGGGCACTGTCACCATGGGCACTGTCACCATGGACACTTTCACCATGGGCAGTGACTGTCACCATGGGCACTCTCACCATGGGCACTGTCACCATGGGCACTGTCACCATGGACCCAGTCACCATGGGCATTATCACCATGGGCAGTGTCACCATGGGAACTCTCACCATGAGCACTGTAACCATGGGAAATGTCACCCTGGGCACTGTCACCATGGGCACTGTCACCATGGACCCAGTCACCATGAGAACTGTCACCATGGACACTGTCACCATGAGCACTATCATCATGGGAAATGTCACCATGGGCACTGTCACCATGGGCACTATCACCATGCAAAGTGTCACAGTGGGCCCTGTCACCATGGGCACTGTCACCATGGACACTGTCACCATGAGCACTATCATCATGGGCAGTGCCACCATAAGGAATTTCACCATGGGAACTCCACCCATGTACACCGCCAGCATGAGCACAGTCACCATGGGCAGTGTCACCATGAGCACTCTCACCATGGGCACTTTCAACACGGCCAATGTCACCATGGGCACTCTCACCATGGACACTGTCATCATGAGCACTGTAACCATTGGCACTGTTACCGTGCGCACTTTCACCATGGGAACTGTCAATATGAGCACTGTCACTGTGGGCACTGTCTCCATGGGCACTCTCACCATGGGCACTGTCACCATGGACACTGTCACCATGGGCACTGTCAACATGAGCACTGTCACCATGGGCAGTGTCACCGTGAGCAATATCAACATGGGCACTGTCACTGTGAGCACTATTACCATGTGCACTCTCACCATGTGCACTATCACCGTGAGCACTGTCACCGGGGGCACTGTCACCGTTTGCACTGTCACCATGAGCACTATCACCATGGGAAATGTCACCATGGGAACGGTCACCATGGGCACTGTCAAGATGAGCACTGTCACCATGGGAATTGTCACCATGAGCACTGTCACCATGGGAAATGTCACCATGGGCACTGTCACCATGGGCACTGTCACCATGGACCCAGTCACCATGGGCATTGTCACCATGGGCAGTGTCACCATACGAACTCTCACCAAGAGCACTGTCACCATGGGAAATGTCACCATGGGCACTGTCACCATGGGCACTGTCACCATGGGAACTCTCACCATGAGTACTGTCACTGTGGACACTATCACCATGAGCAATATCACAATGGGTACTCTCACCATGAGCACTATCACCAAGGGCACTGTTACCGTGAACACCATTACCATAGGCACTATCACCATGAACACTATCACCGTGTGCACTGTCACCCTGAGCACTGTCACCATGAGCACTATCACCATGGGAAGTGTCACCATGGGCACTGTCAACATGAGCACTGTCACCATGGGAACTCTCACCATGAGCACTTTCACAATGGGAAATGTAACCATGGGCACTGTCACCATCGGCACTGTCACCATGCGAACTGTCACCATGAGCACTATCACCATGAGCACAATCACCATGGGCAGTGTCACCGTGAGCAATATCACCAGGGGCAGTGTCACCATGAGCACTATCACCATGAGCACGATCACCATGGGAACTGTCACCGTCTGCACTGTCAACATGAGCTCTTACACCATGGGAACTCTCACCATGGGCACTGTCACCATGGGCAATGTCACCATGGACATTGTCACCATGAGCACTATCATCATGGGCAGTGCCATCATGAGGAATTTCACCATGGGAACTCCAACCATGTACACCGCCAGCATGAGCACAGTCACCATGGGCAGTATCACCATGAGCACTGTCACCATGGGCACTTTCAACATGGCCATTGTCACCATGGGCACTGTCACCATGGACACTGTCGTCATGAGCTGTTACCACGGACACTGCCACCATGAGCACTGTAACCATTGGCACTGCCACTGTGGTCACTGTCACAATGGGTACTGTCACCATGGGCACTGTCACCATGGACACTGCCACAGTGAGCACTGTTACAGTGAGCACTGTCACCATGGGCACTGTCCCCAAGGAACTCTCACTATGAGCACTGTCACCATGGAAAATGTCACCATGGGCAGTGTCACCACAGGCACTGTTACCATGGGCAGTGTCACCATGAGCACTATCACCATGGTCTGTGTCACCGTAAGCAATATCACCAAGGGCACTGTCACCATGAGCACTATTACCATGGACACTATCACCATGAGCACTATCATTGTGAGCACTGTCACCGTGAGCACTATCACCATTGACACTGTCACCATGGGCACATTCACCGTGGACACTGTCACCATGAGCAATATCATCATGGGCAGTGCCACCATGAAGAATTTCACCATGGGAACTCCAACCATGTACACCGCCAGCATGAGCACAGTCACCATGGGCAGTGTCACGATGAGCACTGTCACCATGCACACTTTCAACATGGGCATTGTCACCATGGACACTGTCACCATGGACACTGTCATCATGAGCCCTATTATCATGGGAACTGTCACCATGAGCACTGTCTTCTTGGGAACTGCCACCATGGACAATGCCACCATGAGCACTGTAACCATTGGCACTGCCACCGTGGGCACTGTCAACATGGGTACTGTCGCCATGGGCACTGTCACCATGGACATTGCCACAGTGAGCACTGTCACCGTGAGCACTGTCACCATGGGAACTCTCACGATGAGCACTGTCACCATTAGCACTATCACCATGGGAACTGTCACCATGGGAATGGTCACCATGGGCACTGTCAACATGACCGCTGTCACCATGGAAACTCTCGCCATGAGTACTGTCACCATTGGAAAAGTCACCATGGGCACTGTCACCATGGGAACTGTCACCATGGGCACTTTCAACATGGGCACTGTCACCACGCGAAATGTCACCATGAGCACTATGACCTTTATCACTATCACCATAAGCAGTATCACCAAAGGCACTGTCACCATGAGCACTATCACCGTGAGCACTATCACCATGAGCACTGTCACCATAAACACTGTCACCGGGGCACTGTCAATATTAGCACTGTCACTGTGGGCAGTATCACCGTGAGCACTCTCACAATGGGCACTGTCACCATGGGCTCTGTCACCATGAGCACTATCACCATGAGCACTATCACCAAGTGCACTGTCACCATGAGAACTATTACCATAGGCACTATCACCATGAGCACAATCACCATGAGCAATATCACCCTGTGCACTGTCACCATAAGCAGGGTCACAATGAGAACTATCACCATGGTCACTGTCACCATGAGGACGGTCACAGTGGGCACTGTCAACATGAGCACTGTCACCATGGAAACTCTCACCATGAGCACTGTCACCATGGGAAAAGTCACCATGGGCACTGTCAACATGGGAACTGTCACCATGGGCACTTTCAGCTTGGGCACTGTCACCATGCGAACTGTCACCATGAGCACTATGACCTTTAGCACTATCACCATGAGCACTGTCACCATAAACACTGTCACCGGGGGCACTGTCAACATTAGCACTGTCACTGTGGGCACTATCACGGTGAGCACTATTACAATGGGCACTGTCACCAAGGGCACTGTAACCATGAGCACTATCACCCTGTGCACTGTCATCATGTGCAGTGTCACCATGAGAACTATCACCATGGTGACTGTCACCATAGGAATGGTCACCATCGGCTCTGTCAACATGACCACTGTCACCGTGGGAACTCTCACCATGAGGACTGTCACCAGGGGAAATGTTACAATGGGCACTGTCACCATGGTAACTGTCACCCTGAGCACTGTCACCGTGGGCACTGTCACCATGGGAACTCTCACCATGAGGACTGTCACCAGGGGAAATGTTACAATGGGCACTGTCACCATGGTAACTGTCACCCTGAGCACTGTCACCATGGGCACTGTCACCATGGGCACTCTCACCATGGGCACAGTTACCATGCACACTGTCACCATGGGATTGTCACCATGGACATTGCCACAGTCAGCACTGTCACCGTGAGCACTGTCACCATGGGAAATGTCACCATGAGCACTGTCACCATGGGAACTGTCACCATGAGCACTGTCACCATGAGTACTATCACCATGGGAACTGTCACCATGGGAATGGTCACCATGGGCACTGTCAACATGAACACTGTCACCATGGAAACTCTCACCATGAGCACTGTCACAATGGGCACTGTCACCATGGGAACTGTCACCATGGGCACTTTCAACATGGGCACTGTCACCATGGGAACTGTCACCATGAGCACTATGACCTTTAGCACTATTACCATGAGCACTATCACCAAGGGCACTGTCACCATGAGCACTATCACCATGAGCACTGTCACCATAAACACTGTCACCGGGGGCACTGTCAATATTAGCACTGTCACTGTGGGCATTATCACCGTGAGCACTATCACAATGGGCACTGTCACCATGGGCCCTGTCACCATTAGCACTATCACCATGAGCACTATCACCATGTACACTGTCACCATGAGCAGGGTCACCATGAGAACTATCACCATGGTCACTGTCACCATGGGAACGGTCACCATGGGCACTGTTAACATGAGCACTGTCACCATGGAAACTCTCACCCTGAGCATTGTCACCATGGGAAATGTCACCATGGGCAATGTGACCATGGGCACTGTCACCATGGGAATTGTCACCATGAGCACTGTCACCATGGGCACTGTGACCATGGACACTGTCATCATGATCTCTGTAACCATGGGAACTGTCACCATGAGCACTGCCATCTTGGGAACTGCCACCATGGACACTGCTACCATGAGCACTGTAACCATTGGCACTACTACTATGGGCACACTCACCATGGGTACTGTCACCATAGGTACTGTCACCATGAACACAGCCACAGTGAGTTCTGTCACCGTGAGCACTGTCACCATGGGAACTGTCACCATGGGCACTGTCATCTTGGGAACCACCACCATGGACACTGCCACCATGAGCACTGTAACCATTGGCAGTGCCACCGTGGGCACAGTCACCATGGGTACTGTCACCATGGGCACTGTCACCATTGACACTGCCACAGTGAGCACTGTCACCGTGGGCACTGTCACCATGGACACTTTCACCATGGGCAGTGACTGTCACCATGGGCACTCTCACCATGGGCACTGTCAACATGGGCACTGTCACCATGGACCCAGTCACCATGGGCATTGTCACCATGGGCAGTGTCACCATGGGAACTCTCACCATGAGCACTGTAACCATGGGAAATGTCACCCTGGGCACTGTCACCATGGGCACTGTCACCATGGACACTGTCACCATGAGCACTATCATCATGGGCAGTGCCACCATAAGGACTTTCACCATGGGAACTCCACCCATGTACACCGCCAGCATGAGCACAGTCACCATGGGCAGTGTCACCATGAGCACTCTCACCATGGGCACTTTCAACACGGCCAATGTCACCATGGGCACTCTCACCATGGACACTGTCATCATGAGCACTATAACCATTGGCACTGTTACCGTGCGCACTTTCACCATGGGAACTGTCAATATGAGCACTGTCACTGTGGGCACTGTCTCCATGGGCACTCTCACCATGGGCACTGTCACCATGGACACTGTCACCATGAGCACTGTCACCATGGGCAGTGTCCCCGTGAGCAATATCAACATGGGCACTGTCACTGTGAGCACTATTACCATGTGCACTCTCACCATGTGCACTATCACCGTGAGCACTGTCACCGGGGGCACTGTCACCGTTTGCACTGTCACCATGAGCACTATCACCATGGGAAATGTCACCATGGGAACGGTCACCATGGGCACTGTCAAGATGAGCACTGTCACCAAGGGAATTGTCACCATGAGCACTGTCACCATGGGAAATGTCACCATGGGCACTGTCACCATGGGCACTATCACCATGCAAAGTGTCACAGTGGGCACTGTCACCATGGGCACTCTCACCATGGACACTGTCACCATGTGAACTGTCACCATGAGCACTATCACCGTGAGCACTGTCACCTTGGGCACTGTCACCATGAGCACTGTCACCATGGGCACTTTAACCATGGGAACTGTCACCATGGGCACTGTCACCATGGGAACTCTCACCATGAGTACTGTCACTGTGGACACTATCACCGTGAGCAATATCACAATGGGCACTGTCACCATGACCACTATCACCAAGGGCACTGTTACCGTGAACACCATTACCATAGGCACTATCACCATGAACACTATCACCGTGTGCACTGTCACCCTGAGCACTGTCACCATGAGCACTATCACCATGGGAAGTGTCACCATGGGCACTGTCAACATGAGCACTGTCACCATGGGAACTCTCAACATGAGCACTTTCACAATGGGAAATGTAACCATGGGCACTGTCACCATCGGCACTGTCACCATGCGAACTGTCACCATGAGCACTATCACCATGAGCACAATCACCATGGGCAGTGTCACCGTGAGCAATATCACCAGTGGCAGTGTCACCATGAGCACTATCACCATGAGCACGATCACCATGGGAACTGTCACCGTGTGCACTGTCAACATGAGCACTTACACCATGGGAACTCTCGCCATAGGCACTGTCACCATGGGCAGTGTCACCATGGACATTGTCACCATGAGCACTATCATCATGGGCAGTGCCATCATGAGGAATTTCACCATGGGAACTCCAACCATGTACACCGCCAGCATGAGCACAGTCACCATGGGCAGTATCACCATGAGCACTGTCACCATGGGCACTTTCAACATGGCCATTGTCACCATGGGCACTGTCACCATGGACACTGTCATCATGAGCTGTTACCACGGACACTGCCACCATGAGCACTGTAACCATTGGCACTGCCACTGTGGTCACTGTCACAATGGGTACTGTCACCATGGGCACTGTCACCATGGACACTGCCACAGTGAGCACTGTTACAGTGAGCACTGTCACCATGGGCACTGTCCCCAAGGAACTCTCACCATGAGCACTGTCACCATGGAAAATGTCACCATGGGCAGTGTCACCACAGGCACTGTTACCATGGGCAGTGTCACCATGAGCACTATCACCATGGTCTGTGTCACCGTAAGCAATATCACCAAGGGCACTGTCACCATGAGCACTATTACCATGGACACTATCACCATGAGCACTATCATTGTGAGCACTGTCACCGTGAGCACTATCACCATTGACACTGTCACCATGGGCACATTCACCATGGACACTGTCACCATGAGCAATATCATCTTGGGCAGTGCCACCATGAGGAATTTCACCATGGGAACTCCAACCATGTACACCGCCAGCATGAGCACAGTCACCATGGGCAGTATCACGATGAGCACTGTCACCATGCACACTTTCAACATGGGCATTGTCACCGTGGACACTGTGACCATGGACACTGTCATCATGAGCCCTATTATCATGGGAACTGTCACCATGAGCACTGTCTTCTTGGGAACTGCCACCATGGACAATGCCACCATGAGCACTGTAACCATTGGCACTGCCACCGTGGGCACTGTCAACATGGGTACTGTCGCCATGGGCAATGTCACCATGGACATTGCCACAGTGAGCACTGTCACCGTGAGCACTGTCACCATGGGAACTCTCACAATGAGCACTGTCACCATTAGCACTATCACCATGGGAACTGTCACCATGGGAATGGTCACCATGGGCACTGTCAACATGACCGCTGTCACCATGGAAACTCTCGCCATGAGCACTGTCACCATTGGAAAAGTCACCATGGGCACTGTCACCATGGGAACTGTCACCATGGGCACTTTCAACATGGGCACTGTCACCACGCGAAATGTCACCATGAGCACTATGACCTTTATCACTATCACCATAAGCAGTATCACCAAAGGCACTGTCACCATGAGCACTATCACCGTGAGCACTATCACCATGAGCACTGTCACCATAAACACTGTCACCGGGGCACTGTCAATATTAGCACTGTCACTGTGGGCAGTATCACCGTGAGCACTCTCACAATGGGCACTGTCACCATGGGCACTGTCACCATGAGCACTATCACCATGAGCACTATCACCAAGTGCACTGTCACCGTGAGAACTATTACCATAGGCACTATCACCATGAGCACAATCACCATGAGCAATATCACCCTGTGCACTGTGACCATAAGCAGGGTCACCATGAGAACTATCACCATGGTCACTGTCACCATGAGGACGGTCACAGTGGGCACTGTCAACATGAGCACTGTCACCATGGAAACTCTCACCATGAGCACTGTCACCATGGGAAAAGTCACCATGGGCACTGTCAACATGGGAACTGTCACCATGGGCACTTTCAGCTTGGGCACTGTCACCATGCGAACTGTCACCATGAGCACTATGACCTTTAGCACTATCACCATGAGCACTGTCACCATAAACACTGTCACCGGGGGCACTGTCAACATTAGCACTGTCACTGTGGGCACTATCACGGTGAGCACTATTATAATGGGCACTGTCACCAAGGGCACTGTAACCATGAGCACTATCACCCTGTGCACTGTCATCATGTGCAGTGTCACCATGAGAACTATCACCATGGTGACTGTCACCATAGGAATGGTCACCATCGGCACTGTCAACATGAGCACTGTCACCGTGGGAACTCTCACCATGAGGACTGTCACCAGGGGAAATGTTACAATGGGCACTGTCACCATGGTAACTGTCACCCTGAGCACTGTCACCGTGGGCACTCTCACCATGGGCACTCTCACCATGGGCACAGTTACCATGCACACTGTCACCATGGGACTGTCACCATGGACATTGCCACAGTCAGCACTGTCACCGTGAGCACTGTCACCATGGGAAATGTCACCATGAGCACTGTCACCATGGGAACTGTCACCATGCGCACTGTCACCATGAGTACTATCACCATGGGAACTGTCACCATGGGAATGGTCACCATGGGCACTGTCAACATGAACACTGTCACCATGGAAACTCTCACCATGAGCACTGTCACAATGGGCACTGTCACCATGGGAACTGTCACCATGGGCACTTTCAACATGGGCACTGTCACCATGGGAACTGTCACCATGAGCACTATGACCTTTAGCACTATTACCATGAGCACTATCACCAAGGGCACTGTCACCATGAGCACTATCACCATGAGCACTGTCACCATAAACACTGTCACCGGGGGCACTGTCAATATTAGCACTGTCACTGTGGGCATTATCACCGTGAGCACTATCACAATGGGCACTGTCACCATGGGCCCTGTCACCATTAGCACTATCACCATGAGCACTATCACCATGTACACTGTCACCATGAGCAGGGTCACCATGAGAACTATCACCATGGTCACTGTCACCATGGGAACGGTCACCATGGGCACTGTTAACATGAGCACTGTCACCATGGAAACTCTCACCCTGAGCATTGTCACCATGGGAAATGTCACCATGGGCAATGTGACCATGGGCACTGTCACCATGGGAATTGTCACCATGAGCACTGTCACCATGGGCACTGTGACCATGGACACTGTCACCATGGGCACTGTCATCATGGGCACTCTCACCATGGGCACTGGCACAATGGACGCTGTCACCATGGGCACTGTCAACCTGAGCACTGTCACCATGGGAACTCTCACCATGAGCACTGTTATCATGTGAAATGTCAACATGAGCATTATCATTATGGGCACTGTCACCATGGGCAGTGTCACCATGAGCAGTGTCACCATGGACACTGTCTCCATGGGAACTGTCACCATAAGCACTATCACCGTGAGCACTATCACCATGAGGACTATCACCAAGGGCACTGTCATCGTGAGCACTATCACCGTGAGCACTGTCACTGTGGGCACAGTCACCGTGTGCACTGTCACCATGAGC
Source organism: Balaenoptera physalus (assembly GCF_965194825.1). Classification (NCBI taxonomy): domain Eukaryota; kingdom Metazoa; phylum Chordata; class Mammalia; order Artiodactyla; family Balaenopteridae; genus Balaenoptera; species Balaenoptera physalus. Next base: position 400,734 of record NW_028126274.1, on the reverse strand, counting down.
ACTCTCACCTTGGGAAATGCCATCATGGGAACGGTCACCATGGGCACTCTCAAGATGAGCACTATCACCATGGGAAATCTCACCATGAGCACTGTGACCATGGGAATTGTCACCATGAGCACTCTCACCATAGGCACTGTTACCATGAGCACTGTCACCATGGGCACTGTCACCATGGTAAATGTCACCATGAGCTCTTTCACCTTGACCACTGTCAGCATGGGCTGTGTCACCATAAGCAATATCACCATGGGCAGTGTCACCATTAGCATTATTACCATGGACACTGTCACCATGAGCTCTATCATCGTGAGCACTGTCACCGTGGGCACTGTCAATGTGTGCACTGTCACCATAGGAAATCTCACCATGGGAAATGTCACGATGGGCACTAATACCATGGGAAGTGTCACCATGGGAACGGTCACCATGGCCGCTCTCACCATTGGCACTCTCACCATGGGCACTGTCACCATGGGCACTGTCAACATGAGCACTGTCACCATAGGAACTCTCACCATGAGCACTGTCACCATGAGAAATGTCACCATGGGCACTGTCACCATGGGCACTGTCACCATGGACACTGTCACCATGAGCACTATTATCATGGGCAGTGCCACCATAAGAAATTTCACCATGGGAACTCCACCCATGTACACCGCCAGCATGAGCACAGTCACCATGGGCAGTGTCACCATGAGCACTGTCACCATGGGCACTGTAACCATGGGAACTGTCACCATGAGCACTGTTACCGTGAGTACTATCTCCATGGGCAGTGTCACCGTGAGCAATATCACCATGAGCAATGTCACCGTGAGCACTCTTATACTGGGGACTACCACCAAGGGCACTGTCTCCGTGATCACTGTCACCGTGAGCACTGGCACCATGGGCACTGTCACCATGGACACTGTCACAATGGGCACTGTCAACATTAGCACTGTCACCAAGGGAACTCTCACCATGAGCAATGTAACCATGGGAAATGTCACCATGGGCACTGTCACCATGGAAACTGTCACCATGAGCACTATCATCATGGGCAGTGCCACCATAAGGAATTTCACCATGGGAACTCCAACCATGTACACCGCTAGCATGAGCACAGTCATCATGGGCAGTGTCACCATGAACACTGTCACCATGAGCACTGTAACCTTTGGCACTGCCACCTAGGGCACTGTCAGCATGGGTAATGTCACCATGGGCACTGTCACCATGGACATTGCCACAGTGACCACTGTCACCGTGAGCACTGTCACCATGGAAACTGTCACCATGAGCACTGTCACCAGTGACAGTGTCACCATGGGCACTGTCAACATGAGCAGTGTCACCATGGAATTCTCACCATGAGCACAGTCACCATGGGAAATGTCACCATGGGCAGTGTCACCTTGGGCACTCTCACCATGGGGAGTGTCACCATGAGCACTGTAACCATGGGCAGTGTCACCTTGAGCACTATCACCAAGGGCACTGTCACCGTGAGCACTATCACAGTGAGCACTGTCACCATGGGTAATGTCACCGTGTGCACTGTCACCATGAGCACTGTCACCATGAGCACTATCACCATGGGAACGGTCACCATGGGCACTGTCACCATGGGAACTGTCCACATGAGCACTGTCACGATGGACACTGTCAGCATGGGCACTGTCACCATTGACACTGTCACAATGGGCACTGTCAACATGAGCATTTTCACCATGGGAACTCTCACTAAGAGCACTGTCAACATGGGAAATTTCATCATGGGCACTCTCACCATGGGCACTCTCACCATGGGCACTCTCACCATGGACACTGTCACCATGAGCACTATCATCATGGGCAGTGCCACCATGAGGAATTTCACCATGGGAACTCCAACCATGTACACCGCCAGCATGAGCACAGTCACCATGGGCAGTGTCTCCATGAGCACTGTCACCTTGGGCACTTTCAACATGGGCACTCTCACCATGGGGACTGTCACCATGGACACTGTCATCATGATCTCTGTAACCATGGGAACTGTCACCATGAGCACTGCCATCTTGGGAACTGCCACCATGGACACTGCTACCATGAGCACTGTAACCATTGGCACTACTACTATGGGCACACTCACCATGGGTACTGTCACCATAGGTACTGTCACCATGAACACAGCCACAGTGAGTACTGTCACCGTGAGCACTGTCACCATGGGAACTGTCACCATGAGCACTGTCATCTTGGGAACCACCACCATGGACACTGCCACCATGAGCACTGTAACCATTGGCAGTGCCACCGTGGGCACAGTCACCATGGGTACTGTCACCATGGGCACTGTCACCATTGACACTGCCACAGTGAGCACTGTCACCGTGGGCACTGTCACCATGAGCACTGTCACCATGGGCACTGTCACCATGGACACTTTCACCATGGGCAGTGACTGTCACCATGGGCACTCTCACCATGGGCACTGTCAACATGGGCACTGTCACCATGGACCCAGTCACCATGGGCATTGTCACCATGGGCAGTGTCACCATGGGAACTCTCACCATGAGCACTGTAACCATGGGAAATGTCACCCTGGGCACTGTCACCATGGGCACTGTCACCATGGACACTGTCACCATGAGCACTATCATCATGGGCAGTGCCACCATAAGGACTTTCACCATGGGAACTCCACCCATGTACACCGCCAGCATGAGCACAGTCACCACGGGCAGTGTCACCATTAGCACTCTCACCATGGGCACTTTCAACACGGCCAATGTCACCATGGGCACTCTCACCATGGACACTGTCATCATGAGCACTATAACCATTGGCACTGTTACCGTGCGCACTTTCACCATGGGAACTGTCAATATGAGCACTGTCACTGTGGACACTGTCTCCATGGGCACTCTCACCATGGGCACTGTCACCATGGACACTGTCACCATGAGCACTGTCACCATGGGCAGTGTCCCCGTGAGCAATATCAACATGGGCACTGTCACTGTGAGCACTATTACCATGTGCACTCTCACCATGTGCACTATCACCGTGAGCACTGTCACCGGGGGCACTGTCACCGTTTGCACTGTCACCATGAGCACTATCACCATGGGAAATGTCACCATGGGAACGGTCACCATGGGCACTGTCAAGATGAGCACTGTCACCAAGGGAATTGTCACCATGAGCACTGTCACCATGGGAAATGTCACCATGGGCACTGTCACCATGGGCACTATCACCATGCAAAGTGTCACAGTGGGCACTGTCACCATGGGCACTCTCACCATGGACACTGTCACCATGTGAACTGTCACCATGAGCACTATCACCGTGAGCACTGTCACCTTGGGCACTGTCACCATGAGCACTGTCACCATGGGCACTTTAACCATGGGAACTGTCACCATGAGCACTATCACCATGAGCATTATCACCATGGGCAGTGTCACCATGAGCAATATCACCATGGGCACTGTCACCGTGAGCACTATTACCATGGGCACTATCACCAAGTGCACTGTCACCGTGAGCAATGTCACCATGAGCACTGTCACCGTGGGCACTGTCACCATGAGAACTGTCACCATGGGCACTGTCACCATGGGAACTCTCACCATGAGTACTGTCACTGTGGACACTATCACCGTGAGCAATATCACAATGGGCACTGTCACCATGACCACTATCACCAAGGGCACTGTTACCGTGAACACCATTACCATAGGCACTATCACCATGAACACTATCACCGTGTGCACTGTCACCCTGAGCACTGTCACCATGAGCACTATCACCATGGGAAGTGTCACCATGGGCAATGTCAACATGAGCACTGTCACCATGGGAACTCTCACCATGAGCACTTTCACAATGGGAAATGTAACCATGGGCACTGTCACCATCGGCACTGTCACCATGCGAACTGTCACCATGAGCACTATCACCATGAGCACAATCACCATGGGCAGTGTCACCGTGAGCAATATCACCAGTGGCAGTGTCACCATGAGCACTATCACCATGAGCACGATCACCATGGGAACTGTCACCGTGTGCACTGTCAACATGAGCACTTACACCATGGGAACTCTCACCATAGGCACTGTCACCATGGGCAGTGTCACCATGGACATTGTCACCATGAGCACTATCATCATGGGCAGTGCCATCATGAGGAATTTCACCATGGGAACTCCAACCATGTACACCGCCAGCATGAGCACAGTCACCATGGGCAGTATCACCATGAGCACTGTCACCATGGGCACTTTCAACATGGCCAATGTCACCATGGGCACTGTCACCATGGACACTGTCATCATGAGCTGTTACCACGGACACTGCCACCATGAGCACTGTAACCATTGGCACTGCCACTGTGGTCACTGTCACAATGGGTACTGTCACCATGGGCACTGTCACCATGGACACTGCCACAGTGAGCACTGTTACAGTGAGCACTGTCACCATGGGCACTGTCCCCAAGGAACTCTCACCATGAGCACTGTCACCATGGAAAATGTCACCATGGGCAGTGTCACCACAGGCACTGTTACCATGGGCAGTGTCACCATGAGCACTATCACCATGGTCTGTGTCACCGTAAGCAATATCACCAAGGGCACTGTCACCATGAGCACTATTACCATGGACACTATCACCATGAGCACTATCATTGTGAGCACTGTCACCGTGAGCACTATCACCATTGACACTGTCACCATGGGCACATTCACCATGGACACTGTCACCATGAGCAATATCATCTTGGGCAGTGCCACCATGAGGAATTTCACCATGGGAACTCCAACCATGTACACCGCCAGCATGAGCACAGTCACCATGGGCAGTGTCACGATGAGCACTGTCACCATGCACACTTTCAACATGGGCATTGTCACCATGGACACTGTCACCATGGACACTGTCATCATGAGCCCTATTATCATGGGAACTGTCACCATGAGCACTGTCTTCTTGGGAACTGCCACCATGGACAATGCCACCATGAGCACTGTAACCATTGGCACTGCCACCGTGGGCACTGTCAACATGGGTACTGTCGCCATGGGCAATGTCACCATGGACATTGCCACAGTGAGCACTGTCACCGTGAGCACTGTCACCATGGGAACTCTCACAATGAGCACTGTCACCATTAGCACTATCACCATGGGAACTGTCACCATGGGAATGGTCACCATGGGCACTGTCAACATGACCGCTGTCACCATGGAAACTCTCGCCATGAGCACTGTCACCATTGGAAAAGTCACCATGGGCACTGTCACCATGGGAACTGTCACCATGGGCACTTTCAACATGGGCACTGTCACCACGTGAAATGTCACCATGAGCACTATGACCTTTATCACTATCACCATAAGCAGTATCACCAAAGGCACTGTCACCATGAGCACTATCACCGTGAGCACTATCACCATGAGCACTGTCACCATAAACACTGTCACCGGGGCACTGTCAATATTAGCACTGTCACTGTGGGCAGTATCACCGTGAGCACTCTCACAATGGGCACTGTCACCATGGGCACTGTCACCATGAGCACTATCACCATGAGCACTATCACCAAGTGCACTGTCACCGTGAGAACTATTACCATAGGCACTATCACCATGAGCACAATCACCATGAGCAATATCACCCTGTGCACTGTCACCATAAGCAGGGTCACCATGAGAACTATCACCATGGTCACTGTCACCATGAGGACGGTCACAGTGGGCACTGTCAACATGAGCACTGTCACCATGGAAACTCTCACCATGAGCACTGTCACCATGGGAAAAGTCACCATGGGCACTGTCAACATGGGAACTGTCACCATGGGCACTTTCAGCTTGGGCACTGTCACCATGCGAACTGTCACCATGAGCACTATGACCTTTAGCACTATCACCATGAGCACTGTCACCATAAACACTGTCACCGGAGGCACTGTCAACATTAGCACTGTCACTGTGGGCACTATCACGGTGAGCACTATTATAATGGGCACTGTCACCAAGGGCACTGTAACCATGAGCACTATCACCCTGTGCACTGTCATCATGTGCAGTGTCACCATGAGAACTATCACCATGGTGACTGTCACCATAGGAATGGTCACCATCGGCACTGTCAACATGAGCACTGTCACCGTGGGAACTCTCACCATGAGGACTGTCACCAGGGGAAATGTTACAATGGGCACTGTCACCATGGTAACTGTCACCCTGAGCACTGTCACCGTGGGCACTCTCACCATGGGCACTCTCACCATGGGCACAGTTACCATGCACACTGTCACCATGGGACTGTCACCATGGACATTGCCACAGTCAGCACTGTCACCGTGAGCACTGTCACCATGGGAAATGTCACCATGAGCACTGTCACCATGGGAACTGTCACCATGAGCACTGTCACCATGAGTACTATCACCATGGGAACTGTCACCATGGGAATGGTCACCATGGGCACTGTCAACATGAACACTGTCACCATGGAAACTCTCACCATGAGCACTGTCACAATGGGCACTGTCACCATGGGAACTGTCACCATGGGCACTTTCAACATGGGCACTGTCACCATGGGAACTGTCACCATGAGCACTATCATCATGAGCACAATCACCAGGGGCAGTGTCACCATGAGCACTATCACCATGAGCACGATCACCATGGGAACTGTCCCCGTGTGCACTGTCAACATGAGCACTTACACCATGGGCACTCTCACCATGGGCACTGTCACCATGGGCACTGTCACCATGGACCCAGTCACCATGGGCATTGTCACCATGGGCAGTGTCACCATGGGAACTCTCACCATGAGCACTGTAACCATGGGAAATGTCACCCTGGGCACTGTCACCATGGGCACTGTCACCATGGACACTGTCACCATGAGTACTATCACCATGGGAACTGTCACCATGGGAATGGTCACCATGGGCACTGTCAACATGAACACTGTCACCATGGAAACTCTCACCATGAGCACTGTCACAATGGACACTGTCACCATGGGAACTGTCACCATGGGCACTTTCAACATGGGCACTGTCACCATGGGAACTGTCACCATGAGCACTATGACCTTTAGCACTATTACCATGAGCACTATCACCAAGGGCACTGTCACCATGAGCACTATCACCATGAGCACTGTCACCATAAACACTGTCACCGGGGGCACTGTCAATATTAGCACTGTCACTGTGGGCATTATCACCGTGAGCACTATCACAATGGGCACTGTCACCATGGGCCCTGTCACCATTAGCACTATCACCATGAGCACTATCACCATGTACACTGTCACCATGAGCAGGGTCACCATGAGAACTATCACCATGGTCACTGTCACCATGGGAACGGTCACCATGGGCACTGTTAACATGAGCACTGTCACCATGGAAACTCTCACCCTGAGCATTGTCACCATGGGAAATGTCACCATGGGCAATGTGACCATGGGCACTGTCACCATGGGAATTGTCACCATGAGCACTGTCACCATGGGCACTGTGACCATGGACACTGTCACCATGGGCACTGTCATCATGGGCACTCTCACCATGGGCACTGGCACAATGGACGCTGTCACCATGGGCACTGTCAACCTGAGCACTGTCACCATGGGAACTCTCACCATGAGCACTGTTATCATGTGAAATGTCAACATGGGCATTATCATTATGGGCACTGTCACCATGGGCAGTATCACCATGAGCAGTGTCACCATGGACACTGTCTCCATGGGAACTGTCACCATAAGCACTATCACCGTGAGCACTGTCACTGTGGGCACAGTCACCGTGTGCACTGTCACCATGAGCACTCTCACCTTGGGAAATGCCATCATGGGAACGGTCACCATGGGCACTCTCAAGATGAGCACTATCACCATGGGAAATCTCACCATGAGCACTGTCACCATGGGAATTGTCACCATGAGCACTCTCACCATAGGCACTGTTACCATGAGCACTGTCACCATGGGCATTGTCACCATGGTAAATGTCACCATGAGCTCTTTCACATTGACCACTGTCAGCATGGGCTGTGTCACCATAAGCAATATCACCATGGGCAGTGTCACCATTAGCATTATTACCATGGACACTGTCACCATGAGCTCTATCATCGTGAGCACTGTCACCGTGGGCACTGTCAATGTGTGCACTGTCACCATAGGACATCTCACCATGGGAAATGTCACGATGGGCACTAATACCATGGGAAGTGTCACCATGGGAACGGTCACCATGGCCGCTCTTACCATTGGCACTCTCACCATGGGCACTGTCACCATGGGCACTGTCAACATGAGCACTGTCACCATAGGAACTCTCACCATGAGCACTGTCACCATGAGAAATGTCACCATGGGCACTGTCACCATGGGCACTGTCACCATGGACACTGTCACCATGAGCACTATTATCATGGGCAGTGCCACCATAAGAAATTTCACCATGGGAACTCCACCCATGTACACCGCCAGCATGAGCACAGTCACCATGGGCAGTGTCACCATGAGCACTGTCACCATGGGCACTGTACCCATGGGAACTGTCACCATGAGCACTGTTACCGTGAGTACTATCTCCATGGGCAGTGTCACCGTGAGCAATATCACCATGAGCAATGTCACCGTGAGCACTCTTATACTGGGGACTACCACCAAGGGCACTGTCTCCGTGATCACTGTCACCGTGAGCACTGGCACCATGGGCACTGTCACCATGGACACTGTCACAATGGGCACTGTCAACATGAGCACTGTCACCAAGGGAACTCTCACCATGAGCACGGTAACCATGGGAAATGTCACCATGGGCACTGTCACCATGGAAACTGTCACCATGAGCACTATCATCATGGGCAGTGCCACCATAAGGAATTTCACCATGGGAAATCCAACCATGTACACCGCTAGCATGAGCACAGTCATCATGGGCAGTGTCACCATGAACACTGTCACCATGAGCACTGTAACCATTGGCACTGCCACCTAGGGCACTGTCAGCATGGGTACTGTCACCATGGGCACTGTCACCATGGACATTGCCACAGTGACCACTGTCACCGTGAGCACTGTCACCATGGAAACTGTCACCATGAGCACTGTCACCAGTGACAGTGTCACCATGGGCACTGTCAACATGAGCAGTGTCACCATGGAATTCTCACCATGAGCACAGTCACCATGGGAAATGTCACCATGGGCAGTGTCACCTTGGGCACTCTCACCATGGGGAGTGTCACCATGAGCACTGTCACCATGGGCAGTGTCACCTTGAGCACTATCACCAAGGGCACTGTCACCGTGAGCTCTATCACAGTGAGCACTGTCACCATGGGTAATGTCACCGTGTGCACTGTCACCATGAGCACTGTCACCATGAGCACTATCACCATGGGAACGGTCACCATGGGCACTGTCACCATGGGAACTGTCCACATGAGCACTGTCACGATGGACACTGTCAGCATGGGCACTGTCACCATTGACACTGTCACAATGGGCACTGTCAACATGAGCATTGTCACCATGGGAACTCTCACTAAGAGCACTGTCAACATGGGAAATTTCATCATGGGCACTCTCACCATGGGCACTCTCACCATGGGCACTCTCACCATGGACACTGTCACCATGAGCACTATCATCATGGGCAGTGCCACCATGAGGAATTTCACCATGGGAACTCCAACCATGTACACCGCCAGCATGAGCACAGTCACCATGGGCAGTGTCTCCATGAGCACTGTCACCTTGGGCACTTTCAACATGGGCACTCTCACCATGGGGACTGTCACCATGGACACTGTCATCATGATCTCTGTAACCATGGGAACTGTCACCATGAGCACTGCCATCTTGGGAACTGCCACCATGGACACTGCTACCATGAGCACTGTAACCATTGGCACTACCACTATGGGCACACTCACCATGGGTACTGTCACCATAGGTACTGTCACCATGAACACAGCCACAGTGAGCACTGTCACCGTGAGCACTGTTACCATGGGTACTGTCACCATGAGCACTGTCATCTTGGGAACCACCACCATGGACACTGCCACCATGAGCACTGTAACCATTGGCAGTGCCACCGTGGGCACAGTCACCATGGGTACTGTCACCATGGGCACTGTCACCATTGACACTGCCATAGTGAGCACTGTCACCGTGGGCACTGTCACCATGAGCACTGTCACCATGGGCACTGTCACCATGGACACTTTCACCATGGGCAGTGACTGTCACCATGGGCACTCTCACCATGGGCACTGTCAACATGGGCACTGTCACCATGGACCCAGTCACCATGGGCATTGTCACCATGGGCAGTGTCACCATGGGAACTCTCACCATGAGCACTGTAACCATGGGAAATGTCACCCTGGGCACTGTCACCATGGGCACTGTCACCATGGACACTGTCACCATGAGCACTATCATCATGGGCAGTGCCACCATAAGGAATTTCACCATGGGAACTCCACCCATGTACACCGCCAGCATGAGCACAGTCACCATGGGCAGTGTCACCATGAGCACTCTCACCATGGGCACTTTCAACATGGGCACTGTCACCATGAGAACTGCCACCATGAGCACTATCACCATGAGCACTATCACCAAGGGCATTGTCACCGTGGGCACTTTCTCCGTGAGCACTGTCACCATGGGCACTTTCAACATGGCCAATGTCACCATGGGCAATCTCACCATGGACACTGTCATCATGAGCTCTGTTACCATTGAATCTGTCACCATGAGCACTGTCATCTTGGGAACTGCCACAATGGACACTGCCACCATGAGCACTGTAACCATTGGCACTGTTACCGTGCGCACTTTCACCATGGGAACTGTCAATATGAGCACTGTCACTGTGGGCACTGTCTCCATGGGCACTCTAAGCATGGGCACTGTCACCATGGGCACTGTCAACATGAGCACTGTCACCATGGGCAGTGTCACCATGAGCAATATCAACAGGGGCACTGTCACTGTGAGCATTATTACCATGTGCACTATCACCATGTGCACTATCACCGTGAGCAATGTCACCGGGGGCACAGTCACCGTTTGCACTGTCACCATGAGCACTATCACCATGGGAAATGTCACCATGGGAACAGTCACCATGGGCACTGTCAATATGAGAACTGTCACCATGGGAACTGTCACCATGAGCACTGTCACCATGGGAAATGTCACCATGGGCACTGTCACCATGGGCACTATCACCATGCAGAGTGTCACAGTGGGCACTGTCACCATGGGCACTCTCACCATGGACACTGTCACCATGTGACCTGTCACCATGAGCACTATCACCGTGAGCACTGTCACCTTGGGCACTGTCACCATGAGCACTGTCACCATGGGCACTTTAACCATGGGAACTGTCACCATGAGCACTATCACCATGAGCACTATCACCATGGGCAGTGTCACCATGAGCAATATCACCATGGGCACTGTCACCGTCAGCACTCTTACCATGGGCACTATCACCAAGGGCACTGTCATCATGAGCAATGTCACCATGAGCACTGTCACCGTGGGCACTGTCACCATGAGAACTGTCACCATGGGCACTGTCACCATGGGAACTCTCACCATGAGTACTGTCACTGTGGACACTATCACCGTGAGCAATATCACAATGGGCACTGTCACCATGAGCAGTATCACCAAGGGCACTGTTACCGTGAACACCATTACCATAGGCACTATCACCATGAGCACTATCACTGTGTGCACTGTCACCATGAGCACTATCACCATGGGAAGTGTCACCATGGGCACTGTCAACATGAGCACTGTCACCATGGGAACTCTCACCATGAGCACTTTCACAATGGGAAATGTCACCATGGGCACTGTCACCATCGGCACTGTCACCATGGGAACTGTCACCATGAGCACTATCATCATGAGCACAATCACCATGGGCAGTGTCACCGTGAGCAATATCACCAGGGGCAGTGTCACCATGAGCACTATCACCATGAGCACGAACACCATTGGAACTGTCACCATGTGCACTGTCAACATGAGCACTTACACCCTGGGAACTCTCACCATGGGCACTGTCACCATGGGCAGTGTCACCATGGACACTGTCACCATGAGCACTATCATCATGGGCAGTGCCATCATGAGGAATTTCACCATGGGAACTCCAACCATGTACACCGCCAGCATGAGCACAGTCACCATGGGCAGTGTCACCATGAGCACTGTCACCATGGGCACTTTCAACATGGCCAATGTCACCATGGGCACTGTCACCATGGACACTGTCATCATGAGCTCTGTTACCACGGACACTGCCACCATGAGCACTGTAACCATTGGCACTGCCACTGTGGTCACTGTCACCATGGGTACAGTCACCATGGGCACTGTCACCATGGACACTGCCACAGTGAGCACTGTCACCATGGGCACTGTCACCAAGGAACTCTCACCATGAGCACTGTCACCATGGAAAATGTCACCATGGGCAGTGTCACCACAGGCACTGTTACCATGGGCAGTGTCACCATGAGCACTATCACCATGGTCTGTGTCACCGTAAGCAATATCACCAAGGGCACTGTCACCATGTACACTGTCACCATGAGCACTGTCACCATGAGCAATATCACCATGGGAAGTAACACCATGGGAACGGTCACCATGGGCACTCTCACCATGGGCACTGTCACCATGGGCACTGTCACCATGGACACTGTCAACATGGGCACTGTCAACATGAGCATTGTCACCATACGAACTCTCACCATGAGCACTGTCACAATGGGAAATGTCACCATGGGCACTGTCACCATGGGAACTGTCACCATGGACACTGTCACCATCAGCAGTATCATCATGGGCAGTGCCACCATAAGGAATTTCACCATGGGAACTCCAACCATGTACACCTCCAGCATGAGAACAGTCACCATGGGCAGTGTAACCATGAGCACCATCACCAATGGCACTGTCACCATGAGCACTATCACCATGGGAAATGTCACCATGGGAACGGTCACCATGGGCACTGTCACCATGTGAACTTTCACCATGAGCACTATCACCAAGGGCACTGTCACCATGAGCACTGTCACCATGGGCACTTTTAACATGGGCACTGTCACCATAGGCAATGTCACCATGGGCACTGTCACCATGGGCACTGTCACCATGGACACTTTCACCATGGGCAGTGACTGTCACCATGGGCACTCTCACCATGGGCACTGTCACCATGGGCACTGTCACCATGGACCCAGTCACCATGGGCATTGTCACCATGGGCAGTGTCACCATGGGAACTCTCACCATGAGCACTGTAACCATGGGAAATGTCACCCTGGGCACTGTCACCATGGGCACTGTCACCATGGACCCAGTCACCATGAGAACTGTCACCATGGACACTGTCACCATGAGCACTATCATCATGGGAAATGTCACCATGGGCACTGTCACCATGGGCACTATCACCATGCAAAGTGTCACAGTGGGCCCTGTCACCATGGGCACTGTCACCATGGACACTGTCACCATGTGAACTGTCACCATGAGCACTATCACCGTGAGAACTGTCACCTTGGGCACTGTCACCATGGGCACTTTAACCATGGGAACTGTCACCATGAGCACTATCACCATGAGCACTATCACCATGGGCAGTGTCACCATGATCAATATCCCCATGGGCACTGTCACCGTGAACACTATTACCATGGGCACTATCACCAAGGGCACTGTCACCGTGAGCAATGTCACCATGAGCACTGTCACCGTGAGCACTGTCACCATGAGAACTGTCACCATGGGCACTGTCACCATGGGAACTCTCACCATGAGTACTGTTACTGTGGACACTATCACCGTGAGCAATATCACAATGGGCACTGTCACCATGAGCACTATCACCAAGGGCACTGTTACCGTGAACACCATTACCATAGGCACTATCACCATGAGCACTATTACCGTGTGCACTGTCACCCTGAGCACTGTCACCATGAGCACTATCACCATGGGAAGTGTCACCATGGACACTGTCACCATGAGCACTATCATCATGGGCAGTGCCACCATAAGGAATTTCACCATGGGAACTCCACCCATGTACACCGCCAACATGAGCACAGTCACCATGTGCAGTGTCACCATGAGCACTCTCACCATGGGCACTTTCTACTAGGGCACTGTCACCATGCGAACTGCCACCAGGAGCACTATCACCATGAGCACTATCACCAAGGGCATTGTCACCATGAGCACGATCTCCGTGAGCATTATCACCGTGAGCACTGTCACCATGGCCAGTTTCAACATGGCCAATGTCACCATGGGCACTCTCACCATGGACACTGTCATCATGAGCACTGTAACCATTGGCACTGTTACCGTGCACACTTTCACCATGGGAACTGTCAATATGGGCACTGTCACTGTGGGCACTGTCTCCATGGGCACTCTCACCATGAGCACTGTCACCATGGACACTGTCACCATGGGCACTGTCAACATGAGCACTGTCACCATGGGCAGTGTCACCGTGAGCAATATCAACATGGGCACTGTCACTGTGAGCACTATTACCATTTGCACTGTCACCATGTGCACTATCACCGTGAGCACTCTCACCGGGGGCACTGTCACCGTTTGCACTGTCACCATGAGCACTATCACCATGGGAAATGTAACCATGGGAACGGTCACCATGGGCACTGTCAAGATGAGCACTGTCACCATGGGCACTGTCACCATTAGCACTTTCCCCATGGGAAATGTCACCATGGGCACTGTCACCATGGGCACTATCACCATGCAAAGTGTCACAGTGGGCACTGTCACCATGGGCACTCTCACCATGGGCACTGTCACCATGTGAACTGTCACCATGAGCTCTATCACCGTGAGCACTGTCACCTTGGGCACTGTCACCATGAGCACTGTCACCATGGGCACTTTAACCATGGGAACTGTCACCATGAGCACTATCACCATGAGCACTGTCACCTTGGGCACTGTCACCATGAGCACTGTCACCATGGGCACTTTAACCATGGGAACTGTCACCATGAGCACTATCACCGTGAGCACTGTCACCTTGGGCACTGTCACCATGAGCACTGTCACCTTGGGCACTTTAACCATGGGAACTGTCACCATGAGCACTATCACCATGGGCAGTGTCACCATGAGCAATATCACCAAGGGCACTGTCACCCTGAGCACTGTCACTGTGGGCACTGTCACCATGGGCACTCTCACCATGGGCACAATTACCATGCACACTGTCACCATGGGACTGTCACCATGGACATTGCCACAGTCAGCACTGTCACCGTGAGCACTGTCACCATGGGAAATGTCACCATGAGCACTGTCACCATGGGAACTGTCACCATGAGCACTGTCACCATGAGTACTATCACCATGGGAACTGTCACCATGGGAATGGTCACCATGGGCACTGTCAACATGAACACTGTCACCATGGAAACTCTCACCATGAGCACTGTCACAATGGGCACTGTCACCATGGGAACTGTCACCATGGGCACTTTCAACATGGGCACTGTCACCATGGGAACTGTCACCATGAGCACTATGACCTTTAGCACTATTACCATGAGCACTATCACCAAGGGCACTGTCACCATGAGCACTATCACCATGAGCACTGTCACCATAAACACTGTCACCGGGGGCACTGTCAATATTAGCACTGTCACTGTGGGCATTATCACCGTGAGCACTATCACAATGGGCACTGTCACCATGGGCCCTGTCACCATTAGCACTATCACCATGAGCACTATCACCATGTACACTGTCACCATGAGCAGGGTCACCATGAGAACTATCACCATGGTCACTGTCACCATGGGAACGGTCACCATGGGCACTGTTAACATGAGCACTGTCACCATGGAAACTCTCACCCTGAGCATTGTCACCATGGGAAATGTCACCATGGGCAATGTGACCATGGGCACTGTCACCATGGGAATTGTCACCATGAGCACTGTCACCATGGGCACTGTGACCATGGACACTGTCACCATGGGCACTGTCATCATGGGCACTCTCACCATGGGCACTGGCACAATGGACGCTGTCACCATGGGCACTGTCAACCTGAGCACTGTCACCATGGGATCTCTCACCATGAGCACTGTTATCATGTGAAATGTCAACATGGGCATTATCATTATGGGCACTGTCACCATGGGCAGTGTCACCATGAGCAGTGTCACCATGGACACTGTCTCCATGGGAACTGTCACCATAAGCACTATCACCGTGAGCACTATCACCATGAGGACTATCACCAAGGGCACTGTCATCGTGAGCACTATCACCGTGAGCACTGTCACTGTGGGCACAGTCACCGTGTGCACTGTCACCATGAGCACTCTCACCTTGGGAAATGCCATCATGGGAACGGTCACCATGGGCACTCTCAAGATGAGCACTATCACCATGGGAAATCTCACCATGAGCACTGTCACCATGGGAATTGTCACCATGAGCACTCTCACCATAGGCACTGTTACCATGAGCACTGTCACCATGGGCACTGTCACCATGGTAAATGTCACCATGAGCTCTTTCACCTTGACCACTGTCAGCATGGGCTGTGTCACCATAAGCAATATCACCATGGGCAGTGTCACCATTAGCATTATTACCATGGACACTGTCACCATGAGCTCTATCATCGTGAGCACTGTCACCGTGGGCACTGTAAATGTGTGCACTGTCACCATAGGAAATCTCACCATGGGAAATGTCACGATGGGCACTAATACCATGGGAAGTGTCACCATGGGAACGGTCACCATGGCCGCTCTCACCATTGGCACTCTCACCATGGGCACTGTCACCATGGGCACTGTCAACATGAGCACTGTCACCATAGGAACTCTCACCATGAGCACTGTCACCATGAGAAATGTCACCATGGGCACTGTCACCATGGGCACTGTCAACATGGACACTGTCACCATGAGCACTATTATCATGGGCAGTGCCACCATAAGAAATTTCACCATGGGAACTCCACCCATGTACACCGCCAGCATGAGCACAGTCACCATGGGCAGTATCACCATGAGCACTGTCACCATGGGCACTGTAACCATGGGAACTATCACCATGTGCACTATCACCGTGAGCACTGTCACCGGGGGCACTGTCACCGTTTGCACTGTCACCATGAGCACTATCACCATGGGAAATGTCACCATGGGCACTGTCAAGATGAGCACTGTCACCATGGGCACTGTCACCATGAGCACTGTCACCATGGGCAGTGTCACCATGAGCACTGTCACCATGGGCACTTTCAACATGGCCAATGTCACCATGGGCACTGTCACCATGGACACTGTCATCATGAGCTCTGTTACCACGGACACTGCCACCATGAGCACTGTAACCATTGGCACTGCCACTGTGGTCACTGTCACCATGGGTACTGTCACCATGGGCACTGTCACCATGGACACTGCCACAGTGAGCACTGTAACAGTGAGCACTGTCACCATGGGCACTGTCACCATGGGCACTTTCAACATGGCCTATGTCACCATGGGCACTCTCACCATGGACACTGTCATCATGAGCACTGTAACCATTGGCACTGTTACCGTGCGCACTTTCACCATGGGAAATGTCAATATGAGCACTGTCACTGTGGGCACTGTCTCCATGGGCACTCTCACCATGGGCACTGTCACCATGGACACTGTCACCATGGGCACTGTCAACATGAGCACTGTCACCATGGGCAGTGTCACCGTGAGCAATATCAACATGGGCACTGTCACTGTGAGCACTATTACCATGTGCACTATCACCGTGAGCACTGTCACCGGGGGCACTGTCACCCTTTGCACTTTCACCATGAGCACTATCACCATGGGAAATGTCACCATGGGAACGGTCACCATGGGCACTGTCAAGATGAGCACTGTCACCATGGGAAATGTCACCATGGGCACTGACACCATGGGCACTATCACCATGCAAAGTGTCACAGTGGGCACTGTCACCATGGGCACTCTCACCATGGACACTGTCACCATGTGAACTGTCACCATGAGCACTATCACCGTGAGCACTGTCACCTTGGGCACTGTCACCATGAGCACTGTCACCATGGGCACTATAACCATGGGAACTGTCACCATGAGCACTATCACCATGAGCACTGTCACCATGAGCAATATCACCATGGGCACTGTCACCGTGAGCACTAATACCATGGGCACTATCACGAAGGGCACTGTCATCGTGAGCAATGTCACCATGAGCACTGTCACCGTGGGCACTGTCACCATGAGAACTGTCACCATGGGCACTGTCACCATGGGAACTCTCACCATGAGTACTGTCTCTGTGGACACTATCACCGTGAGCAATATCACAATGGGCACTGTCACCATGACCACTATCACCAAGGGCACTGTTACCGTGAACACCATTACCATAGGCACTATCACCATGAGCACTATCACCGTGTGCACTGTCACCCTGAGCACTGTCACCATGAGCACTATCACCATGGGAAGTGTCACCATGGGCACTGTCAACATGAGCACTGTCACCATGGGAACTCTCACCATGAGCACTTTCACAATGGGAAATGTAACCATGGGCACTGTCACCATCGGCACTGTCACCATGCGAACTGTCACCATGAGCACTATCACCATGAGCACAATCACCATAGGCAGTGTCACCGTGAGCAATATCACCAGGGGCAGTGTCACCATGAGCACTATCACCATGAGCACGATCACCATGGGAACTGTCACCGTGTGCACTGTCAACATGAGCACTTACACCATGGGAACTCTCACCATAGGCACTGTCACCATGGGCAGTGTCACGATGGACACTGTCACCATGAGCACTATCATCATGGGCAGTGCCCTCATGAGGAACTTCACCATGGGAACTCCAAACATGTACACCGCCAGCATGAGCACAGTCACCATGGGCGGTGTCACCATGAGCACTGTCACCATGTGTACTTTCAACATGGCCATTGTCACCATGGGCACTGTCACCATGGACACTGTCATCATGAGCTCTGTTACCACGGACCCTGCCACCATGAGCACTGTAACCATTGGCACTGCCACTGTGGTCACTGTCACAATGGGTACTGTCACCATGGGCACTGTCACCATGGACACTGCCACAGTGAGCACTGTTACAGTGAGCACTGTCACCATGGGCACTGTCCCCAAGGAACTCTCACCATGAGCACTGTCACCATGGAAAATGTCACCATGGGCAGTGTCACCACAGGCACTGTTACCATGGGCAGTGTCACCATGAGCACTATCACCATGGTCTGTGTCACCGTAAGCAATATCACCAAGGGCACTGTCACCATGAGCACTATTACCATGGACACTATCACCATGAGCACTATCATTGTGAGCACTGTCACCGCGAGCACTGTCACCATTGACACTGTCAACATGGGCACATTCACCATGGACACTGTCACCATGAGCAATATCATCATGGGCAGTGCCACCATGAGGAATTTCACCATGTGAACTCCAACCATGTACACCGCCAGCATGAGCACAGTCACCATGGGCAGTGTCACGATGAGCACTGTCACCATGCACACTTTCAACATGGGCATTGTCACCATGGACACTGTCACCATGGGCACTGTCACCATGAGCACTATCACCATGAGCACTATCACCAAGGCACTGTCACCATGAGAACTATTACCATAGGCACTATCACCATGAGCACAATCACCATGAGCACTATCACCCTGTGCACTGTCACCATAAGCAGGGTCACCATGAGAACTATCACCATGGTCACTGTCACCATGAGGACGGTCACAGTGGGCACTGTCAACATGAGCACTGTCACCATGGAAACTCTCACCATGAGCACTGTCACCATGGGAAAAGTCACCATGGGCACTGTCAACATGGGAACTGTCACCATGGGCACTTTCAACTTGGGCACTGTCACCATGCGAACTGTCACCATGAGCACTATGACCTTTAGCACTATCACCATGAGCACTGTCACCATAAACACTGTCACCGGGGGCACTGTCAACATTAGCACTGTCACTGTGGGCACTATCACGGTGAGCAATATTACAATGGGCACTGTCACCAAGGGCACTGTAACCATGAGCACTATCACCCTGTGCACTGTCATCATGTGCAGTGTCACCATGAGAACTATCACCATGGTGACTGTCACCATAGGAATGGTCACCATCGGCACTGTCAACATGAGCACTGTCACCGTGGGAACTCTCACCATGAGGACTGTCACCAGGGGAAATGTTACAATGGGCAATGTCACCATGGTAACTGTCACCCTGAGCACTGTCACCGTGGGCACTGTCACCATGGGCACTCTCACCATGGGCACAGTTACCATGCACACTGTCACCATGGGACTGTCACCATGGACATTGCCACAGTCAGCACTGTCACCGTGAGCACTGTCACCATGGGAAATGTCACCATGAGCACTGTCACCATGGGAACTGTCACCATGACCACTGTCACCATGAGTACTATCACCATGGGAACTGTCACCATGGGAATGGTCACCATGGGCACTGTCAACATGAACACTGTCACCATGGAAACTCTCACCATGAGCACTGTCACAATGGGCACTGTCACCATGGGAACTGTCACCATGGGCACTTTCAACATGGGCACTGTCACCATGGGAACTGTCACCATGAGCACTATGACCTTTAGCACTATTACCATGAGCACTATCACCAAGGGCACTGTCACCATGAGCACTATCACCATGAGCACTGTCACCATAAACACTGTCACCGGGGGCACTGTCAATATTAGCACTGTCACTGTGGGCATTATCACCGTGAGCACTATCACAATGGGCACTGTCACCATGGGCCCTGTCACCATTAGCACTATCACCATGAGCACTATCACCATGTACACTGTCACCATGAGCAGGGTCACCATGAGAACTATCACCATGGTCACTGTCACCATGGGAATGGTCACCATGGGCACTGTTAACATGAGCACTGTCACCATGGAAACTCTCACCCTGAGCATTGTCACCATGGGAAATGTCACCATGGGCAATGTGACCATGGGCACTGTCACCATGGGAATTGTCACCATGAGCACTGTCACCATGGGCACTGTGACCATGGACACTGTCACCATGGGCACTGTCATCATGGGCACTCTCACCATGGGCACTGGCACAATGGACGCTGTCACCATGGGCACTGTCAACCTGAGCACTGTCACCATGGGAACTCTCACCATGAGCACTGTTATCATGTGAAATGTCAACATGGGCATTATCATTATGGGCACTGTCACCATGGGCAGTGTCACCATGAGCAGTGTCACCATGGACACTGTCTCCATGGGAACTGTCACCATAAGCACTATCACCGTGAGCACTATCACCATGAGGACTATCACCAAGGGCACTGTCATCGTGAGCACTATCACCGTGAGCACTGGCACTGTGGGCACAGTCACCGTGTGCACTGTCACCATGAGCACTCTCACCTTGGGAAATGCCAGCATGGGAACGGTCACCATGGGCACTCTCAAGATGAGCACTATCACCATGGGAAATCTCACCATGAGCACTGTGACCATGGGAATTGTCACCATGAGCACTCTCACCATAGGCACTGTTACCATGAGCACTGTCACCATGGGCACTGTCACCATGGTAAATGTCACCATGAGCTCTTTCACCTTGACCACTGTCAGCATGGGCTGTGTCACCATAAGCAATATCACCATGGGCAGTGTCACCATTAGCATTATTACCATGGACACTGTCACCATGAGCTCTATCATCGTGAGCACTGTCACCGTGGGCACTGTCAATGTGTGCACTGTCACCATAGGAAATCTCACCATGGGAAATGTCACGATGGGCACTAATACCATGGGAAGTGTCACCATGGGAACGGTCACCATGGCCGCTCTCACCATTGGCACTCTCACCATGGGCACTGTCACCATGGGCACTGTCAACATGAGCACTGTCACCATAGGAACTCTCACCATGAGCACTGTCACCATGAGAAATGTCACCATGGGCACTGTCACCATGGGCACTGTCACCATGGACACTGTCACCATGAGCACTATTATCATGGGCAGAGCCACCATAAGAAATTTCACCATGGGAACTCCACCCATGTACACCGCCAGCATGAGCACAGTCACCATGGGCAGTGTCACCATGAGCACTGTCACCATGGGCACTGTAACCATGGGAACTGTCACCATGAGCACTGTTACCGTGAGTACTATCTCCATGGGCAGTGTCACCGTGAGCAATATCACCATGAGCAATGTCACCGTGAGCACTCTTATACTGGGGACTACCACCAAGGGCACTGTCTCCGTGATCACTGTCACTGTGAGCACTGGCACCATGGGCACTGTCACCATGGACACTGTCACAATGGGCACTGTCAACATGAGGACTGTCACCAAGGGAACTCTCACCATGAGCACTGTAACCATGGGAAATGTCACCATGGGCACTGTCACCATGGAAACTGTCACCATGAGCACTATCATCATGGGCAGTGCCACCATAAGGAATTTCACCATGGGAACTCCAACCATGTACACCGCTAGCATGAGCACAGTCATCATGGGCAGTGTCACCATGAACACTGTCACCATGAGCACTGTAACCATTGGCACTGCCACCTAGGGCACTGTCAGCATGGGTACTGTCACCATGGGCACTGTCACCATGGACTTTGCCACATTGACCACTGTCACCGTGAGCACTGTCACCATGGAAACTGTCACCATGAGCACTGTCACCAGTGACAGTGTCACCATGGGCACTGTCAACATGAGCAGTGTCACCATGGAATTCTCACCATGAGCACAGTCACCATGGGAAATGTCACCATGGGCAGTGTCACCTTGGGCACTCTCACCATGGGGAGTGTCACCATGAGCACTGTCACCATGGGCAGTGTCACCTTGAGCACTATCACCAAGGGCACTGTCACCGTGAGCACTATCACAGTGAGCACTGTCACCATGGGTAATGTCACCGTGTGCACTGTCACCATGAGCACTGTCACCATGAGCACTATCACCATGGGAACGGTCACCATGGGCACTGTCACCATGGGAACTGTCCACATGAGCACTGTCACGATGGACACTGTCAGCATGGGCACTGTCACCATTGACACTGTCACAATGGGCACTGTCAACATGAGCATTGTCACCATGGGAACTCTCACTAAGAGCACGGTCAACATGGGAAATTTCATCATGGGCACTCTCACCATGGGCACTCTCACCATGGGCACTCTCACCATGGACACTGTCACCATGAGCACTATCATCATGGGCAGTGCCACCATGAGGAATTTCACCATGGGAACTCCAACCATGTTCACCGCCAGCATGAGCACAGTCACCATGGGCAGTGTCTCCATGAGCACTGTCACCTTGGGCACTTTCAACATGGGCACTCTCACCATGGGGACTGTCACCATGGACACTGTCATCATGATCTCTGTAACCATGGTAACTGTCACCATGAGCACTGCCATCTTGGGAACTGCCACCATGGACACTGCTACCATGAGCACTGTAACCATTGACACTACCACTATGGGCACACTCACCATGGGTACTGTCACCATAGGTACTGTCACCATGAACACAGCCACAGTGAGCACTGTCACCGTGAGCACTGTCACCATGGGAACTGTCACCATGAGCACTGTCATCTTGGGAACCACCACCATGGACACTGCCACCATGAGCACTGTAACCATTGGCAGTGCCACCGTGGGCACAGTCACCATGGGTACTGTCACCATGGGCACTGTCACCATTGACACTGCCACAGTGAGCACTGTCACCGTGGGCACTGTCACCATGAGCACTGTCACCATGGGCACTGTCACCATGGACACTTTCACCATGGGCAGTGACTGTCACCATGGGCACTCTCACCATGGATACTGTCATCATGAGCTCTGTTACCATTGAAACTGTCGCCATGAGCACTGTCATCTTGGGAACTGCCACCATGAACACTGCCACCATGAGCACTGTAACCATTGGCACTGTTACCGTGCGCACTTTCACCATGGGAACTGTCAATATGAGCACTGTCACTGTGGGCACTGTCTCCATGGGCACTCTAACCATGGGCACTGTCACCATGGACACTGTCACCATGGGCACTGTCAACATGAGCACTGTCACCATGGGCACTTTAACCATGGGAACTGTCACCATGAGCACTATCACGATGAGCACTATCACCATGGGCAGTGTCACCATGAGCAATATCACCATGGGCACTGTCACCGTGAGCACTATTACCATGGGCACTATCACCAAGGGCACTGTCACTGTGAGCAATGTCACCATGAGCACTGTCACCATGGGAACTGTCACCATGAGCACTGTAAACATGAGTACTATCACCATGGGAACTGTCACCATGGGAATGGTCACCATGGGCACTGTCAACATGAACACTGTCACCATGGAAACTCTCACCATGAGCACTGTCACAATGGGCACTGTCACCATGGGAACTGTCACCATGGGCACTTTCAACATGGGCACTGTCACCATGGGAACTGTCACCATGAGCACTATGACCTTTAGCACTATTACCATGAGCACTATCACCAAGGGCACTGTCACCATGAGCACTATCACCATGAGCACTGTCACCATAAACACTGTCACCGGGGGCACTGTCAATATTAGCACTGTCACTGTGGGCATTATCACCGTGAGCACTATCACAATGGGCACTGTCACCATGGGCCCTGTTACCATTAGCACTATCACCATGAGCACTATCACCATGTACACTGTCACCATGAGCAGGGTCACCATGAGAACTATCACCATGGTCACTGTCACCATGGGAACGGTCACCATGGGCACTGTTAACATGAGCACTGTCACCATGGAAACTCTCACCCTGAGCATTGTCACCATGGGAAATGTCACCATGGGCAATGTGACCATGGGCACTGTCACCATGGGAATTGTCACCATGAGCACTGTCACCATGGGCACTGTGACCATGGACACTGTCACCATGGGCACTGTCATCATGGGCACTCTCACCATGGGCACTGGCACAATGGACGCTGTCACCATGGGCACTGTCAACCTGAGCACTGTCACCATGGGATCTCTCACCTTGAGCACTGTTATCATGTGAAATGTCAACATGGGCATTATCATTATGGGCACTGTCACCATGGGCAGTGTCACCATGAGCAGTGTCACCATGGACACTGTCTCCATGGGAACTGTCACCATAAGCACTATCACCGTGAGCACTATCACCATGAGGACTATCACCAAGGGCACTGTCATCGTGAGCACTATCACCGTGAGCACTGTCACTGTGGGCACAGTCACCGTGTGCACTGTCACCATGAGCACTCTCACCTTGGGAAATGCCATCATGGGAACGGTCACCATGGGCACTCTCAAGATGAGCACTATCACCATGGGAAATCTCACCATGAGCACTGTGACCATGGGAATTGTCACCATGAGCACTCTCACCATAGGCACTGTTACCATGAGCACTGTCACCATGGGCACTGTCACCATGGTAAATGTCACCATGAGCTCTTTCACCTTGACCACTGTCAGCATGGGCTGAGTCACCATAAGCAATATCACCATGGGCAGTGTCACCATTAGCATTATTACCATGGACACTGTCACCATGAGCTCTATCATCGTGAGCACTGTCACCGTGGGCACTGTCAATGTGTGCACTGTCACCATAGGAAATCTCACCATGGGAAATGTCACGATGGGCACTAATACCATGGGAAGTGTCACCATGGGAACGGTCACCATGGCCGCTCTCACCATTGGCACTCTCACCATGGGCACTGTCACCATGGGCACTGTCAACATGAGCACTGTCACCATAGGAACTCTCACCATGAGCACTGTCACCATGAGAAATGTCACCATGGGCACTGTCACCATGGGCACTGTCACCATGGACACTGTCACCATGAGCACTATTATCATGGGCAGTGCCACCATAAGAAATTTCACCATCGGAACTCCACCCATGTACACTGCCAGCATGAGCACAGTCACCATGGGCAGTGTCACCATGAGCACTGTCACCATGGGCACTGTAACCATGGGAACTGTCACCATGAGCACTGTTACCGTGAGTACTATCTCCATGGGTAGTGTCACCGTGAGCAATATCACCATGAGCAATGTCACCGTGAGCACTCTTATACTGGGGACTACCACCAAGGGCACTGTCTCCGTGATCACTGTCACCGTGAGCACTGGCACCATGGGCACTGTCACCATGGACACTGTCACAATGGGCACTGTCAACATGAGCACTGTCACCAAGGGAACTCTCACCATGAGCACTGTAACCATGGGAAATGTCACCATGGGCACTGTCACCATGGAAACTGTCACCATGAGCACTATCATCATGGGCAGTGCCACCATAAGGAATTTCACCATGGGAACTCCCACCATGTACACCGCTAGCATGAGCACAGTCATCATGGGCAGTGTCACCATGAACACTGTCACCATGAGCACTGTAACCATTGGCACTGCCACCTAGGGCACTGTCAGCATGGGTACTGTCACCATGGGCACTGTCACCATGGACATTGCCACAGTGACCACTGTCACCATGAGCACTGTCACCATGGAAACTGTCACCATGAGCACTGTCACCAGTGACAGTGTCACCATGGGCACTGTCAACATGAGCAGTGTCACCATGGAATTCTCACCAAGAGCACAGTCACCATGGGAAATGTCACCATGGGCAGTGTCACCTTGGGCACTCTCACCATGGGGAGTGTCACCATGAGCACTGTCACCATGGGCAGTGTCACCTTGAGCACTATCACCAAGGGCACTGTCACCATGAGCATTATCACAGTGAGCACTGTCACCATGGGTAATGTCACCGTGTGCACTGTCACCATGAGCACTGTCACCATGAGCACTATCACCATGGGAACGGTCACCATGGGCACTGTCACCATGGGAACTGTCCACATGAGCACTGTCACGATGGACACTGTCAGCATGGGCACTGTCACCATTGACACTGTCACAATTGTCACTGTCAACATGAGCATTGTCACCATGGGAACTCTCACTAAGAGCACTGTCAACATGGGAAATTTCATCATAGGCACTCTCACCATGGGCACTCTCACCATGGACACTGTCACCATGAACACTATCATCATGGGCAGTGCCACCATGAGGAATTTCACCATGGGAACTCCAACCATGTACACCGCCAGCATGAGCACAGTCACCATGGGCAGTGTCTCCATGAGCACTGTCACCTTGGGCACTTTCAACATGGGCACTCTCACCATGGGGACTGTCACCATGGACACTGTCATCATGATCTCTGTAACCATGGGAACTGTCACCATGAGCACTGCCATCTTGGGAACTGCCACCATGGACACTGCTACCATGAGCACTGTAACCATTGGCACTACCACTATGGGCACACTCACCATGGGTACTGTCACCATAGGTATTGTCACCATGAACACAGCCACAGTGAGCACTGTCACCGTGAGCACTGTCACCATGGGAACTGTCACCATGAGCACTGTCATCTTGGGAACCACCACCATGGACACTGCCACCATGAGCACTGTAACCATTGGCAGTGCCACCGTGGGCACAGTCACCATGGGTACTGTCACCATGGGCACTGTCACCATTGACACTGCCACAGTGAGCACTGTCACCGTGGGCACTGTCACCATGAGCACTGTCACCATGGGCACTGTCACCATGGACACTTTCACCATGGGCAGTGACTGTCACCATGGGCACTCTCACCATGGGCACTGTCACCATGGGCACTGTCACCATGGACCCAGTCACCATGGGCATTGTCACCATGGGCAGTGTCACCATGGTAACTCTCACCATGAGCACTGTAACCATGGGAAATGTCACCCTGGGCACTGTCACCATGGGCACTGTCACCATGGACACTGTCACCATGAGCACTATCATCATGGGCAGTGCCACCATAAGGAATTTCACCATGGGAACTCCACCCATGTACACCGCCAGCATGAGCACAGTCACCATGGGCAGTGTCACCATGAGCACTCTCACCATGGGCACTTTCAACATGGGCACTGTCACCATGAGAACTGCCACCAGGAGCACTATCACCATGAGCACTATCACCAACGGCATTGTCACCGTGAGCACTATCTCCGTGAGCACTGTCACCATGGGCACTTTCAACATGGCCAATGTCACCATGGGCACTCTCACCATGGACACTGTCATCATGAGCTCTGTTACCACTGAAACTGTCACCATGAGCACTGTCATCTTGGGAACTGCCACCATGGACACTGCCACCATGAGCACTGTAACCATTGGCACTGTTACCGTGCGAACTTTCACCATGGGAACTGTCAATATGAGCACTGTCACTTTGGGCACTGTCTCCATGGGCACTCTAAGCATGGGCACTGTCACCATGGGCACTGTCAACATGAGCACTGTCACCATGGGCAGTGTCACCATGAGCAATATCAACATGGGCACTGTCACTGTGAGCACTATTACCATGTGCACTATCACCATGTGCATTATCACCATGAGCAATGTCACCGGGGGCACAGTCACCGTTTGCACTGTCACCATGAGCACTATCACCATGGGAAATGTCACCATGGGAACGGTCACCATGGGCACTGTCAATATGAGAACTGTCACCATGGGAACTGTCACCATGAGCACTGTCACCACAGGAAATGTCACCATGTTCACTGTCACCATGGGCACTATCACCATGCAGAGTGTCACAGTGGGCACTGTCACCATGGGCACTCTCACCATGGACACTGTCACCATGTGAACTGTCACCATGAGCACTATCACCGTGAGCACTGTCACCTTGGGCACTGTCACCATGAGCACTGTCACCATGGGCACTTTAACCATGGGAACTGTCACCATGAGCACTATCACCATGAGCACTATCACCATGGGCAGTGTCACCATTAGCAATATCACCATGGGCACTGTCACCGTGAGCACTATTACCATGGGCACTATCACCAAGGGCACTGTCATCGTGAGCAATGTCACCATGAGCACTGTCACCGTGGGCACTGTCACCATGAGAACTGTCACCACGGGCACTGTCACCATGGGAACTCTCACCATGAGTACTGTCACTGTGGACACTATCACCGTGAGCAATATCACAATGGGCACTGTCACCATGAGCACTATCACCAAGGGCACTGTTACCGTGAACACCATTACCATAGGCACTATCACCATGAGCACTATCACCGTGTGCACTGTCACCATGAGCACTATCACCATGGGAAGTGTCACCATGGGCACTGTCAACATGAGCACTGTCACCATGGGAACTCTCACCATGAGCACTTTCACAATGGGAAATGTCACCATGGGCACTGTCACCATCGGCACTGTCACCATGGGAACTGTCACCATGAGCACTATCATCATGAGCACAATCACCATGGGCAGTGTCACCGTGAGCAATATCACCAGGGGCAGTGTCACCATGAGCACTATCACCATGAGCACGATCACCATGGGAACTGTCACCATGTGCACTGTCAACATGAGCACTTACTCCCTGGGAACTCTCACCATGGGCACTGTCACCATGGGCAGTGTCACCATGGACACTGTCACCATGAGCACTATCATCATGGGCAGTGCCATCATGAGGAATTTCACCATGGGAACTCCAACCATGTACACCGCCAGCATGAGCACAGTCACCATGGGCAGTGTCACCATGAGCACTGTCACCATGGGCACTTTCAACATGGCCAATGTCACCATGGGCACTGTCACCATGGACACTGTCATCATGAGCTCTGTTACCACGGACACTACCACCATGAGCACTGTAACCATTGGCACTGCCACTGTGGTCACTGTCACCATGGGTACTGTCACCATTGGCACTGTCACCATGGACACTGCCACAGTGAGCACTGTTACAGTGAGCACTGTCACCATGGGCACTGTCACCAAGGAACTCTCACCATGAGCACTGTCACCATGGAAAATGTCACCATGGACAGTGTCACCACAGGCACTGTTACCATGGGCAGTGTCACCATGAGCACTATCACCATGGTCTGTGTCACCATAAGCAATATCACCAAGGGCACTGTCACCATGAGCACTATTACCATGGACACTATCACCATGAGCACTATCATTGTGAGCACTGTCACCGTGAGCACTGTCACCGTGTACACTGTCACCATGAGCACTGTCACCATGAGCAATATCACCATGGGAAGTAACACCATGGGAACGGTCACCATGGGCACTCTCACCATGGGCACTGTCACCATGGGCACTGTCGCCATGGACACTGTCAACATGGGCACTGTCAACATGAGCATTGTCACCATACGAACTCTCACCATGAGCACTGTCACAATGGGAAATGTCACCATGGGCACTGTCACCATGGGAACTGTCACCATGGACACTGTCACCATCAGCAGTATCATCATGGGCAGTGCCACCATAAGGAATTTCACCATGGGAACTCCAACCATGTAAACCGCCAGCATGAGAACAGTCACCATGGGCATTGTAACCATGAGCACTATCACCAAGGGCACTGTCACCATGAGCACTATCACCATGGGAAATGTCACCATGGGAACGGTCACCATGGGCACTGTCACCATGTGAACTTTCACCATGAGCACTATCACCAAGGGCACTGTCACCATGAGCACTGTCACCATGGGCACTTTCAACATGGGCACTGTCACCATAGGCAATGTCACCATGGGCACTGTCACCATGGGCACTGTCACCATGGACACTTTCACCATGGGCAGTGACTGT
Organism: Balaenoptera physalus; assembly: GCF_965194825.1. Classification (NCBI taxonomy): domain Eukaryota; kingdom Metazoa; phylum Chordata; class Mammalia; order Artiodactyla; family Balaenopteridae; genus Balaenoptera; species Balaenoptera physalus. Next base: position 369,715 of record NW_028126274.1, on the reverse strand, counting down.
CACCATGGGCACTCTCACCATGGGCACTGTCACCATGGGCACTGTCACCATGGACCCAGTCACCATGGGCATTGTCACCATGGGCAGTGTCACCATGGGAACTCTCACCATGAGCACTGTAACCATGGGAAATGTCACCCTGGGCACTGTCACCATGGGCACTGTCACGATGGACCCAGTCACCATGAGAACTGTCACCATGGACACTGTCACCATGAGCACTATCATCATGGGAAATGTCACCATGGGCACTGTCACCATGGGCACTATCACCATGCAAAGTGTCACAGTGGGCCCTGTCACCATGGGCACTGTCACCATGGACACTGTCACCATGTGAACTGTCACCATGAGCACTATCACCGTGAGAACTGTCACCTTGGGCACTGTCACCATGGGCACTTTAACCATGGGAACTGTCACCATGAGCACTATCACCATGAGCACTATCACCATGGGCAGTGTCACCATGAGCAATATCACCAAGGGCACTGTCACCGTGAACACTATTACCATGGGCACTATCACCAAGGGCCCTGTCACCGTGAGCAATGTCACCATGAGCACTGTCACCGTGGGCACTGTCACCATGAGAACTGTCACCATGGGCACTGTCACCATGGGAACTCTCACCATGAGTACTGTTACTGTGGACACTATCACCGTGAGCAATATCACAATGGGCACTGTCACCATGAGCACTATCACCAAGGGCACTGTTATCGTGAACACCATTACCATAGGCACTATCACCATGAGCACTATCACCGTGTGCACTGTCACCCTGAGCACTGTCACCATGAGCACTATCACCATGGGTAGTGTCACCATGGACACTGTCACCATGAGCACTATCATCATGGGCAGTGCAACCATAAGGAATTTCACCATGGGAACTCCACCCATGTACACCGCCAACATGAGCACAGTCACCATGGGCAGTGTCACCATGAGCACTCTCACCATGGGCACTTTCAACTAGGGCACTGTCACCATGCAAACTGCCACCAGGAGCACTATCACCATGAGCACTATCACCAAGGGCATTGTCACCATGAGCACGATCTCCGTGAGCATTATCACCGTGAGCACTGTCACCATGGGCACTTTCAACATGGCCAATGTCACCATGGGCACTCTCACCATGGACACTGTCATCATGAGCACTGTAACCATTGGCACTGTTACCGTGCGCACTTTCACCATGGGAACTGTCAATATGGGCACTGTCACTGTGGGCACTGTCTCCATGGGCACTCTCACCATGAGCACTGTCATCATGGACACTGTCACCATGGGCACTGTCAACATGAGCACTGTCACCATGGGCAGTGTCACCGTGAGCAATATCAACATGGGCACTGTCACTGTGAGCACTATTACCATGTGCACTATCACCATGTGCACTATCACCGTGAGCACTGTCACCGGGGGCACTGTCACCGTTTGCACTGTCACCATGAGCACTATCACCATGGGAAATGTCACCATGGGAACGGTCACCATGGGCACTGTCAAGATGAGCACTGTCACCATGGGCACTGTCACCATTAGCACTTTCACCATGGGAAATGTCACCATGGGCACTGTCACCATGGGCACTATCACCATGCAAAGTGTCACAGTGGGCACTGTCACCATGGGCACTCTCACCATGGGCACTGTCACCATGAGCACTGTCACCATGGGCACTTTCAACATGGCCAATGTCACCATGGGCACTGTCACCATGGACACTGTCATCATGAGCTCTGTTACCACGGACACTGCCACCATGAGCACTGTAACCATTGGCACTGCCACTGTGGTCACTGTCACCATGGGTACTGTCACCATGGGCACTGTCACCATGGACACTGCCACAGTGAGCACTGTAACAGTGAGCACTGTCACCATGGGCACTGTCACCAAGGAACTCTCACCATGAGCACTGTCACCATGGAAAATGTCACCATGGGCAGTGTCACCACAGGTACTGTTACCATGGGCAGTGTCACCATGAGCACTATCACCATGGTCTGTGTCACCGTAAGCAATATCACCAAGGGCACTGTCACCATTAGCACTATTACCATCGACACTATCACCATGAGCACTATCATTGTGAGCACTGTCACCTTGAGCACTATCACCATTGACACTGTCACCATGGGCACATTCACCATGGACACTGTCACCATGAGCAATATCATCATGGGCAGTGCCACCATGAGGAATTTCACCATGGGAACTCCAACCATGTACACCGCCAGCATGAGCCCAGTCACCATGGGCAGTGTCACGATGAGCACTCTCACCATGCACACTTTCAACATGGGCATTGTCACCATGGACACTGTCACCATGGACACTGTCATCATGAGCCCTATTATCATGGGAACTGTCACCATGAGCACTGTCTTCTTGGGAACTGCCACCATGGACAATGCCACCATGAGCACTGTAACCATTGGCACTGCCACCGTGGGCACTGTCAACATGGGTACTGTCACCATGGGCACTGTCACCATGGACATTGCCACAGTGAGCACTGTCACCGTGAGCACTGTCACCATGGGAACTCTCACGATGAGCACTGTCACCATTAGCACTATCACCATGGGAACTGTCACCATGGGAATGGTCACCATGGGCACTGTCAACATGACCGCTGTCACCATGGAAACTCTCGCCATGAGCACTGTCACCATTGGAAAAGTCACCATGGGCACTGTCACCATGGGAACTGTCACCATGGGCACTTTCAACATTGGCACTGTCACCACGCGAAATGTCACCATGAGCACTATGACCTTTATCACTATCACCATAAGCAGTATCACCAAAGGCACTGTCACCATGAGCACTATCACCGTGAGCACTATCACCATGAGCACTGTCACCATAAACACTGTCACCGGGGCACTGTCAATATTAGCACTGTCACTGTGGGCAGTATCACCGTGAGCACTCTCACAATGGGCACTGTAACCATGGGCACTGTCACCATGAGCACTATCACCATGAGCACTATCACCAAGTGCACTGTCACCGTGAGAACTATTACCATAGGCACTATCACCATGAGCACAATCACCATGAGCAATATCACCCTGTGCACTGTCACCATAAGCAGGGTCACCATGAGAACTATCACCATGGTCACTGTCACCATGAGGACGGTCACAGTGGGCACTGTCAACATGAGCACTGTCACCATGGAAACTCTCACCATGAGCACTGTCACCATGGGAAAAGTCACCATGGGCACTGTCAACATGGGAACTGTCACCATGGGCACTTTCAGCTTGGGCACTGTCACCATGCGAACTGTCACCATGAGCACTATGACCTTTAGCACTATCACCATGAGCACTGTCACCATAAACACTGTCACCGGGGGCACTGTCAACATTAGCACTGTCACTGTGGGCACTATCATGGTGAGCACTATTACAATGGGCACTGTCACCAAGGGCACTGTCACCATGAGCACTATCACCCTGTGCACTGTCATCATGTGCAGTGTCACCATGAGAACTATCACCATGGTGACTGTCACCATAGGAATGGTCACCATCGGCACTGTCAACATGAGCACTGTCACCGTGGGAACTCTCACCATGAGGACTGTCACCAGGGGAAATGTTACAATGGGCACTGTCACCATGGTAACTGTCACCCTGAGCACTGTCACCGTGGGCACTGTCACCATGGGCACTCTCACTATGGGCACAGTTACCATGCACACTGTCACCATGGGACTGTCACCATGGACATTGCCACAGTCAGCACTGTCACCGTGAGCACTGTCACCATGGGAAATGTCACCATGAGCACTGTCACCATGGGAACTGTCACCATGAGCACTGTCACCATGAGTACTATCACCATGGGAACTGTCACCATGGGAATGGTCACCATGGGCACTGTCAACATGAACACTGTCACCATGGAAACTCTCACCATGAGCACTGTCACAATGGGCACTGTCACCATGGGAACTGTCACCATGGGCACTTTCAACATGGGCACTGTCACCATGGGAACTGTCACCATGAGCACTATGACCTTTAGCACTATTACCATGAGCACTATCACCAAGGGCACTGTCACCATGAGCACTATCACCATGAGCACTGTCACCATAAACACTGTCACCGGGGGCACTGTCAATATTAGCACTGTCACTGTGGGCATTATCACCGTGAGCACTATCACAATGGGCACTGTCACCATGGGCCCTGTCACCATTAGCACTATCACCATGAGCACTATCACCATGTACACTGTCACCATGAGCAGGGTCACCATGAGAACTATCACCATGGTCACTGTCACCATGGGAACGGTCACCATGGGCACTGTTAACATGAGCACTGTCACCATGGAAACTCTCACCCTGAGCATTGTCACCATGGGAAATGTCACCATGGGCAATGTGACCATGGGCACTGTCACCATGGGAATTGTCACCATGAGCACTGTCACCATGGGCACTGTGACCATGGACACTGTCACCTTGGGCACTGTCATCATGGGCACTCTCACCATGGGCACTGGCACAATGGACGCTGTCACCATGGGCACTGTCAACCTGAGCACTGTCACCATGGGATCTCTCACCATGAGCACTGTTATCATGTGAAATGTCAACATGGGCATTATCATTATGGGCACTGTCACCATGGGCAGTGTCACCATGAGCAGTCACCATGGACACTGTCTCCATGGGAACTGTCACCATAAGCACTATCACCGTGAGCACTATCACCATGAGGACTATCACCAAGGGCACTGTCATCGTGAGCACTATCACCGTGAGCACTGTCACTGTGGGCACAGTCACCGTGTGCACTGTCACCATGAGCACTCTCACCTTGGGAAATGCCATCATGGGAACGGTCACCATGGGCACTCTCAAGATGAGCACTATCACCATGGGAAATCTCACCATGAGCACTGTGACCATGGGAATTGTCACCATGAGCACTCTCACCATAGGCACTGTTACCATGAGCACTGTCACCATGGGCACTGTCACCATGGTAAATGTCACCATGAGCTCTTTCACCTTGACCACTGTCAGCATGGGCTGTGTCACCATAAGCAATATCACCATGGGCAGTGTCACCATTAGCATTATTACCATGGACACTGTCACCATGAGCTCTATCATCGTGAGCACTGTCACCGTGGGCACTGTCAATGTGTGCACTGTCACCATAGGAAATCTCACCATGGGAAATGTCACGATGGGCACTAATACCATGGGAAGTGTCACCATGGGAACGGTCACCATGGCCGCTCTCACCATTGGCACTCTCACCATGGGCACTGTCACCATGGGCACTGTCAACATGAGCACTGTCACCATAGGAACTCTCACCATGAGCACTGTCACCATGAGAAATGTCACCATGGGCACTGTCACCATGGGCACTGTCACCATGGACACTGTCACCATGAGCACTATTATCATGGGCAGTGCCACCATAAGAAATTTCACCATGGGAACTCCACCCATGTACACCGCCAGCATGAGCACAGTCACCATGGGCAGTGTCACCATGAGCACTGTCACCATGGGCACTGTAACCATGGGAACTGTCACCATGAGCACTGTTACCGTGAGTACTATCTCCATGGGCAGTGTCACCGTGAGCAATATCACCATGAGCAATGTCACCGTGAGCACTCTTATACTGGGGACTACCACCAAGGGCACTGTCTCCGTGATCACTGTCACCGTGAGCACTGGCACCATGGGCACTGTCACCATGGACACTGTCACAATGGGCACTGTCAACATGAGCACTGTCACCAAGGGAACTCTCACCATGAGCACTGTAACCATGGGAAATTTCACCATGGGCACTTTCACCATGGAAACTGTCACCATGAGCACTATCATCATGGGCAGTGCCACCATACGGAATTTCACCATGGGAACTCCAACCATGTACACCGCTAGCATGAGCACAGTCATCATGGGCAGTGTCACCATGAACACTGTCCCCATGAGCACTGTAACCATTGGCACTGCCACCTAGGGCACTGTCAGCATGGGTACTGTCACCATGGGCACTGTCACCATGGACATTGCCACAGTGACCACTGTCACCGTGAGCACTGTCACCATGGAAACTGTCACCATGAGCACTGTCACCAGTGACAGTGTCACCATGGGCACTGTCAACATGAGCAGTGTCACCATGGAATTCTCACCATGAGCACAGTCACCATGGGAAATGTCACCATGGGCAGTGTCACCTTGGGCACTCTCACCATGGGGAGTGTCACCATGAGCACTGTCACCATGGGCAGTGTCACCTTGAGCACTATCACCAAGGGCACTGTCACCGTGAGCACTATCACAGTGAGCACTGTCACCATGGGTAATGTCACCGTGTGCACTGTCACCATGAGCACTGTCACCATGAGCACTATCACCATGGGAACGGTCACCATGGGCACTGTCACCATGGGAACTGTCCACATGAGCACTGTCACGATGGACACTGTCAGCATGGGCACTGTCACCATTGACACTGTCACAATGGGCACTGTCAACATGAGCATTGTCACCATGGGAACTCTCACTAAGAGCACTGTCAACATGGGAAATTTCATCATGGGCACTCTCACCATGGGCACTCTCACCATGGGCACTCTCACCATGGACACTGTCACCATGAGCACTATCATCATGGGCAGTGCCACCATGAGGAATTTCACCATGGGAACTCCAACCATGTACACCGCCAGCATGAGCACAGTCACCATGGGCAGTGTCTCCATGAGCACTGTCACCTTGGGCACTTTCAACATGGGCACTCTCACCATGGGGACTGTCACCATGGACACTGTCATCATGATCTCTGTAACCATGGGAACTGTCACCATGAGCACTGCCATCTTGGGAACTGCCACCATGGACACTGCTACCATGAGCACTGTAACCATTGGCACTACCACTATGGGCACACTCACCATGGGTACTGTCACCATAGGTACTGTCACCATGAACACAGCCACAGTGAGCACTGTCACCGTGAGCACTGTCACCATGGGAACTGTCACCATGAGCACTGTCATCTTGGGAACCACCACCATGGACACTGCCACCATGAGCACTGTAACCATTGGCAGTGCCACCGTGGGCACAGTCACCATGGGTACTGTCACCATGGGCACTGTCACCATTGATACTGCCACAGTGAGCACTGTCACCGTGGGCACTGTCACCATGAGCACTGTCACCATGGGCACTGTCACCATGGACACTTTCACCATGGGCAGTGACTGTCACCATGGGCACTCTCACCATGGGCACTGTCAACATGGGCACTGTCACCATGGACCCAGTCACCATGGGCATTGTCACCATGGGCAGTGTCACCATGGGAACTCTCACCATGAGCACTGTAACCATGGGAAATGTCACCCTGGGCACTGTCACCATGGGCACTGTCACCATGGACACTGTCACCATGAGCACTATCATCATGGGCAGTGCCACCATAAGGAATTTCACCATGGGAACTCCACCCATGTACACCGCCAGCATGAGCACAGTCACCATGGGCAGTGTCACCATGAGCACTCTCACCATGGGCACTTTCAACATGGGCACTGTCACCATGAGAACTGCCACCAGGAGCACTATCACCATGAGCACTATCACAAACCGCATTGTCACCGTGAGCACTATCTCCGTGAGCACTGTCACCATGGGCACTTTCAACATGGCCAATGTCACCATGAGCACTCTCACCATGGACACTGTCATCATGAGCTCTGTTACCATTGAAACTGTCACCATGAGCACTGTCATCTTGGGAACTGCCACCATGGACACTGCCACCATGAGCACTGTAACCATTGGCACTGTTACCGTGCGCACTTTCACCATGGGAACTGTCAATATGAGCACTGTCACTGTGGGCACTGTCTCCATGGGCACTCTAAGCATGGGCACTGTCACCATGGGCACTGTCAACATGAGCACTGTCACCATGGGCACTGTCACCATGAGCAATATCAACATGGGCACTGTCACTGTGAGCACTATTACCATGTGCACTATCACCATGTGCATTATCACCGTGAGCAATGTCACCGGGGGCACAGTCACCGTTTGCACTGTCACCATGAGCACTATCACCATGGGAAATGTCACCATGGGAACGGTCACCATGGGCACTGTCAATATGAGAACTGTCACCATGGGAACTGTCACCATGAGCACTGTCACCACAGGAAATGTCACCATGCTCACTGTCACCATGGGCACTATCACCATGCAGAGTGTCACAGTGGGCACTGTCACCATGGGCACTCTCACCATGGACACTGTCACCATGTGAACTGTCACCATGAGCACTATCACCGTGAGCACTGTCACCTTAGGCACTGTCACCATGAGCACTGTCACCATGGGCACTTTAACCATGGGAACTGTCACCATGAGCACTATCACCATGAGCACTATCACCATGGGCAGTGTCACCATGAGCAATATCACCATGGGCACTGTCACCGTGAGCACTATTACCATGGGCACTATCACCAAGGGCACTGTCATCGTGAGCAATGTCACCGTGGGCACTTTCACCATGAGAACTGTCACCATGGGCACTGTCACCATGGGAACTCTCACCATGAGTACTGTCACTGTGGACACTATCACCGTGAGCAATATCACAATGGGCACTGTCACCATGAGCACTATCACCAAGGGCACTGTTACCGTGAACACCATTACCATAGGCACTATCACCATGAGCACTATCACCGTGTGCACTGTCACCATGAGCACTATCACCATGGGAAGTGTCACCATGGGCACTGTCAACATGAGCACTGTCACCATGGGAACTCTCACCATGAGCACTTTCACAATGGGAAATGTCACCATGGGCACTGTCACCATCGGCACTGTCACCATGGGAACTGTCACCATGAGCACTATCATCATGAGCACAATCACCATGGGCAGTGTCACCGTGAGCAATATCACCAGGGGCAGTGTCACCATGAGCACTATCACCATGAGCACGATCACCATGGGAACTGTCACCATGTGCACTGTCAACATGAGCACTTACACCCTGGGAACTCTCACCATGGGCACTGTCACCATGGGCAGTGTCACCATGGACACTGTCACCATGAGCACTATCATCATGGGCAGTGCCATCATGAGGAATTTCACAATGGGAACTCCAACCATGTACACTGCCAGCATGAGCACAGTCACCATGGGCAGTGTCACCATGAGCACTGTCACCATGGGCACTTTCAACATGGCCAATGTCACCATGGGCACTGTCACCATGGACACTGTCATCATGAGTTCTGTTACCACGGACACTGCCACCATGAGCACTGTAACCATTGGCACTGCCACTGTGGTCACTGTCACCATGGGTACTGTCACCATGGGCACTGTCACCATGGACACTGCCACAGTGAGCACTGTAACAGTGAGCACTGTCACCATGGGCACTGTCACCAAGGAACTCTCACCATGAGCACTGTCACCATGGAAAATGTCACCATGGGCAGTGTCACCACAGGCACTGTTACCATGGGCAGTGTCACCATGAGCACTATCACCATGGTCTGTGTCACCCTAAGCAATATCACCAAGGGCACTGTCACCATGAGCACTATTACCATGGACAGTATCACCATGAGCACTATCATTGTGAGCACTGTCACCGTGAGCACTGTCACCGTGTACACTGTCACCATGAGCACTGTCACCATGAGCAATATCACCATGGGAAGTAACACCATGGGAACGGTCACCATGGGCACTCTCACCATGGGCACTGTCACCATGGGCACTGTCACCATGGACACTGTCAACATGGGCACTGTCAACATGAGCATTGTCACCATACGAACTCTCACCATGAGCATTGTCACAATGGGAAATGTCACCATGGGCACTGTCACCATGGGAACTGTCACCATGGACACTGTCACCATCAGCAGTATCATCATGGGCAGTGCCACCATAAGGAATTTCACCATGGGAACTCCAACCATGTACACCGCCAGCATGAGAACAGTCACCATGGGCAGTGTAACCATGAGCACTATCACCAAATCACTGTCACCATGAGCACTATCACCATGGGAAATTTCACCATGGGAACGGTCACCATGGGCACTGTCACCATGTGAACTTTCACCATGAGCACTATCACCAAGGGCACTGTCACCATGAGCACTGTCACCATGGGCACTTTCAACATGGACACTGTCACCATAGGCAATGTCACCATGGGCACTGTCACCATGGGCACTGTCACCATGGACACTTTCACCATGGGCAGTGACTGTCACCATGGGCACTCTCACCATGGGCACTGTCACCATGGGCACTGTCACCATGGACCCAGTCACCATGGGCATTATCACCATGGGCAGTGTCACCATGGGAACTCTCACCATGAGCACTGTAACCATGGGAAATGTCACCCTGGGCACTGTCACCATGGGCACTGTCACCATGGACCCAGTCACCATGAGAACTGTCACCATGGACACTGTCACCATGAGCACTATCATCATGGGAAATGTCACCATGGGCACTGTCACCATGGGCACTATCACCATGCAAAGTGTCACAGTGGGCCCTGTCACCATGGGCACTGTCACCATGGACACTGTCACCATGAGCACTATCATCATGGGCAGTGCCACCATAAGGAATTTCACCATGGGAACTCCACCCATGTACACCGCCAGCATGAGCACAGTCACCATGGGCAGTGTCACCATGAGCACTCTCACCATGGGCACTTTCAACACGGCCAATGTCACCATGGGCACTCTCACCATGGACACTGTCATCATGAGCACTGTAACCATTGGCACTGTTACCGTGCGCACTTTCACCATGGGAACTGTCAATATGAGCACTGTCACTGTGGGCACTGTCTCCATGGGCACTCTCACCATGGGCACTGTCACCATGGACACTGTCACCATGGGCACTGTCAACATGAGCACTGTCACCATGGGCAGTGTCACCGTGAGCAATATCAACATGGGCACTGTCACTGTGAGCACTATTACCATGTGCACTCTCACCATGTGCACTATCACCATGAGCACTGTCACCGGGGGCACTGTCACCGTTTGCACTGTCACCATGAGCACTATCACCATGGGAAATGTCACCATGGGAACGGTCACCATGGGCACTGTCAAGATGAGCACTGTCACCATGGGAATTGTCACCATGAGCACTGTCACCATGGGAAATGTCACCATGGGCACTGTCACCATGGGCACTGTCACCATGGACCCAGTCACCATGGGCATTGTCACCATGGGCAGTGTCACCATACGAACTCTCACCAAGAGCACTGTCACCATGGGAAATGTCACCATGGGCACTGTCACCATGGGCACTGTCACCATGGGAACTCTCACCATGAGTACTGTCACTGTGGACACTATCACCGTGAGCAATATCACAATGGGTACTCTCACCATGAGCACTATCACCAAGGGCACTGTTACCGTGAACACCATTACCATAGGCACTATCACCATGAACACTATCACCGTGTGCACTGTCACCCTGAGCACTGTCACCATGAGCACTATCACCATGGGAAGTGTCACCATGGGCACTGTCAACATGAGCACTGTCACCATGGGAACTCTCACCATGAGCACTTTCACAATGGGAAATGTAACCATGGGCACTGTCACCATCGGCACTGTCACCATGCGAACTGTCACCATGAGCACTATCACCATGAGCACAATCACCATGGGCAGTGTCACCGTGAGCAATATCACCAGGGGCAGTGTCACCATGAGCACTATCACCATGAGCACGATCACCATGGGAACTGTCACCGTCTGCACTGTCAACATGAGCTCTTACACCATGGGAACTCTCACCATGGGCACTGTCACCATGGGCAATGTCACCATGGACATTGTCACCATGAGCACTATCATCATGGGCAGTGCCATCATGAGGAATTTCACCATGGGAACTCCAACCATGTACACCGCCAGCATGAGCACAGTCACCATGGGCAGTATCACCATGAGCACTGTCACCATGGGCACTTTCAACATGGCCATTGTCACCATGGGCACTGTCACCATGGACACTGTCGTCATGAGCTGTTACCACGGACACTGCCACCATGAGCACTGTAACCATTGGCACTGCCACTGTGGTCACTGTCACAATGGGTACTGTCACCATGGGCACTGTCACCATGGACACTGCCACAGTGAGCACTGTTACAGTGAGCACTGTCACCATGGGCACTGTCCCCAAGGAACTCTCACCATGAGCACTGTCACCATGGAAAATGTCACCATGGGCAGTGTCACCACAGGCACTGTTACCATGGGCAGTGTCACCATGAGCACTATCACCATGGTCTGTGTCACCGTAAGCAATATCACCAAGGGCACTGTCACCATGAGCACTATTACCATGGACACTATCACCATGAGCACTATCATTGTGAGCACTGTCACCGTGAGCACTATCACCATTGACACTGTCACCATGGGCACATTCACCGTGGACACTGTCACCATGAGCAATATCATCATGGGCAGTGCCACCATGAAGAATTTCACCATGGGAACTCCAACCATGTACACCGCCAGCATGAGCACAGTCACCATGGGCAGTGTCACGATGAGCACTGTCACCATGCACACTTTCAACATGGGCATTGTCACCATGGACACTGTCACCATGGACACTGTCATCATGAGCCCTATTATCATGGGAACTGTCACCATGAGCACTGTCTTCTTGGGAACTGCCACCATGGACAATGCCACCATGAGCACTGTAACCATTGGCACTGCCACCGTGGGCACTGTCAACATGGGTACTGTCGCCATGGGCACTGTCACCATGGACATTGCCACAGTGAGCACTGTCACCGTGAGCACTGTCACCATGGGAACTCTCACGATGAGCACTGTCACCATTAGCACTATCACCATGGGAACTGTCACCATGGGAATGGTCACCATGGGCACTGTCAACATGACCGCTGTCACCATGGAAACTCTCGCCATGAGTACTGTCACCATTGGAAAAGTCACCATGGGCACTGTCACCATGGGAACTGTCACCATGGGCACTTTCAACATGGGCACTGTCACCACGTGAAATGTCACCATGAGCACTATGACCTTTATCACTATCACCATAAGCAGTATCACCAAAGGCACTGTCACCATGAGCACTATCACCGTGAGCACTATCACCATGAGCACTGTCACCATAAACACTGTCACCGGGGCACTGTCAATATTAGCACTGTCACTGTGGGCAGTATCACCGTGAGCACTCTCACAATGGGCACTGTCACCATGGGCTCTGTCACCATGAGCACTATCACCATGAGCACTATCACCAAGTGCACTGTCACCGTGAGAACTATTACCATAGGCACTATCACCATGAGCACAATCACCATGAGCAATATCACCCTGTGCACTGTCACCATAAGCAGGGTCACAATGAGAACTATCACCATGGTCACTGTCACCATGAGGACGGTCACAGTGGGCACTGTCAACATGAGCACTGTCACCATGGAAACTCTCACCATGAGCACTGTCACCATGGGAAAAGTCACCATGGGCACTGTCAACATGGGAACTGTCACCATGGGCACTTTCAGCTTGGGCACTGTCACCATGCGAACTGTCACCATGAGCACTATGACCTTTAGCACTATCACCATGAGCACTGTCACCATAAACACTGTCACCGGGGGCACTGTCAACATTAGCACTGTCACTGTGGGCACTATCACGGTGAGCACTATTACAATGGGCACTGTCACCAAGGGCACTGTAACCATGAGCACTATCACCCTGTGCACTGTCATCATGTGCAGTGTCACCATGAGAACTATCACCATGGTGACTGTCACCATAGGAATGGTCACCATCGGCTCTGTCAACATGACCACTGTCACCGTGGGAACTCTCACCATGAGGACTGTCACCAGGGGAAATGTTACAATGGGCACTGTCACCATGGTAACTGTCACCCTGAGCACTGTCACCGTGGGCACTGTCACCATGGGAACTCTCACCATGAGGACTGTCACCAGGGGAAATGTTACAATGGGCACTGTCACCATGGTAACTGTCACCCTGAGCACTGTCACCATGGGCACTGTCACCATGGGCACTCTCACCATGGGCACAGTTACCATGCACACTGTCACCATGGGATTGTCACCATGGACATTGCCACAGTCAGCACTGTCACCGTGAGCACTGTCACCATGGGAAATGTCACCATGAGCACTGTCACCATGGGAACTGTCACCATGAGCACTGTCACCATGAGTACTATCACCATGGGAACTGTCACCATGGGAATGGTCACCATGGGCACTGTCAACATGAACACTGTCACCATGGAAACTCTCACCATGAGCACTGTCACAATGGGCACTGTCACCATGGGAACTGTCACCATGGGCACTTTCAACATGGGCACTGTCACCATGGGAACTGTCACCATGAGCACTATGACCTTTAGCACTATTACCATGAGCACTATCACCAAGGGCACTGTCACCATGAGCACTATCACCATGAGCACTGTCACCATAAACACTGTCACCGGGGGCACTGTCAATATTAGCACTGTCACTGTGGGCATTATCACCGTGAGCACTATCACAATGGGCACTGTCACCATGGGCCCTGTCACCATTAGCACTATCACCATGAGCACTATCACCATGTACACTGTCACCATGAGCAGGGTCACCATGAGAACTATCACCATGGTCACTGTCACCATGGGAACGGTCACCATGGGCACTGTTAACATGAGCACTGTCACCATGGAAACTCTCACCCTGAGCATTGTCACCATGGGAAATGTCACCATGGGCAATGTGACCATGGGCACTGTCACCATGGGAATTGTCACCATGAGCACTGTCACCATGGGCACTGTGACCATGGACACTGTCATCATGATCTCTGTAACCATGGGAACTGTCACCATGAGCACTGCCATCTTGGGAACTGCCACCATGGACACTGCTACCATGAGCACTGTAACCATTGGCACTACTACTATGGGCACACTCACCATGGGTACTGTCACCATAGGTACTGTCACCATGAACACAGCCACAGTGAGTTCTGTCACCGTGAGCACTGTCACCATGGGAACTGTCACCATGGGCACTGTCATCTTGGGAACCACCACCATGGACACTGCCACCATGAGCACTGTAACCATTGGCAGTGCCACCGTGGGCACAGTCACCATGGGTACTGTCACCATGGGCACTGTCACCATTGACACTGCCACAGTGAGCACTGTCACCGTGGGCACTGTCACCATGAGCACTGTCACCATGGGCACTGTCACCATGGACACTTTCACCATGGGCAGTGACTGTCACCATGGGCACTCTCACCATGGGCACTGTCAACATGGGCACTGTCACCATGGACCCAGTCACCATGGGCATTGTCACCATGGGCAGTGTCACCATGGGAACTCTCACCATGAGCACTGTAACCATGGGAAATGTCACCCTGGGCACTGTCACCATGGGCACTGTCACCATGGACACTGTCACCATGAGCACTATCATCATGGGCAGTGCCACCATAAGGACTTTCACCATGGGAACTCCACCCATGTACACCGCCAGCATGAGCACAGTCACCATGGGCAGTGTCACCATGAGCACTCTCACCATGGGCACTTTCAACACGGCCAATGTCACCATGGGCACTCTCACCATGGACACTGTCATCATGAGCACTATAACCATTGGCACTGTTACCGTGCGCACTTTCACCATGGGAACTGTCAATATGAGCACTGTCACTGTGGGCACTGTCTCCATGGGCACTCTCACCATGGGCACTGTCACCATGGACACTGTCACCATGAGCACTGTCACCATGGGCATTGTCCCCGTGAGCAATATCAACATGGGCACTGTCACTGTGAGCACTACTACCATGTGCACTCTCACCATGTGCACTATCACCGTGAGCACTGTCACCGGGGGCACTGTCACCGTTTGCACTGTCACCATGAGCACTATCACCATGGGAAATGTCACCATGGGAACGGTCACCATGGGCACTGTCAAGATGAGCACTGTCACCAAGGGAATTGTCACCATGAGCACTGTCACCATGGGAAATGTCACCATGGGCACTGTCACCATGGGCACTATCACCATGCAAAGTGTCACAGTGGGCACTGTCACCATGGGCACTCTCACCATGGACACTGTCACCATGTGAACTGTCACCATGAGCACTATCACCGTGAGCACTGTCACCTTGGGCACTGTCACCATGAGCACTGTCACCATGGGCACTTTAACCATGGGAACTGTCACCATGGGCACTGTCACCATGGGAACTCTCACCATGAGTACTGTCACTGTGGACACTATCACCGTGAGCAATATCACAATGGGCACTGTCACCATGACCACTATCACCAAGGGCACTGTTACCGTGAACACCATTACCATAGGCACTATCACCATGAACACTATCACCGTGTGCACTGTCACCCTGAGCACTGTCACCATGAGCACTATCACCATGGGAAGTGTCACCATGGGCACTGTCAACATGAGCACTGTCACCATGGGAACTCTCAACATGAGCACTTTCACAATGGGAAATGTAACCATGGGCACTGTCACCATCGGCACTGTCACCATGCGAACTGTCACCATGAGCACTATCACCATGAGCACAATCACCATGGGCAGTGTCACCGTGAGCAATATCACCAGTGGCAGTGTCACCATGAGCACTATCACCATGAGCACGATCACCATGGGAACTGTCACCGTGTGCACTGTCAACATGAGCACTTACACCATGGGAACTCTCGCCATAGGCACTGTCACCATGGGCAGTGTCACCATGGACATTGTCACCATGAGCACTATCATCATGGGCAGTGCCATCATGAGGAATTTCACCATGGGAACTCCAACCATGTACACCGCCAGCATGAGCACAGTCACCATGGGCAGTATCACCATGAGCACTGTCACCATGGGCACTTTCAACATGGCCATTGTCACCATGGGCACTGTCACCATGGACACTGTCATCATGAGCTGTTACCACGGACACTGCCACCATGAGCACTGTAACCATTGGCACTGCCACTGTGGTCACTGTCACAATGGGTACTGTCACCATGGGCACTGTCACCATGGACACTGCCACAGTGAGCACTGTTACAGTGAGCACTGTCACCATGGGCACTGTCCCCAAGGAACTCTCACCATGAGCACTGTCACCATGGAAAATGTCACCATGGGCAGTGTCACCACAGGCACTGTTACCATGGGCAGTGTCACCATGAGCACTATCACCATGGTCTGTGTCACCGTAAGCAATATCACCAAGGGCACTGTCACCATGAGCACTATTACCATGGACACTATCACCATGAGCACTATCATTGTGAGCACTGTCACCGTGAGCACTATCACCATTGACACTGTCACCATGGGCACATTCACCATGGACACTGTCACCATGAGCAATATCATCTTGGGCAGTGCCACCATGAGGAATTTCACCATGGGAACTCCAACCATGTACACCGCCAGCATGAGCACAGTCACCATGGGCAGTATCACGATGAGCACTGTCACCATGCACACTTTCAACATGGGCATTGTCACCATGGACACTGTGACCATGGACACTGTCATCATGAGCCCTATTATCATGGGAACTGTCACCATGAGCACTGTCTTCTTGGGAACTGCCACCATGGACAATGCCACCATGAGCACTGTAACCATTGGCACTGCCACCGTGGGCACTGTCAACATGGGTACTGTCGCCATGGGCAATGTCACCATGGACATTGCCACAGTGAGCACTGTCACCGTGAGCACTGTCACCATGGGAACTCTCACAATGAGCACTGTCACCATTAGCACTATCACCATGGGAACTGTCACCATGGGAATGGTCACCATGGGCACTGTCAACATGACCGCTGTCACCATGGAAACTCTCGCCATGAGCACTGTCACCATTGGAAAAGTCACCATGGGCACTGTCACCATGGGAACTGTCACCATGGGCACTTTCAACATGGGCACTGTCACCACGCGAAATGTCACCATGAGCACTATGACCTTTATCACTATCACCATAAGCAGTATCACCAAAGGCACTGTCACCATGAGCACTATCACCGTGAGCACTATCACCATGAGCACTGTCACCATAAACACTGTCACCGGGGCACTGTCAATATTAGCACTGTCACTGTGGGCAGTATCACCGTGAGCACTCTCACAATGGGCACTGTCACCATGGGCACTGTCACCATGAGCACTATCACCATGAGCACTATCACCAAGTGCACTGTCACCGTGAGAACTATTACCATAGGCACTATCACCATGAGCACAATCACCATGAGCAATATCACCCTGTGCACTGTGACCATAAGCAGGGTCACCATGAGAACTATCACCATGGTCACTGTCACCATGAGGACGGTCACAGTGGGCACTGTCAACATGAGCACTGTCACCATGGAAACTCTCACCATGAGCACTGTCACCATGGGAAAAGTCACCATGGGCACTGTCAACATGGGAACTGTCACCATGGGCACTTTCAGCTTGGGCACTGTCACCATGCGAACTGTCACCATGAGCACTATGACCTTTAGCACTATCACCATGAGCACTGTCACCATAAACACTGTCACCGGGGGCACTGTCAACATTAGCACTGTCACTGTGGGCACTATCACGGTGAGCACTATTATAATGGGCACTGTCACCAAGGGCACTGTAACCATGAGCACTATCACCCTGTGCACTGTCATCATGTGCAGTGTCACCATGAGAACTATCACCATGGTGACTGTCACCATAGGAATGGTCACCATCGGCACTGTCAACATGAGCACTGTCACCGTGGGAACTCTCACCATGAGGACTGTCACCAGGGGAAATGTTACAATGGGCACTGTCACCATGGTAACTGTCACCCTGAGCACTGTCACCGTGGGCACTCTCACCATGGGCACTCTCACCATGGGCACAGTTACCATGCACACTGTCACCATGGGACTGTCACCATGGACATTGCCACAGTCAGCACTGTCACCGTGAGCACTGTCACCATGGGAAATGTCACCATGAGCACTGTCACCATGGGAACTGTCACCATGAGCACTGTCACCATGAGTACTATCACCATGGGAACTGTCACCATGGGAATGGTCACCATGGGCACTGTCAACATGAACACTGTCACCATGGAAAGTCTCACCATGAGCACTGTCACAATGGGCACTGTCACCATGGGAACTGTCACCATGGGCACTTTCAACATGGGCACTGTCACCATGGGAACTGTCACCATGAGCACTATGACCTTTAGCACTATTACCATGAGCACTATCACCAAGGGCACTGTCACCATGAGCACTATCACCATGAGCACTGTCACCATAAACACTGTCACCGGGGGCACTGTCAATATTAGCACTGTCACTGTGGGCATTATCACCGTGAGCACTATCACAATGGGCACTGTCACCATGGACCCTGTCACCATTAGCACTATCACCATGAGCACTATCACCATGTACACTGTCACCATGAGCAGGGTCACCATGAGAACTATCACCATGGTCACTGTCACCATGGGAACGGTCACCATGGGCACTGTTAACATGAGCACTGTCACCATGGAAACTCTCACCCTGAGCATTGTCACCATGGGAAATGTCACCATGGGCAATGTGACCATGGGCACTGTCACCATGGGAATTGTCACCATGAGCACTGTCACCATGGGCACTGTGACCATGGACACTGTCACCATGGGCACTGTCATCATGGGCACTCTCACCATGGGCACTGGCACAATGGATGCTGTCACCATGGGCACTGTCAACCTGAGCACTGTCACCATGGGAACTCTCACCATGAGCACTGTTATCATGTGAAATGTCAACATGAGCATTATCATTATGGGCACTGTCACCATGGGCAGTGTCACCATGAGCAGTGTCACCATGGACACTGTCTCCATGGGAACTGTCACCATAAGCACTATCACCGTGAGCACTATCACCATGAGGACTATCACCAAGGGCACTGTCATCGTGAGCACTATCACCGTGAGCACTGTCACTGTGGGCACAGTCACCGTGTGCACTGTCACCATGAGCACTCTCACCTTGGGAAATGCCATCATGGGAACGGTCACCATGGGCACTCTCAAGATGAGCACTATCACCATGGGAAATCTCACCATGAGCACTGTGACCATGGGAATTGTCACCATGAGCACTCTCACCATAGGCACTGTTACCATGAGCACTGTCACCATGGGCACTGTCACCATGGTAAATGTCACCATGAGCTCTTTCACCTTGACCACTGTCAGCATGGGCTGTGTCACCATAAGCAATATCACCATGGGCAGTGTCACCATTAGCATTATTACCATGGACACTGTCACCATGAGCTCTATCATCGTGAGCACTGTCACCGTGGGCACTGTCAATGTGTGCACTGTCACCATAGGAAATCTCACCATGGGAAATGTCACGATGGGCACTAATACCATGGGAAGTGTCACCATGGGAACGGTCACCATGGCCGCTCTCACCATTGGCACTCTCACCATGGGCACTGTCACCATGGGCACTGTCAACATGAGCACTGTCACCATAGGAACTCTCACCATGAGCACTGTCACCATGAGAAATGTCACCATGGGCACTGTCACCATGGGCACTGTCACCATGGACACTGTCACCATGAGCACTATTATCATGGGCAGTGCCACCATAAGAAATTTCACCATGGGAACTCCACCCATGTACACCGCCAGCATGAGCACAGTCACCATGGGCAGTGTCACCATGAGCACTGTCACCATGGGCACTGTAACCATGGGAACTGTCACCATGAGCACTGTTACCGTGAGTACTATCTCCATGGGCAGTGTCACCGTGAGCAATATCACCATGAGCAATGTCACCGTGAGCACTCTTATACTGGGGACTACCACCAAGGGCACTGTCTCCGTGATCACTGTCACCGTGAGCACTGGCACCATGGGCACTGTCACCATGGACACTGTCACAATGGGCACTGTCAACATGAGCACTGTCACCAAGGGAACTCTCACCATGAGCACTGTAACCATGGGAAATGTCACCATGGGCACTGTCACCATGGAAACTGTCACCATGAGCACTATCATCATGGGCAGTGCCACCATAAGGAATTTCACCATGGGAACTCCAACCATGTACACCGCTAGCATGAGCACAGTCATCATGGGCAGTGTCACCATGAACACTGTCACCATGAGCACTGTAACCATTGGCACTGCCACCTAGGGCACTGTCAGCATGGGTAATGTCACCATGGGCACTGTCACCATGGACATTGCCACAGTGACCACTGTCACCGTGAGCACTGTCACCATGGAAACTGTCACCATGAGCACTGTCACCAGTGACAGTGTCACCATGGGCACTGTCAACATGAGCAGTGTCACCATGGAATTCTCACCATGAGCACAGTCACCATGGGAAATGTCACCATGGGCAGTGTCACCTTGGGCACTCTCACCATGGGGAGTGTCACCATGAGCACTGTAACCATGGGCAGTGTCACCTTGAGCACTATCACCAAGGGCACTGTCACCGTGAGCACTATCACAGTGAGCACTGTCACCATGGGTAATGTCACCGTGTGCACTGTCACCATGAGCACTGTCACCATGAGCACTATCACCATGGGAACGGTCACCATGGGCACTGTCACCATGGGAACTGTCCACATGAGCACTGTCACGATGGACACTGTCAGCATGGGCACTGTCACCATTGACACTGTCACAATGGGCACTGTCAACATGAGCATTTTCACCATGGGAACTCTCACTAAGAGCACTGTCAACATGGGAAATTTCATCATGGGCACTCTCACCATGGGCACTCTCACCATGGGCACTCTCACCATGGACACTGTCACCATGAGCACTATCATCATGGGCAGTGCCACCATGAGGAATTTCACCATGGGAACTCCAACCATGTACACCGCCAGCATGAGCACAGTCACCATGGGCAGTGTCTCCATGAGCACTGTCACCTTGGGCACTTTCAACATGGGCACTCTCACCATGGGGACTGTCACCATGGACACTGTCATCATGATCTCTGTAACCATGGGAACTGTCACCATGAGCACTGCCATCTTGGGAACTGCCACCATGGACACTGCTACCATGAGCACTGTAACCATTGGCACTACTACTATGGGCACACTCACCATGGGTACTGTCACCATAGGTACTGTCACCATGAACACAGCCACAGTGAGTACTGTCACCGTGAGCACTGTCACCATGGGAACTGTCACCATGAGCACTGTCATCTTGGGAACCACCACCATGGACACTGCCACCATGAGCACTGTAACCATTGGCAGTGCCACCGTGGGCACAGTCACCATGGGTACTGTCACCATGGGCACTGTCACCATTGACACTGCCACAGTGAGCACTGTCACCGTGGGCACTGTCACCATGAGCACTGTCACCATGGGCACTGTCACCATGGACACTTTCACCATGGGCAGTGACTGTCACCATGGGCACTCTCACCATGGGCACTGTCAACATGGGCACTGTCACCATGGACCCAGTCACCATGGGCATTGTCACCATGGGCAGTGTCACCATGGGCACTGTCACCATGGACACTGTCACCATGAGCACTATCATCATGGGCAGTGCCACCATAAGGACTTTCACCATGGGAACTCCACCCATGTACACCGCCAGCATGAGCACAGTCACCACGGGCAGTGTCACCATTAGCACTCTCACCATGGGCACTTTCAACACGGCCAATGTCACCATGGGCACTCTCACCATGGACACTGTCATCATGAGCACTATAACCATTGGCACTGTTACCGTGCGCACTTTCACCATGGGAACTGTCAATATGAGCACTGTCACTGTGGACACTGTCTCCATGGGCACTCTCACCATGGGCACTGTCACCATGGACACTGTCACCATGAGCACTGTCACCATGGGCAGTGTCCCCGTGAGCAATATCAACATGGGCACTGTCACTGTGAGCACTATTACCATGTGCACTCTCACCATGTGCACTATCACCGTGAGCACTGTCACCGGGGGCACTGTCACCGTTTGCACTGTCACCATGAGCACTATCACCATGGGAAATGTCACCATGGGAACGGTCACCATGGGCACTGTCAAGATGAGCACTGTCACCAAGGGAATTGTCACCATGAGCACTGTCACCATGGGAAATGTCACCATGGGCACTGTCACCATGGGCACTATCACCATGCAAAGTGTCACAGTGGGCACTGTCACCATGGGCACTCTCACCATGGACACTGTCACCATGTGAACTGTCACCATGAGCACTATCACCGTGAGCACTGTCACCTTGGGCACTGTCACCATGAGCACTGTCACCATGGGCACTTTAACCATGGGAACTGTCACCATGAGCACTATCACCATGAGCATTATCACCATGGGCAGTGTCACCATGAGCAATATCACCATGGGCACTGTCACCGTGAGCACTATTACCATGGGCACTATCACCAAGTGCACTGTCACCGTGAGCAATGTCACCATGAGCACTGTCACCGTGGGCACTGTCACCATGAGAACTGTCACCATGGGCACTGTCACCATGGGAACTCTCACCATGAGTACTGTCACTGTGGACACTATCACCGTGAGCAATATCACAATGGGCACTGTCACCATGACCACTATCACCAAGGGCACTGTTACCGTGAACACCATTACCATAGGCACTATCACCATGAACACTATCACCGTGTGCACTGTCACCCTGAGCACTGTCACCATGAGCACTATCACCATGGGAAGTGTCACCATGGGCAATGTCAACATGAGCACTGTCACCATGGGAACTCTCACCATGAGCACTTTCACAATGGGAAATGTAACCATGGGCACTGTCACCATCGGCACTGTCACCATGCGAACTGTCACCATGAGCACTATCACCATGAGCACAATCACCATGGGCAGTGTCACCGTGAGCAATATCACCAGTGGCAGTGTCACCATGAGCACTATCACCATGAGCACGATCACCATGGGAACTGTCACCGTGTGCACTGTCAACATGAGCACTTACACCATGGGAACTCTCACCATAGGCACTGTCACCATGGGCAGTGTCACCATGGACATTGTCACCATGAGCACTATCATCATGGGCAGTGCCATCATGAGGAATTTCACCATGGGAACTCCAACCATGTACACCGCCAGCATGAGCACAGTCACCATGGGCAGTATCACCATGAGCACTGTCACCATGGGCACTTTCAACATGGCCAATGTCACCATGGGCACTGTCACCATGGACACTGTCATCATGAGCTGTTACCACGGACACTGCCACCATGAGCACTGTAACCATTGGCACTGCCACTGTGGTCACTGTCACAATGGGTACTGTCACCATGGGCACTGTCACCATGGACACTGCCACAGTGAGCACTGTTACAGTGAGCACTGTCACCATGGGCACTGTCCCCAAGGAACTCTCACCATGAGCACTGTCACCATGGAAAATGTCACCATGGGCAGTGTCACCACAGGCACTGTTACCATGGGCAGTGTCACCATGAGCACTATCACCATGGTCTGTGTCACCGTAAGCAATATCACCAAGGGCACTGTCACCATGAGCACTATTACCATGGACACTATCACCATGAGCACTATCATTGTGAGCACTGTCACCGTGAGCACTATCACCATTGACACTGTCACCATGGGCACATTCACCATGGACACTGTCACCATGAGCAATATCATCTTGGGCAGTGCCACCATGAGGAATTTCACCATGGGAACTCCAACCATGTACACCGCCAGCATGAGCACAGTCACCATGGGCAGTGTCACGATGAGCACTGTCACCATGCACACTTTCAACATGGGCATTGTCACCATGGACACTGTCACCATGGACACTGTCATCATGAGCCCTATTATCATGGGAACTGTCACCATGAGCACTGTCTTCTTGGGAACTGCCACCATGGACAATGCCACCATGAGCACTGTAACCATTGGCACTGCCACCGTGGGCACTGTCAACATGGGTACTGTCGCCATGGGCACTGTCACCATGGACATTGCCACAGTGTGCACTGTCACCGTGAGCACTGTCACCATGGGAACTCTCACGATGAGCACTGTCACCATTAGCACTATCACCATGGGAACTGTCACCATGGGAATGGTCACCATGGGCACTGTCAACATGACCGCTGTCACCATGGAAACTCTTGCCATGAGCACTGTCACCATTGGAAAAGTCACCATGGGCACTGTCACCATGAGAACTGTCACCATGGGCACTTTCAACATGGGCACTGTCACCACGCGAAATGTCACCATGAGCACTATGACCTTTATCACTATCACCATAAGCAGTATCACCAAAGGCACTGTCACCATGAGCACTATCACCGTGAGCACTATCACCATGAGCACTGTCACCATAAACACTGTCACCGGGACACTGTCAATATTAGCACTGTCACTGTGGGCAGTATCACCGTGAGCACTCTCACAATGGGCACTGTCACCATGGGCACTGTCACCATGGGCACTGTCACCATGAGCACTATCACCATGAGCACTATCACCAAGTGCACTGTCACCGTGAGAACTATTACCATAGGCACTATCACCATGAGCACAATCACCATGAGCACTATCACCCTGTGCACTGTCACCATAAGCAGGGTCACCATGAGAACTATCACCATGGTCACTGTCACCATGAGGACGGTCACAGTGGGCACTGTCAACATGAGCACTGTCACCATGGAAACTCTCACCATGAGCACTGTCACCATGGGAAAAGTCACCATGGGCACTGTCAACATGGGAACTGTCACCGTGGGCACTTTCAACTTGGGCACTGTCACCATGCGAACTGTCACCATGAGCACTATGACCTTTAGCACTATCACCATGAGCACTGTCACCATAAACACTGTCACTGGGGGCACTGTCAACATTAGCACTGTCACTGTGGGCACTATCACGGTGAGCACTATTACAATGGGCAGTGTCACCAAGGGCACTGTAACCATGAGCACTATCACCCTGTGCACTGTCATCATGTGCAGTGTCACCATGAGAACTATCACCATGGTGACTGTCACCATAGGAATGGTCACCATCGGCACTGTCAACATGAGCACTGTCACCGTGGGAACTCTCACCATGAGGACTGTCACCAGGGGAAATGTTACAATGGGCACTGTCACCATGGTAACTGTCACCCTGAGCACTGTCACCGTGGGCACTGTCACCATGGGCACTCTCACCATGGGCACAGTTACCATGCACACTGTCACCATGGGACTGTCACCATGGACATTGCCACAGTCAGCACTGTCACCGTGAGCACTGTCACCATGGGAAATGTCACCATGAGCACTGTCACCATGGGAACTGTCACCATGAGCACTGTCACCATGAGTACTATCACCATGGGAACTGTCACCATGGGAATGGTCACCATGGGCACTGTCAACATGAACACTGTCACCATGGAAACTCTCACCATGAGCACTGTCACAATGGGCACTGTCACCATGGGAACTGTCACCATGGGCACTTTCAACATGGGCACTGTCACCATGGGAACTGTCACCATGAGCACTATGACCTTTAGCACTATTACCATGAGCACTATCACCAAGGGCACTGTCACCATGAGCACTATCACCATGAGCACTGTCACCATAAACACTGTCACCGGGGGCACTGTCAATATTAGCACTGTCACTGTGGGCATTATCACCGTGAGCACTATCACAATGGGCACTGTCACCATGGGCCCTGTCACCATTAGCACTATCACCATGAGCACTATCACCATGTACACTGTCACCATGAGCAGGGTCACCATGAGAACTATCACCATGGTCACTGTCACCATGGGAACGGTCACCATGGGCACTGTTAACATGAGCACTGTCACCATGGAAACTCTCACCCTGAGCATTGTCACCATGGGAAATGTCACCATGGGCAATGTGACCATGGGCACTGTCACCATGGGAATTGTCACCATGAGCACTGTCACCATGGGCACTGTGACCATGGACACTGTCACCATGGGCACTGTCATCATGGGCACTCTCACCATGGGCACTGGCACAATGGACGCTGTCACCATGGGCACTGTCAACCTGAGCACTGTCACCATGGGATCTCTCACCATGAGCACTGTTATCATGTGAAATGTCAACATGGGCATTATCATTATGGGCACTGTCACCATGGGCAGTGTCACCATGAGCAGTGTCACCATGGACACTGTCTCCATGGGAACTGTCACCATAAGCACTATCACCGTGAGCACTATCACCATGAGGACTATCACCAAGGGCACTGTCATCGTGAGCACTATCACCGTGAGCACTGTCACTGTGGGCACAGTCACCGTGTGCACTGTCACCATGAGCACTCTCACCTTGGGAAATGCCATCATGGGAACGGTCACCATGGGCACTCTCAAGATGAGCACTATCACCATGGGAAATCTCACCATGAGCACTGTCACCATGGGAATTGTCACCATGAGCACTCTCACCATAGGCACTGTTACCATGAGCACTGTCACCATGGGCACTGTCACCATGGTAAATGTCACCATGAGCTCTTTCACCTTGACCACTGTCAGCATGGGCTGTGTCACCATAAGCAATATCACCATGGGCAGTGTCACCATTAGCATTATTACCATGGACACTGTCACCATGAGCTCTATCATCGTGAGCACTGTCACCGTGGGCACTGTCAATGTGTGCACTGTCACCATAGGAAATCTCACCATGGGAAATGTCACGATGGGCACTAATACCATGGGAAGTGTCACCATGGGAACGGTCACCATGGCCGCTCTCACCATTGGCACTCTCACCATGGGCACTGTCACCATGGGCACTGTCAACATGAGCACTGTCACCATACCATAGGAACTCTCACCATGAGCACTGTCACCATGAGAAATGTCACCATGGGCACTGTCACCATGGGCACTGTCACCATGGACACTGTCACCATGAGCACTATTATCATGGGCAGTGCCACCATAAGAAATTTCACCATAGGAACTCCACCCATGTACACTGCCAGCATGAGCACAGTCACCATGGGCAGTGTCACCATGAGCACTGTCACCATGGTCACTGTAACCATGGGAACTGTCACCATGAGCACTGTTACCGTGAGTACTATCTCCATGGGCAGTGTCACCGTGAGCAATATCACCATGAGCAATGTCACCGTGAGCACTCTTATACTGGGGACTACCACCAAGGGCACTGTCTCCGTGATCACTGTCACCGTGAGCACTGGCACCATGGGCACTGTCACCATGGACACTGTCACAATGGGCACTGTCAACATGAGCACTGTCACCAAGGGAACTCTCACCATGAGCACTGTAACCATGGGAAATGTCACCATGGGCACTGTCACCATGGAAACTGTCACCATGAGCACTATCATCATGGGCAGTGCCACCATAAGGAATTTCACCATGGGAACTCCAACCATGTACACCGCTAGCATGAGCACAGTCATCATGGGCAGTGTCACCATGAACACTGTCACCATGAGCACTGTAACCATTGGCACTGCCACCTAGGGCACTGTCAGCATGGGTACTGTCACCATGGGCACTGTCACCATGGACATTGCCACAGTGACCACTGTCACCGTGAGCACTGTCACCATGGAAACTGTCACCATGAGCACTGTCACCAGTGACAGTGTCACCATGGGCACTGTCAACATGAGCAGTGTCACCATGGAATTCTCACCATGAGCACAGTCACCATGGGAAATATCACCATGGGCAGTGTCACCTTGGGCACTCTCACCATGGGGAGTGTCACCATGAGCACTGTCACCATGGGCAGTGTCACCTTGAGCACTATCACCAAGGGCACTGTCACCGTGAGCACTATCACAGTGAGCACTGTCACCATGGGTAATGTCACCGTGTGCACTGTCACCATGAGCACTGTCACCATGAGCACTATCACCATGGGAACGGTCACCATGGGCACTGTCACCATGGGAACTGTCCACATGAGCACTGTCACGATGGACACTGTCAGCATGGGCACTGTCACCATTGACACTGTCACAATTGTCACTGTCAACATGAGCATTGTCACCATGGGAACTCTCACTAAGAGCACTGTCAACAAGGGAAATTTCATCATGGGCACTCTCACCATGGGCACTCTCACCATGGACACTGTCACCATGAGCACTATCATCATGGGCAGTGCCACCATGAGGAATTTCACCATGGGAACTCCAACCATGTACACCGCCAGCATGAGCACAGTCACCATGGGCAGTGTCTCCATGAGCACTGTCACCTTGGGCACTTTCAACATGGGCACTCTCACCATGGGGACTGTCACCATGGACACTGTCATCATGATCTCTGTAACCATGGGAACTGTCACCATGAGCACTGCCATCTTGGGAACTGCCACCATGGACACTGCTACCATGAGCACTGTAACCATTGGCACTACCACTATGGGCACACTCACCATGGGTACTGTCACCATAGGTACTGTCACCATGAACACAGCCACAGTGAGCACTGTCACCGTGAGCACTGTCACCATGGGAACTGTCACCATGAGCACTGTCATCTTGGGAACCACCACCATGGACACTGCCACCATGAGCACTGTAACCATTGGCAGTGCCACCGTGGGCACAGTCACCATGGGTACTGTCACCATGGGCACTGTCACCTTTGACACTGCCACAGTGAGCACTGTCACCGTGGGCACTGTCACCATGAGCACTGTCACCATGGGCACTGTCACCATGGACACTTTCACCATGGGCAGTGACTGTCACCATGGGCACTCTCACCATGGGCACTGTCACCATGGGCACTGTCACCATGGACCCAGTCACCATGGGCATTGTCACCATGGGCAGTGTCACCATGGGAACTCTCACCATGAGCACTGTAACCATGGGAAATGTCACCCTGGGCACTGTCACCATGGGCACTGTCACCATGGACACTGTCACCATGAGCACTATCATCATGGGCAGTGCCACCATAAGGAATTTCACCATGGGAACTCCACCCATGTACACCGCCAGCATGAGCACAGTCACCATGGGCAGTGTCACCATGAGCACTCTCACCATGGGCACTTTCAACATGGGCACTGTCACCATGAGAACTGCCACCAGGAGCACTATCACCATGAGCACTATCACCAACGGCATTGTCACCGTGAGCACTATCTCCGTGAGCACTGTCACCATGGGCACTTTCAACATGGCCAATGTCACCATGGGCACTCTCACCATGGACACTGTCATCATGAGCTCTGTTACCATTGAAACTGTCACCATGAGCACTGTCATCTTGGGAACTGCCACCATGGACACTGCCACCATGAGCACTGTAACCATTGGCACTGTTACCGTGCGCACTTTCACCATGGGAACTGTCAATATGAGCACTGTCACTGTGGGCACTGTCTCCATGGGCACTCTAAGCATGGGCACTGTCACCATGGGCACTGTCAACATGAGCACTGTCACCATGGGCAGTGTCACCATGAGCAATATCAACATGGGCACTGTCACTGTGAGCAGTATTACCATGTGCACTATCACCATGTGCATTATCACCGTGAGCAATGTCACCGGGGGCACAGTCACCGTTTGCACTGTCACCATGAGCACTATCACCATGGGAAATGTCACCATGGGAACGGTCACCATGGGCACTGTCAATATGAGAACTGTCACCATGGGAAATGTCACCATGGGCACTATCACCATGCAGAGTGTCACAGTGGGCACTGTCACCATGGGCACTCTCACCATGGACACTGTCACCATGTGAACTGTCACCATGAGCACTATCACCGTGAGCACTGTCACCTTGGGCACTGTCACCATGAGCACTGTCACCATGGGCACTTTAACCATGGGAACTGTCACCATGAGCACTATCACCATGAGCACTATCACCATGGGCAGTGTCACCATGAGCAATATCACCATGGGCACTGTCACCGTGAGCACTATTACCATGGGCACTATCACCAAGGGCACTGTCATCGTGAGCAATGTCACCATGAGCACTGTCACCGTGGGCACTGTCACCATGAGAACTGTCACCATGGGCACTGTCACCATGGGAACTCTCACCATGAGTACTGTCACTGTGGACACTATCACCGTGAGCAATATCACAATGGGCACTGTCACCATGAGCACTATCACCAAGGGCACTGTTACCGTGAACACCATTACCATAGGCACTATCACCATGAGCACTATCACCGTGTGCACTGTCACCATGAGCACTATCACCATGGGAAGTGTCACCATGGGCACTGTCAACATGAGCACTGTCACCATGGGAACTCTCACCATGAGCACTTTCACAATGGGAAATGTCACCATGGGCACTGTCACCATCGGCACTGTCACCATGGGAACTGTCACCATGAGCACTATCATCATGAGCACAATCACCATGGGCAGTGTCACCGTGAGCAATATCACCAGGGGCAGTGTCACCATGAGCACTATCACCATGAGCACGAACACCATTGGAACTGTCACCATGTGCACTGTCAACATGAGCACTTACACCCTGGGAACTCTCACCATGGGCACTGTCACCATGGGCAGTGTCACCATGGACACTGTCACCATGAGCACTATCATCATGGGCAGTGCCATCATGAGGAATTTCACCATGGGAACTCCAACCATGTACACCGCCAGCATGAGCACAGTCACCATGGGCAGTGTCACCATGAGCACTGTCACCATGGGCACTTTCAACATGGCCAATGTCACCATGGGCACTGTCACCATGGACACTGTCATCATGAGCTCTGTTACCACGGACACTGCCACCATGAGCACTGTAACCATTGGCACTGCCACTGTGGTCACTGTCACCATGGGTACTGTCACCATGGGCACTGCCACAGTGAGCACTGTAACAGTGAGCACTGTCACCATGGGCACTGTCACCAAGGAACTCTCACCATGAGCACTGTCACCATGGAAAATGTCACCATGGACAGTGTCACCACAGGCACTGTTACCATGGGCAGTGTCACCATGAGCACTATCACCATGGTCTGTGTCACCATAAGCAATATCACCAAGGGCACTGTCACCATGAGCACTATTACCATGGACACTATCACCATGAGCACTATCATTGTGAGCACTGTCACCGTGAGCACTGTCACCGTGTACACTGTCACCATGAGCACTGTCACCATGAGCAATATCACCATGGGAAGTAACATCATGGGAACGGTCACCATGGGCACTCTCACCTTGGCACTGTCACCATGGGCACTGTCGCCATGGACACTGTCAACATGGGCACTGTCAACATGAGCATTGTCACCATACGAACTCTCACCATGAGCACTGTCACAATGGGAAATGTCACCATGGGCACTGTCACCATGGGAACTGTCACCATGGACACTGTCACCATCAGCAGTATCATCATGGGCAGTGCCACCATAAGGAATTTCACAATGGGAACTCCAACCATGTAGACCGCCAGCATGAGAACAGTCACCATGGGCATTGTAACCATGAGCACTATCACCAAGGGCACTGTCACCATGAGCACTATCACCATGGGAAATGTCACCATGGGAACGGTCACCATGGGCACTGTCACCATGTGAACTTTCACCATGAGCACTATCACCAAGGGCACTGTCACCATGAGCACTGTCACCATGGGCACTTTCAACATGGGCACTGTCACCATAGGCAATGTCACCATGGGCACTGTCACCATGGGCACTGTCACCATGGACACTTTCACCATGGGCAGTGACTGTCACCATGGGCACTCTCACCATGGGCACTGTCACCATGGGCACTGTCACCATGGACCCAGTCACCATGGGCATTGTCACCATGGGCAGTGTCACAATGGGAACTCTCACCATGAGCACTGTAACCATGGGAAATGTCACCCTGGGCACTGTCACCATGGTCACTGTCACCATGGACCCAGTCACCATGAGAACTGTCACCATGAACACTGTCACCATGAGCACTATCATCATGGGAAATGTCACCATGGGCACTGTCACCATGGGCACTATCACCATGCAAAGTGTCACAGTGGGCCCTGTCACCATGGGCACTGTCACCATGGACACTGTCACCATGTGAACTGTCACCATGAGCACTATCACCGTGAGAACTGTCACCTTGGGCACTGTCACCATGGGCACTTTAACCATGGGAACTGTCACCATGAGCACTATCACAATGAGCACTATCACCATGTGCAGTGTCACCATGAGCAATATCACCAAGGGCACTGTCACCGTGAACACTATTACCATGGGCACTATCACCAAGGGCCCTGTCACCGTGAGCAATGTCACCATGAGCACTGTCACCGTGGGCACTGTCACCATGAGAACTGTCACCATGGGCACTGTCACCATGGGAACTCTCACCATGAGTACTGTTACTGTGGACACTATCACCGTGAGCAATATCACAATGGGCACTGTCACCATGAGCACTATCACCAAGGGCACTGTTACCGTGAACACCATTACCATAGGCACTATCACCATGAGCACTATCACCGTGTGCACTGTCACCCTGAGCACTGTCACCATGAGCACTATCATCATGGGCAGTGCCACCATAAGGAATTTCACCATGGGAACTCCACCCATGTACACCGCCAGCATGAGCACAGTCACCATGGGCAGTGTCACCATGAGCACTCTCACCATGGGCACTTTCAACTAGGGCACTGTCACCATGCAAACTGCCACCAGGAGCACTATCACCATGAGCACTATCACCAAGGGCATTGTCACCATGAGCACGATCTCCGTGAGCATTATCACCGTGAGCACTGTCACCATGGGCACTTTCAACATGGCCAATGTCACCATGGGCACTCTCACCATGGACACTGTCATCATGAGCACTGTAACCATTGGCACTGTTACCGTGCGCACTTTCACCATGGGAACTGTCAATATGGGCACTGTCACTGTGGGCACTGTCTCCATGGGCACTCTCACCATGAGCACTGTCACCATGGACACTGTCACAATGGGCACTGTCAACATGAGCACTGTCACCATGGGCAGTGTCACCGTGAGCAATATCAACATGGGCACTGTCACTGTGAGCAGTATTACCATGTGCACTATCACCATGTGCACTATCACCGTGAGCACTGTCACCGGGGGCACTGTCACCGTTTGCACTGTCACCATGAGAACTATCACCATGGGAAATGTAACCATGGGAACGGTCACCATGGGCACTGTCAAGATGAGCACTGTCACCATGGGCACTGTCACCATTAGCACTTTCACCATGGGAAATGTCACCATGGGCACTGTCACCATGGGCACTATCACCATGCAAAGTGTCACAGTGGGCACTGTCAACATGGGCACTCTCACCATGGGCACTGTCACCATGTGAACTGTCACCATGAGCACTATCACCGTAAGCACTGTCACCTTGGGCACTGTCACCATGAGCACTGTCACCATGGGCACTTTAACCATGGGAACTGTCACCATGACCACTATCACCATGAGCACTGTCACCTTGGGCACTGTCACCATGAGCACTGTCACCATGGGCACTTTAACCATGGGAACTGTCACCATGAGCACTATCACCGTGAGCACTGTCACCTTGGGCACTGTCACCATGAGCACTGTCACCTTGGGCACTTTAACCATGGGAACTGTCACCATGAGCAATATCACCATTGGCACTGTCACCATGAGCACTATTACCATGGGCACTATCACCAAGGGCACTGTCACCGTGAGCAATGTCACCATGAGAACTGTCACCATGGGCACTGTCACCATGGGAACTCTCACCATGAGTACTGTCACTGTGGACACTATCACCGTGAGCAATATCACAATGGGCACTGTCACCATGAGCACTATCACCAAGGGCACTATTACCGTGAACACCATTACCATAGGCACTATCACCATGAGCACTATCACCGTGTGCACTGTCACCATGAGCACTATCACCATGGGAAGTGTCACCATGGGCACTGTCAACATGAGCACTGTCACCATGGGAACTCTCACCATGAGCACTTTCACAATGGGAAATGTCACCATGGGCACTGTCACCATCGGCACTGTCACCATGGGAACTGTCACCATGAGCACTATCATCATGAGCACAATCACCATGGGCAGTGTCACCGTGAGCAATATCACCAGGGGCAGTGTCACCATGAGCACTATCACCATGAGCACGATCACCATGGGAACTGTCCCCGTGTGCACTGTCAAAATGAGCACTTACACCATGGGCACTCTCACCATGGGCACTGTCACCATGGGCACTGTCACCATGGACCCAGTCACCATGGGCATTGTCACCATGGGCAGTGTCACCATGGGAACTCTCACCATGAGCACTGTAACCATGGGAAATGTCACCCTGGGCACTGTCACCATGGGCACTGTCACCATGGACACTGTCACCATGAGCACTATCATCATGGGCAGTGCCACCATAAGGAATTTCACCATGGGAACTCCACCCATGTACACCGCCAGCATGAGCACAGTCACCATGGGCAGTGTCACCATGAGCACTCTCACCATGGGCACTTTCAACATGGCCTATGTCACCATGGGCACTCTCACCATGGACACTGTCATCATGAGCACTGTAACCATTGGCACTGTTACCGTGCGCACTTTCACGATGGGAACTGTCAATATGAGCACTGTCACTGTGGGCACTGTCTCCATGGGCACTCTCACCATGGGCACTGTCACCATGGACACTGTCACCATGGGCACTGTCACCATGAGCACTGTAACCATTGGCACTGCCACCTAGGGCACTGTCAGCATGGGTACTGTCACCATGGGCACTGTCACCATTGACACTGCCACAGTGAGCACTGTCACCGTGGGCACTGTCACCATTAGCACTGTCACCATGGGCACTGTCACCATGGACACTTTCACCATGGGCAGTGACTGTCACCATGGGCACTCTCACCATGGGCACTGTCAACATGGGCACTGTCACCATGGACCCAGTCACCATGGGCATTGTCACCATGGGCAGTGTCACCATGGGAACTCTCACCATGAGCACTGTAACCATGGGAAATGTCACCCTGGGCACTGTCACCATGGGCACTGTCACCATGGACACTGTCACCATGAGCACTATCATCATGGGCAGTGCCACCATAAGGAATTTCACCATGGGAACTCCACCCATGTACACCGCCAGCATGAGCACAGTCACCATGGGCAGTGTCACCATGAGCACTCTCACCATGGGCACTTTCAACATGGGCATTGTCACCATGAGAACTGCCACCAGGAGCACTATCACCATGAGCACTATCACCAACGGCATTGTCACCGTGAGCACTATCTCCGTGAGCACTGTCACCATGGGCACTTTCAACATGGTCAAAGTCACCATGGGCACTCTCACCATGGACACTGTCATCATGAGCTCTGTTACCATTGAAACTGTCACCATGAGCACTGTCATCTTGGGAACTGCCACCATGGACACTGCCACCATGAGCACTGTAACCATTGGCACTGTTACCGTGCGCACTTTCACCATGGGAACTGTCAATATGAGCACTGTCACTGTGGGCACTGTCTCCATGGGCACTCTAAGCATGGGCACTGTCACAATGGGCACTGTCAACATGAGCACTGTCACCATGGGCAGTGTCAACATGAGCAATATCAACATGGGCACTGTCACTGTGAGCACTATTACCATGTGCACTATCACCATGTGCCTTATCACCGTGAGCAATGTCACCGGGGGCACAGTCACCGTTTGCACTGTCACCATGAGCACTATCACCATGGGAAATGTCACCATGGGAACGGTCACCATGGGCACTGTCAATATGAGCACTGTCACCATGGGAACTGTCACCATGAGCACTGTCACCATGGGAAATGTCACCATGGGCACTGTCACCATGGGCACTATCACCATGCAGAGTGTCACAGTGGGCACTGTCACCATGGGCACTCTCACCATGGACACTGTCACCATGTGAACTGTCACCATGAGCACTATCACCGTGAGCACTGTCACCTTGGGCACTGTCACCATGAGCACTGTCACCATGGTCACTTTAACCATCTGAACTGTCACCATGAGCACTATCACCATGAGCACTATCACCATGGGCAGTGTCACCATGAGCAATATCACCATGGGCACTGTCACCGTGAGCACTATTACCATGGGCACTATCACCAAGGGCACTGTCATCGTGAGCAATGTCACCATGAGCACTGTCACCGTGGGCACTGTCACCATGAGAACTGTCACCATGGGCACTGTCACCATGGGAACTCTCACCATGAGTACTGTCACTGTGGACACTATCACCGTGAGCAATATCACAATGGGCACTGTCACCATGAGCACTATCACCAAGGGCACTGTTACTGTGAACACCATTACCATAGGCACTATCACCATGAGCACTATCACCGTGTGCAGTGTCACCATGAGCACTATCACCATGGGAAGTGTCACCATGGGCACTGTCAACATGAGCACTGTCACCATGGGAACTCTCACCATGAGCACTTTCACAATGGGAAATGTCACCATGGGCACTGTCACCATCGGCACTGTCACCATGGGAACTGTCACCATGAGCACTATCATCATGAGCACAATCACCATGGGCAGTGTCACCGTGAGCAATATCACCAAGGGCAGTGTCACCATGAGCACTATCACCATGAGCACGATCACCATGAGCACGATCACCCTGTGCACTGTCACCATAAGCAGGGTCACCGTGAGAACTATCACCATGGTCACTGTCACCATGAGGACGGTCACAGTGGGCACTGTCAACATGAGCACTGTCACCATGGAAACTCTCACCATGAGCACTCTTATCATGTGAAATGTCAACATGGGCATTATCATTATGGGCACTGTCACCATGGGCAGTGTCACCATGAGCAGTGTCACCATGGGAAATGTCACCATGGGCACTTTCAACTTGGGCACTGTCACCATGCGAACTGTCACCATGAGCACTATGACCTTTAGCACTATCACCATGAGCACTGTCACCATAAACACTGTCACCGGGGGCACTGTCAACATTAGCACTGTCACTGTGGGCACTATCACGGTGAGCACTATTACAATGGGCACTGTCACCAAGGGCACTGTAACCATGAGCACTATCACCCAGTGCACTGTCATCATGTGCAGTGTCACCATGAGAACTATCACCATGGTGACTGTCACCATAGGAATGGTCACCATCGGCACTGTCAACATGAGCACTGTCACCGTGGGAACTCTCACCATGAGGACTGTCACCAGGGGAAATGTTACAACGGGCACTGTCACCATGGTAACAGTCACCCTGAGCACTGTCACCATGGGCACTCTCACCATGGGCACAGTTACCATGCACACTGTCACCATGGGACTGTCACCATGGACATTGCCACAGTCAGCACTGTCACCGTGAGCACTGTCACCATGGGAAATGTCACCATGAGCACTGTCACCATGGGAACTGTCACCATGAGCACTGTCACCATGAGTACTATCACCATGGGTACTGTCACCATGGGAATGGTCACCATGGGCACTGTCAACATGAACACTGTCACCATGGAAACTCTCACCATGAGCACTGTCACAATGGGCACTGTCACCATGGGAACTGTCACCATGGGCACTTTCAACATGGGCACTGTCACCATGGGAACTGTCACCATGAGCACTATGACCTTTAGCACTATTACCATGAGCACTATCACCAAGGGCACTGTCACCATGAGCACTATCACCATGAGCACTGTCACCATAAACACTGTCACCGGGGGCACTGTCAATATTAGCACTGTCACTGTGGGCATTATCACCGTGAGCACTATCACAATGGGCACTGTCACCATGGGCCCTGTCACCATTAGCACTATCACCATGAGCACTATCACCATGTACACTGTCACCATGAGCAGG
Organism: Balaenoptera physalus; assembly: GCF_965194825.1. NCBI lineage: Eukaryota > Metazoa > Chordata > Mammalia > Artiodactyla > Balaenopteridae > Balaenoptera > Balaenoptera physalus. The sequence continues at coordinate 330,472 of NW_028126274.1, read as the reverse complement.
GTCACCATGAGAACTATCACCATGGTCACTGTCACCATGGGAACGGTCACCATGGGCACTGTTAACATGAGCACTGTCACCATGGAAACTCTCACCCTGAGCATTGTCACCATGGGAAATGTCACCATGGGCAATGTGACCATGGGCACTGTCACCATGGGAATTGTCACCATGAGCACTGTCACCATGGGCACTGTGACCATGGACACTGTCACCATGGGCACTGTCATCATGGGCACTCTCACCATGGGCACTGGCACAATGGACGCTGTCACCATGGGCACTGTCAACCTGAGCACTGTCACCATGGGATCTCTCACCATGAGCACTCTTATCATGTGAAATGTCAACATGGGCATTATCATTATGGGCACTGTCACCATGGGCAATGTCACCATGAGCAGTGTCACCATGGGAAATGTCACCATGGGCAATGTGACCATGGGCACTGTCACCATGGGAATTGTCACCATGAGCACTGTCACCATGGGCACTGTGACCATGGACACTGTCACCATGAGCACTATTATCATGGGCAGTGCCACCATAAGAAATTTCACCATGGGAACTCCACCCATGTACACCGCCAGCATGAGCACAGTCACCATGGGCAGTGTCACCATGAGCACTGTCACCATGGGCACTGTAACCATGGGAACTGTCACCATGAGCACTGTTACCGTGAGTACTATCTCCATGGGCAGTGTCACCGTGAGCAATATCACCATGAGCAATGTCACCGTGAGCACTCTTATACTGGGGACTGCCACCAAGGGCACTGTCTCCGTGATCACTGTCACCGTGAGCACTGGCACCATGGGCACTGTCACCATGGACACTGTCACAATGGGCACTGTCAACATGAGCACTGTCACCAAGGGAACTCTCACCATGAGCACTGTAACCATGGGAAATGTCACCATGGGCACTGTCACCATGGAAACTGTCACCATGAGCACTATCATCATGGGCAGTGCCACCATAAGGAATTTCACCATGGGAACTCCAACCATGTACACCGCTAGCATGAGCACAGTCATCATGGGCAGTGTCACCATGAACACTGTCACCATGAGCACTGTAACCATTGGCACTGCCACCTAGGGCACTGTCAGCATGGGTACTGTCACCATGGGCACTGTCACCATGGACATTGCCACAGTGACCACTGTCACCGTGAGCACTGTCACCATGGAAACTGTCACCATGAGCACTTTCACCAGTGACAGTGTCACCATGGGCACTGTCAACATGAGCAGTGTCACCATGGCATTATCACCATGAGCACAGTCACCATGGGAAATGTCACCATGGGCAGTGTCACCATGGGCACTCTCACCATGGGGAGTGTCACCATGAGCACTGTCACCATGGGCAGTGTCACCTTGAGCACTATCACCAAGGGCACTTTCAACATGGGCACTCTCACCATGGGGACTGTCACCATGGACACTGTCATCATGATCTCTGTAACCATGGGAACTGTCACCATGAGCACTGCCATCTTGGGAACTGCCACCATGGACACTGCTACCATGAGCACTGTAAACATTGGCACTACCACTATGGGCACACTCACCATGGGTACTGTCACCATAGGTACTGTCACCATGAACACAGCCACAGTGAGCACTGTCACAGTGAGCACTGTCACCATGGGAACTGTCACCATGAGCACTGTCATCTTGGGAACCACCACCATGGACACTGCCACCATGAGCACTGTAACCATTGGCAGTGCCACCGTGGGCACTGTCACCATGGGTACTGTCACCATGGGCACTGTCACCATTGATACTGCCACAGTGAGCACTGTCACCGTGGGCACTGTCACCATGAGCACTGTCACCATGGGCACTGTCACCATGGACACTTTCACCATGGGCAGTGACTGTCACCATGGGCACTCTCACCATGGGCACTATCACCATGGACACTGTCACCATGGGCACTGTCAACATGAGCACTGTCACCATGGGCATTGTCACCGTGAGCAATATCAACATGGGCACTGTCACTGTGAGCACTATTACCATGTGCACTCTCACCATGTGCACTATCACCGTGAGCACTGTCACCGGGGGCACTGTCACCGTTTGCACTGTCACCATGAGCACTATCACCATGGGAAATGTCACCATGGGAACGGTCACCATGGGCACTGTCAAGATGAGCACTGTCACCATGGGCACTTTCAACATGGCCAATGTCACCATGGGCACTCTCACCATGGATACTGTCATCATGAGCTCTGTTACCATTGAAACTGTCGCCATGAGCACTGTCATCTTGGGAACTGCCACCATGGACACTGCCACCATGAGCACTGTAACCATTGGCACTGTTACCGTGCGCACTTTCAACATGGGAACTGTCAATATGAGCACTGTCACTGTGGGCACTGTCTCCATGGGCACTCTAACCATGGGCACTGTCACCATGGACACTGTCACCATGGGCACTCTCAACATGAGCACTGTCACCATGGGCACTTTAACCATGGGAACTGTCACCATGAGCACTATCACCATGAGCACTATCACCATGGGCAGTGTCACCATGAGCAATATCACCATGGGCACTGTCACCGTGAGCACTATTACCATGGGCACTATCACCAAGGGCACTGTCACCGTGAGCAATGTCACTATGAGCACTGTCACCATGGGAACTGTCACCATGAGCACTGTCAACATGAGTACTATCACCATGGGAACTGTCACCATGGGAATGGTCACCATGGGCACTGTCAACATGAACACTGTCACCATGGAAACTCTCACCATGAGCACTGTCACAATGGGCACTGTCACCATGGGAACTGTCACCATGGGCACTTTCAACATGGGCACTGTCACCATGGGAACTGTCACCATGAGCACTATGACCTTTAGCACTATTACCATGAGCACTATCACCAAGGGCACTGTCACCATAAGCACTATCACCATGAGCACTGTCACCATAAACACTGTCACCGGGGGCACTGTCAATATTAGCACTGTCACTGTGGGCATTATCACCGTGAGCACTATCACAATGGGCACTGTCACCATGGGCCCTGTCACCATTAGCACTATCACCATGAGCACTATCACCATGTACACTGTCACCATGAGCAGGGTCACCATGAGAACTATCACCATGGTCACTGTCACCATGGGAACGGTCACCATGGGCACTGTTAACATGAGCACTGTCACCATGGAAACTCTCACCCTGAGCATTGTCACCATGGGAAATGTCACCATGGGCAATGTGACCATGGGCACTGTCACCATGGGAATTGTCACCATGAGCACTGTCACCATGGGCACTGTGACCATGGACACTGTCACCATGGGCACTGTCATCATGGGCACTCTCACCATGGGCACTGGCACAATGGACGCTGTCACCATGGGCACTGTCAACCTGAGCCCTGTCACCATGGGAACTCTCACCATGAGCACTGTTATCATGTGAAATGTCAACATGGGCATTATCATTATGGGCACTGTCACCATGGGCAGTGTCACCATGAGCAGTGTCACCATGGACACTGTCTCCATGGGAACTGTCACCATAAGCACTATCACCGTGAGCACTATCACCATGAGGACTATCACCAAGGGCACTGTCATCGTGAGCACTATCACCGTGAGCACTGTCACTGTGGGCACAGTCACCGTGTGCACTGTCACCATGAGCACTCTCACCTTGGGAAATGCCATCATGGGAACGGTCACCATGGGCACTCTCAAGATGAGCACTATCACCATGGGAAATCTCACCATGAGCACTGTCACCATGGGAATTGTCACCATGAGCACTCTCACCATAGGCACTGTTACCATGAGCACTGTCACCATGGGCACTGTCACCATGGTAAATGTCACCATGAGCTCTTTCACCTTGACCACTGTCAGCATGGGCTGTGTCACCATAAGCAATATCACCATGGGCAGTGTCACCATTAGCATTATTACCATGGACACTGTCACCATGAGCTCTATCATCGTGAGCACTGTCACCGTGGGCACTGTCAATGTGTGCACTGTCACCATAGGAAATCTCACCATGGGAAATGTCACGATGGGCACTAATACCATGGGAAGTGTCACCATGGGAACGGTCACCATGGCCGCTCTCACCATTGGCACTCTCACCATGTGCACTGTCACCATGGGCACTGTCAACATGAGCACTGTCACCATAGGAACTCTCACCATGAGCACTGTCACCATGAGAAATGTCACCATGGGCACTGTCACCATGGGCACTGTCACCATGGACACTGTCACCATGAGCACTATTATCATGGGCAGTGCCACCATAAGAAATTTCACCATAGGAACTCCACCCATGTACACTGCCAGCATGAGCACAGTCACCATGGGCAGTGTCACCATGAGCACTGTCACCATGGTCACTGTAACCATGGGAACTGTCACCATGAGCACTGTTACCGTGAGTACTATCTCCATGGGCAGTGTCACCGTGAGCAATATCACCATGAGCAATGTCACCGTGAGCACTCTTATACTGGGGACTACCACCAAGGGCACTGTCTCCGTGATCACTGTCACCGTGAGCACTGGCACCATGGGCACTGTCACCATGGACACTGTCACAATGGGCACTGTCAACATGAGCACTGTCACCAAGGGAACTCTCACCATGAGCACTGTAACCATGGGAAATGTCACCATGGGCACTGTCACCATGGAAACTGTCACCATGAGCACTATCATCATGGGCAGTGCCACCATAAGGAATTTCACCATGGGAACTCCAACCATGTACACCGCTAGCATGAGCACAGTCATCATGGGCAGTGTCACCATGAACACTGTCACCATGAGCACTGTAACCATTGGCACTGCCACCTAGGGCACTGTCAGCATGGGTACTGTCACCATGGGCACTGTCACCATGGACATTGCCACAGTGACCACTGTCACCGTGAGCACTGTCACCATGGAAACTGTCACCATGAGCACTGTCACCAGTGACAGTGTCACCATGGGCACTGTCAACATGAGCAGTGTCACCATGGAATTCTCACCATGAGCACAGTCACCATGGGAAATATCACCATGGGCAGTGTCACCTTGGGCACTCTCACCATGGGGAGTGTCACCATGAGCACTGTCACCATGGGCAGTGTCACCTTGAGCACTATCACCAAGGGCACTGTCACCGTGAGCACTATCACAGTGAGCACTGTCACCATGGGTAATGTCACCGTGTGCACTGTCACCATGAGCACTGTCACCATGAGCACTATCACCATGGGAACGGTCACCATGGGCACTGTCACCATGGGAACTGTCCACATGAGCACTGTCACGATGGACACTGTCAGCATGGGCACTGTCACCATTGACACTGTCACAATTGTCACTGTCAACATGAGCATTGTCACCATGGGAACTCTCACTAAGAGCACTGTCAACAAGGGAAATTTCATCATGGGCACTCTCACCATGGGCACTCTCACCATGGACACTGTCACCATGAGCACTATCATCATGGGCAGTGCCACCATGAGGAATTTCACCATGGGAACTCCAACCATGTACACCGCCAGCATGAGCACAGTCACCATGGGCAGTGTCTCCATGAGCACTGTCACCTTGGGCACTTTCAACATGGGCACTCTCACCATGGGGACTGTCACCATGGACACTGTCATCATGATCTCTGTAACCATGGGAACTGTCACCATGAGCACTGCCATCTTGGGAACTGCAACCATGGACACTGCTACCATGAGCACTGTAACCATTGGCACTACCACTATGGGCACACTCACCATGGGTACTGTCACCATAGGTACTGTCACCATGAACACAGCCACAGTGAGCACTGTCACCGTGAGCACTGTCACCATGGGAACTGTCACCATGAGCACTGTCATCTTGGGAACCACCACCATGGACACTGCCACCATGAGCACTGTAACCATTGGCAGTGCCACCGTGGGCACAGTCACCATGGGTACTGTCACCATGGGCACTGTCACCTTTGACACTGCCACAGTGAGCACTGTCACCGTGGGCACTGTCACCATGAGCACTGTCACCATGGGCACTGTCACCATGGACACTTTCACCATGGGCAGTGACTGTCACCATGGGCACTCTCACCATGGGCACTGTCACCATGGGCACTGTCACCATGGACCCAGTCACCATGGGCATTGTCACCATGGGCAGTGTCACCATGGGAACTCTCACCATGAGCACTGTAACCATGGGAAATGTCACCCTGGGCACTGTCACCATGGGCACTGTCACCATGGACACTGTCACCATGAGCACTATCATCATGGGCAGTGCCACCATAAGGAATTTCACCATGGGAACTCCACCCATGTACACCGCCAGCATGAGCACAGTCACCATGGGCAGTGTCACCATGAGCACTCTCACCATGGGCACTTTCAACATGGGCACTGTCACCATGAGAACTGCCACCAGGAGCACTATCACCATGAGCACTATCACCAACGGCATTGTCACCGTGAGCACTATCTCCGTGAGCACTGTCACCATGGGCACTTTCAACATGGCCAATGTCACCATGGGCACTCTCACCATGGACACTGTCATCATGAGCTCTGTTACCATTGAAACTGTCACCATGAGCACTGTCATCTTGGGAACTGCCACCATGGACACTGCCACCATGAGCACTGTAACCATTGGCACTGTTACCGTGCGCACTTTCACCATGGGAACTGTCAATATGAGCACTGTCACTGTGGGCACTGTCTCCATGGGCACTCTAAGCATGGGCACTGTCACCATGGGCACTGTCAACATGAGCACTGTCACCATGGGCAGTGTCACCATGAGCAATATCAACATGGGCACTGTCACTGTGAGCAGTATTACCATGTGCACTATCACCATGTGCATTATCACCGTGAGCAATGTCACCGGGGGCACAGTCACCGTTTGCACTGTCACCATGAGCACTATCACCATGGGAAATGTCACCATGGGAACGGTCACCATGGGCACTGTCAATATGAGAACTGTCACCATGGGAAATGTCACCATGGGCACTATCACCATGCAGAGTGTCACAGTGGGCACTGTCACCATGGGCACTCTCACCATGGACACTGTCACCATGTGAACTGTCACCATGAGCACTATCACCGTGAGCACTGTCACCTTGGGCACTGTCACCATGAGCACTGTCACCATGGGCACTTTAACCATGGGAACTGTCACCATGAGCACTATCACCATGAGCACTATCACCATGGGCAGTGTCACCATGAGCAATATCACCATGGGCACTGTCACCGTGAGCACTATTACCATGGGCACTATCACCAAGGGCACTGTCATCGTGAGCAATGTCACCATGAGCACTGTCACCGTGGGCACTGTCACCATGAGAACTGTCACCATGGGCACTGTCACCATGGGAACTCTCACCATGAGTACTGTCACTGTGGACACTATCACCGTGAGCAATATCACAATGGGCACTGTCACCATGAGCACTATCACCAAGGGCACTGTTACCGTGAACACCATTACCATAGGCACTATCACCATGAGCACTATCACCGTGTGCACTGTCACCATGAGCACTATCACCATGGGAAGTGTCACCATGGGCACTGTCAACATGAGCACTGTCACCATGGGAACTCTCACCATGAGCACTTTCACAATGGGAAATGTCACCATGGGCACTGTCACCATCGGCACTGTCACCATGGGAACTGTCACCATGAGCACTATCATCATGAGCAAAATCACCATGGGCAGTGTCACCGTGAGCAATATCACCAGGGGCAGTGTCACCATGAGCACTATCACCATGAGCACGAACACCATTGGAACTGTCACCATGTGCACTGTCAACATGAGCACTTACACCCTGGGAACTCTCACCATGGGCACTGTCACCATGGGCAGTGTCACCATGGACACTGTCACCATGAGCACTATCATCATGGGCAGTGCCATCATGAGGAATTTCACCATGGGAACTCCAACCATGTACACCGCCAGCATGAGCACAGTCACCATGGGCAGTGTCACCATGAGCACTGTCACCATGGGCACTTTCAACATGGCCAATGTCACCATGGGCACTGTCACCATGGACACTGTCATCATGAGCTCTGTTACCACGGACACTGCCACCATGAGCACTGTAACCATTGGCACTGCCACTGTGGTCACTGTCACCATGGGTACTGTCACCATGGGCACTGTCACCATGGACACTGCCACAGTGAGCACTGTAACAGTGAGCACTGTCACCATGGGCACTGTCACCAAGGAACTCTCACCATGAGCACTGTCACCATGGAAAATGTCACCATGGACAGTGTCACCACAGGCACTGTTACCATGGGCAGTGTCACCATGAGCACTATCACCATGGTCTGTGTCACCATAAGCAATATCACCAAGGGCACTGTCACCATGAGCACTATTACCATGGACACTATCACCATGAGCACTATCATTGTGAGCACTGTCACCGTGAGCACTGTCACCGTGTACACTGTCACCATGAGCACTGTCACCATGAGCAATATCACCATGGGAAGTAACATCATGGGAACGGTCACCATGGGCACTCTCACCATGGGCACTGTCACCATGGGCACTGTCGCCATGGACACTGTCAACATGGGCACTGTCAACATGAGCATTCTCACCATACGAACTCTCACCATGAGCACTGTCACAATGGGAAATGTCACCATGGGCACTGTCACCATGGGAACTGTCACCATGGACACTGTCACCATCAGCAGTATCATCATGGGCAGTGCCACCATAAGGAATTTCACCATGGGAACTCCAACCATGTAGACCGCCAGCATGAGAACAGTCACCATGGGCATTGTAACCAAGAGCACTATCACCAAGGGCACTGTCACCATGAGCACTATCACCATGGGAAATGTCACCATGGGAACGGTCACCATGGGCACTGTCACCATGTGAACTTTCACCATGAGCACTATCACCAAGGGCACTGTCACCATGAGCACTGTCACCATGGGCACTTTCAACATGGGCACTGTCACCATAGGCAATGTCACCATGGGCACTGTCACCATGGGCACTGTCACCATGGACACTTTCACCATGGGCAGTGACTGTCACCATGGGCACTCTCACCATGGGCACTGTCACCATGGGCACTGTCACCATGGACCCAGTCACCATGGGCATTGTCACCATGGGCAGTGTCACAATGGGAACTCTCACCATGAGCACTGTAACCATGGGAAATGTCACCCTGGGCACTGTCACCATGGTCACTGTCACCATGGACCCAGTCACCATGAGAACTGTCACCATGAACACTGTCACCATGAGCACTATCATCATGGGAAATGTCACCATGGGCACTGTCACCATGGGCACTATCACCATGCAAAGTGTCACAGTGGGCCCTGTCACCATGGGCACTGTCACCATGGACACTGTCACCATGTGAACTGTCACCATGAGCACTATCACCGTGAGAACTGTCACCTTGGGCACTGTCACCATGGGCACTTTAACCATGGGAACTGTCACCATGAGCACTATCACAATGAGCACTATCACCATGTGCAGTGTCACCATGAGCAATATCACCAAGGGCACTGTCACCGTGAACACTATTACCATGGGCACTATCACCAAGGGCCCTGTCACCGTGAGCAATGTCACCATGAGCACTGTCACTGTGGGCACTGTCACCATGAGAACTGTCACCATGGGCACTGTCACCATGGGAACTCTCACCATGAGTACTGTTACTGTGGACACTATCACCGTGAGCAATATCACAATGGGCACTGTCACCATGAGCACTATCACCAAGGGCACTGTTACCGTGAACACCATTACCATAGGCACTATCACCATGAGCACTATCACCGTGTGCACTGTCACCCTGAGCACTGTCACCATGAGCACTATCATCATGGGCAGTGCCACCATAAGGAATTTCACCATGGGAACTCCACCCATGTACACCGCCAGCATGAGCACAGTCACCATGGGCAGTGTCACCATGAGCACTCTCACCATGGGCACTTTCAACTAGGGCACTGTCACCATGCAAACTGCCACCAGGAGCACTATCACCATGAGCACTATCACCAAGGGCATTGTCACCATGAGCACGATCTCCGTGAGCATTATCACCGTGAGCACTGTCACCATGGGCACTTTCAACATGGCCAATGTCACCATGGGCACTCTCACCATGGACACTGTCATCATGAGCACTGTAACCATTGGCACTGTTACCGTGCGCACTTTCACCATGGGAACTGTCAATATGGGCACTGTCACTGTGGGCACTGTCTCCATGGGCACTCTCACCATGAGCACTGTCACCATGGACACTGTCACAATGGGCACTGTCAACATGAGCACTGTCACCATGGGCAGTGTCACCGTGAGCAATATCAACATGGGCACTGTCACTGTGAGCAGTATTACCATGTGCACTATCACCATGTGCACTATCACCGTGAGCACTGTCACCGGGGGCACTGTCACCGTTTGCAATGTCACCATGAGAACTATCACCATGGGAAATGTAACCATGGGAACGGTCACCATGGGCACTGTCAAGATGAGCACTGTCACCATGGGCACTGTCACCATTAGCACTTTCACCATGGGAAATGTCACCATGGGCACTGTCACCATGGGCACTATCACCATGCAAAGTGTCACAGTGGGCACTGTCAACATGGGCACTCTCACCATGGGCACTGTCACCATGTGAACTGTCACCATGAGCACTATCACCGTAAGCACTGTCACCTTGGGCACTGTCACCATGAGCACTGTCACCATGGGCACTTTAACCATGGGAACTGTCACCATGACCACTATCACCATGAGCACTGTCACCTTGGGCACTGTCACCATGAGCACTGTCACCATGGGCACTTTAACCATGGGAACTGTCACCATGAGCACTATCACCGTGAGCACTGTCACCTTGGGCACTGTCACCATGAGCACTGTCACCTTGGGCACTTTAACCATGGGAACTGTCACCATGAGCAATATCACCATTGGCACTGTCACCATGAGCACTATTACCATGGGCACTATCACCAAGGGCACTGTCACCGTGAGCAATGTCACCATGAGAACTGTCACCATGGGCACTGTCACCATGGGAACTCTCACCATGAGTACTGTCACTGTGGACACTATCACCGTGAGCAATATCACAATGGGCACTGTCACCATGAGCACTATCACCAAGGGCACTATTACCGTGAACACCATTACCATAGGCACTATCACCATGAGCACTATCACCGTGTGCACTGTCACCATGAGCACTATCACCATGGGAAGTGTCACCATGGGCACTGTCAACATGAGCACTGTCACCATGGGAACTCTCACCATGAGCACTTTCACAATGGGAAATGTCACCATGGGCACTGTCACCATCGGCACTGTCACCATGGGAACTGTCACCATGAGCACTATCATCATGAGCACAATCACCATGGGCAGTGTCACCGTGAGCAATATCACCAGGGGCAGTGTCACCATGAGCACTATCACCATGAGCACGATCACCATGGGAACTGTCCCCGTGTGCACTGTCAAAATGAGCACTTACACCATGGGCACTCTCACCATGGGCACTGTCACCATGGGCACTGTCACCATGGACCCAGTCACCATGGGCATTGTCACCATGGGCAGTGTCACCATGGGAACTCTCACCATGAGCACTGTAACCATGGGAAATGTCACCCTGGGCACTGTCACCATGGGCACTGTCACCATGGACACTGTCACCATGAGCACTATCATCATGGGCAGTGCCACCATAAGGAATTTCACCATGGGAACTCCACCCATGTACACCGCCAGCATGAGCACAGTCACCATGGGCAGTGTCACCATGAGCACTCTCACCATGGGCACTTTCAACATGGCCTATGTCACCATGGGCACTCTCACCATGGACACTGTCATCATGAGCACTGTAACCATTGGCACTGTTACCGTGCGCACTTTCACGATGGGAACTGTCAATATGAGCACTGTCACTGTGGGCACTGTCTCCATGGGCACTCTCACCATGGGCACTGTCACCATGGACACTGTCACCATGGGCACTGTCACCATGAGCACTGTAACCATTGGCACTGCCACCTAGGGCACTGTCAGCATGGGTACTGTCACCATGGGCACTGTCACCATTGACACTGCCACAGTGAGCACTGTCACCGTGGGCACTGTCACCATTAGCACTGTCACCATGGGCACTGTCACCATGGACACTTTCACCATGGGCAGTGACTGTCACCATGGGCACTCTCACCATGGGCACTGTCAACATGGGCACTGTCACCATGGACCCAGTCACCATGGGCATTGTCACCATGGGCAGTGTCACCATGGGAACTCTCACCATGAGCACTGTAACCATGGGAAATGTCACCCTGGGCACTGTCACCATGGGCACTGTCACCATGGACACTGTCACCATGAGCACTATCATCATGGGCAGTGCCACCATAAGGAATTTCACCATGGGAACTCCACCCATGTACACCGCCAGCATGAGCACAGTCACCATGGGCAGTGTCACCATGAGCACTCTCACCATGGGCACTTTCAACATGGGCATTGTCACCATGAGAACTGCCACCAGGAGCACTATCACCATGAGCACTATCACCAACGGCATTGTCACCGTGAGCACTATCTCCGTGAGCACTGTCACCATGGGCACTTTCAACATGGTCAAAGTCACCATGGGCACTCTCACCATGGACACTGTCATCATGAGCTCTGTTACCATTGAAACTGTCACCATGAGCACTGTCATCTTGGGAACTGCCACCATGGACACTGCCACCATGAGCACTGTAACCATTGGCACTGTTACCGTGCGCACTTTCACCATGGGAACTGTCAATATGAGCACTGTCACTGTGGGCACTGTCTCCATGGGCACTCTAAGCATGGGCACTGTCACCATGGGCACTGTCAACATGAGCACTGTCACCATGGGCAGTGTCAACATGAGCAATATCAACATGGGCACTGTCACTGTGAGCACTATTACCATGTGCACTATCACCATGTGCCTTATCACCGTGAGCAATGTCACCGGGGGCACAGTCACCGTTTGCACTGTCACCATGAGCACTATCACCATGGGAAATGTCACCATGGGAACGGTCACCATGGGCACTGTCAATATGAGAACTGTCACCATGGGAACTGTCACCATGGGCACTATCACCATGCAGAGTGTCACAGTGGGCACTGTCACCATGGGCACTCTCACCATGGACACTGTCACCATGTGAACTGTCACCATGAGCACTATCACCGTGAGCACTGTCACCTTGGGCACTGTCACCATGAGCACTGTCACCATGATCACTTTAACCATCTGAACTGTCACCATGAGCACTATCACCATGAGCACTATCACCATGGGCAGTGTCACCATGAGCAATATCACCATGGGCACTGTCACCGTGAGCACTATTACCATGGGCACTATCACCAAGGGCACTGTCATCGTGAGCAATGTCACCATGAGCACTGTCACCGTGGGCACTGTCACCATGAGAACTGTCACCATGGGCACTGTCACCATGGGAACTCTCACCATGAGTACTGTCACTGTGGACACTATCACCGTGAGCAATATCACAATGGGCACTGTCACCATGAGCACTATCACCAAGGGCACTGTTACTGTGAACACCATTACCATAGGTACTATCACCATGAGCACTATCACCGTGTGCAGTGTCACCATGAGCACTATCACCATGGGAAGTGTCACCATGGGCACTGTCAACATGAGCACTGTCACCATGGGAACTCTCACCATGAGCACTTTCACAATGGGAAATGTCACCATGGGCACTGTCACCATCGGCACTGTCACCATGGGAACTGTCACCATGAGCACTATCATCATGAGCACAATCACCATGGGCAGTGTCACCGTGAGCAATATCACCAAGGGCAGTGTCACCATGAGCACTATCACCATGAGCACGATCACCATGAGCACGATCACCCTGTGCACTGTCACCATAAGCAGGGTCACCGTGAGAACTATCACCATGGTCACTGTCACCATGAGGACGGTCACAGTGGGCACTGTCAACATGAGCACTGTCACCATGGAAACTCTCACCATGAGCACTCTTATCATGTGAAATGTCAACATGGGCATTATCATTATGGGCACTGTCACCATGGGCAGTGTCACCATGAGCAGTGTCACCATGGGAAATGTCACCATGGGCACTTTCAACTTGGGCACTGTCACCATGCGAACTGTCACCATGAGCACTATGACCTTTAGCACTATCACCATGAGCACTGTCACCATAAACACTGTCACCGGGGGCACTGTCAACATTAGCACTGTCACTGTGGGCACTATCACGGTGAGCACTATTACAATGGGCACTGTCACCAAGGGCACTGTAACCATGAGCACTATCACCCAGTGCACTGTCATCATGTGCAGTGTCACCATGAGAACTATCACCATGGTGACTGTCACCATAGGAATGGTCACCATCGGCACTGTCAACATGAGCACTGTCACCGTGGGAACTCTCACCATGAGGACTGTCACCAGGGGAAATGTTACAACGGGCACTGTCACCATGGTAACAGTCACCCTGAGCACTGTCACCATGGGCACTCTCACCATGGGCACAGTTACCATGCACACTGTCACCATGGGACTGTCACCATGGACATTGCCACAGTCAGCACTATCACCGTGAGCACTGTCACCATGGGAAATGTCACCATGAGCACTGTCACCATGGGAACTGTCACCATGAGCACTGTCACCATGAGTACTATCACCATGGGAACTGTCACCATGGGAATGGTCACCATGGGCACTGTCAACATGAACACTGTCACCATGGAAACTCTCACCATGAGCACTGTCACAATGGGCACTGTCACCATGGGAACTGTCACCATGGGCACTTTCAACATGGGCACTGTCACCATGGGAACTGTCACCATGAGCACTATGACCTTTAGCACTATTACCATGAGCACTATCACCAAGGGCACTGTCACCATGAGCACTATCACCATGAGCACTGTCACCATAAACACTGTCACCGGGGGCACTGTCAATATTAGCACTGTCACTGTGGGCATTATCACCGTGAGCACTATCACAATGGGCACTGTCACCATGGGCCCTGTCACCATTAGCACTATCACCATGAGCACTATCACCATGTACACTGTCACCATGAGCAGGGTCACCATGAGAACTATCACCATGGTCACTGTCACCATGGGAACGGTCACCATGGGCACTGTTAACATGAGCACTGTCACCATGGAAACTCTCACCCTGAGCATTGTCACCATGGGAAATGTCACCATGGGCAATGTGACCATGGGCACTGTCACCATGGGAATTGTCACCATGAGCACTGTCACCATGGGCACTGTGACCATGGACACTGTCACCATGGGCACTGTCATCATGGGCACTCTCACCATGGGCACTGGCACAATGGACGCTGTCACCATGGGCACTGTCAACCTGAGCACTGTCACCATGGGATCTCTCACCATGAGCACTCTTATCATGTGAAATGTCAACATGGGCATTATCATTATGGGCACTGTCACCATGGGCAGTGTCACCATGAGCAGTGTCACCATGGGAAATGTCACCATGGGCAATGTGACCATGGGCACTGTCACCATGGGAATTGTCACCATGAGCACTGTCACCATGGGCACTGTGACCATGGACACTGTCACCATGAGCACTATTATCATGGGCAGTGCCACCATAAGAAATTTCACCATGGGAACTCCACCCATGTACACCGCCAGCATGAGCACAGTCACCATGGGCAGTGTCACCATGAGCACTGTCACCATGGGCACTGTAACCATGGGAACTGTCACCATGAGCACTGTTACCGTGAGTACTATCTCCATGGGCAGTGTCACCGTGAGCAATATCACCATGAGCAATGTCACCGTGAGCACTCTTATACTGGGGACTGCCACCAAGGGCACTGTCTCCGTGATCACTGTCACCGTGAGCACTGGCACCATGGGCACTGTCACCATGGACACTGTCACAATGGGCACTGTCAACATGAGCACTGTCACCAAGGGAACTCTCACCATGAGCACTGTAACCATGGGAAATGTCACCATGGGCACTGTCACCATGGAAACTGTCACCATGAGCACTATCATCATGGGCAGTGCCACCATAAGGAATTTCACCATGGGAACTCCAACCATGTACACCGCTAGCATGAGCACAGTCATCATGGGCAGTGTCACCATGAACACTGTCACCATGAGCACTGTAACCATTGGCACTGCCACCTAGGGCACTGTCAGCATGGGTACTGTCACCATGGGCACTGTCACCATGGACATTGCCACAGTGACCACTGTCACCGTGAGCACTGTCACCATGGAAACTGTCACCATGAGCACTTTCACCAGTGACAGTGTCACCATGGGCACTGTCAACATGAGCAGTGTCACCATGGCATTATCACCATGAGCACAGTCACCATGGGAAATGTCACCATGGGCAGTGTCACCATGGGCACTCTCACCATGGGGAGTGTCACCATGAGCACTGTCACCATGGGCAGTGTCACCTTGAGCACTATCACCAAGGGCACTTTCAACATGGGCACTCTCACCATGGGGACTGTCACCATGGACACTGTCATCATGATCTCTGTAACCATGGGAACTGTCACCATGAGCACTGCCATCTTGGGAACTGCCACCATGGACACTGCTACCATGAGCACTGTAAACATTGGCACTACCACTATGGGCACACTCACCATGGGTACTGTCACCATAGGTACTGTCACCATGAACACAGCCACAGTGAGCACTGTCACAGTGAGCACTGTCACCATGGGAACTGTCACCATGAGCACTGTCATCTTGGGAACCACCACCATGGACACTGCCACCATGAGCACTGTAACCATTGGCAGTGCCACCGTGGGCACTGTCACCATGGGTACTGTCACCATGGGCACTGTCACCATTGATACTGCCACAGTGAGCACTGTCACCGTGGGCACTGTCACCATGAGCACTGTCACCATGGGCACTGTCACCATGGACACTTTCACCATGGGCAGTGACTGTCACCATGGGCACTCTCACCATGGGCACTGTCAACATGGGCACTGTCACCATGGACCCAGTCACCATGGGCATTGTCACCATGGGCAGTGTCACCATGGGAACTCTCACCATGAGCACTGTAACCATGGGAAGTGTCACCCTGGGCACTGTCACCATGGGCACTGTCACCATGGACACTGTCACCATGAGCACTATCATCATGGGCAGTGCCACCATAAGGAATTTCACCATGGGAACTCCACCCATGTACACCGCCAGCATGAGCACAGTCACCATGGGCAGTGTCACCATGAGCACTCTCACCATGGGCACTTTCAACACGGGCACTGTCACCATGAGAACTGCCACCATGAGCACTATCACCATGAGCACTATCACCAAGGGCATTGTCACCGTGAGCACTTTCTCCGTGAGCACTGTCACCATGGGCACTTTCAACATGGCCAATGTCACCATGGGCAATCTCACCATGGACACTGTCATCATGAGCTCTGTTACCATTGAAACTGTCACCATGAGCACTGTCATCTGGGGAACTGCCACAATGGACACTGCCACCATGAGCACTGTAACCATTGGCACTGTTACCGTGCGCACTTTCACCATGGGAACTGTCAATATGAGCACTGTCACTGTGGGCACTGTCTCCATGGGCACTCTAAGCATGGGCACTGTCACCATGGGCACTGTCAACATGAGCACTGTCACCATGGGCAGTGTCACCATGAGCAATATCAACATGGGCACTGTCACTGTGAGCACTATTACCATGTGCACTATCACCATGTGCACTATCACCGTGAGCAATGTCACCGGGGGCACAGTCACCGTTTGCACTGTCACCATGAGCACTATCACCATGGGAAATGTCACCATGGGAACGGTCACCATGGGCACTGTCAATATGAGCACTGTCACCATGGGAACTGTCACCATGAGCACTGTCACCATGGGAAATGTCACCATGGGCACTGTCACCATGGGCACTATCACCATGCAGAGTGTCACAGTGGGCACTGTCACCATGGGCACTCTCACCATGGACACTGTCACCATGTGAACTGTCACCATGAGCACTATCACCGTGAGCACTGTCACCTTGGGCACTGTCACCATGAGCACTGTCACCATGGGCACTTTAACCATGGGAACTGTCACCATGAGCACTATCACCATGAGCACTATCACCATGGGCAGTGTCACCATGAGCAATATCACCATGGGCACTGTCACCGTGAGCACTATTACCATGGGCACTATCACCAAGGGCACTGTCATCGTGAGCAATGTCACCATGAGCACTGTCACCGTGGGCACTGTCACCATGAGAACTGTCACCATGGGCACTGTCACCATGGGAACTCTCACCATGAGTACTGTCACTGTGGACACTATCACCGTGAGCAATATCACAATGGGCACTGTCACCATGAGCACTATCACCAAGGGCACTGTTACCGTGAACACCATTACCATAGGCACTATCACCATGAGCACTATCACCGTGTGCACTGTCACCATGAGCACTATCACCATGGGAAGTGTCACCATGGGCACTGTCAACATGAGCACTGTCACCATGGGAACTCTCACCATGAGCACTTTCACAATGGGAAATGTCACCATGGGCACTGTCACCATCGGCACTGTCACCATGGGAACTGTCACCATGAGCACTATCATCATGAGCACAATCACCATGGGCAGTGTCACCGTGAGCAATATCACCAGGGGCAGTGTCACCATGAGCACTATCACCATGAGCACGAACACCATTGGAACTGTCACCATGTGCACTGTCAACATGAGCACTTACACCCTGGGAACTCTCACCATGGGCACTGTCACCATGGGCAGTGTCACCATGGACACTGTCACCATGAGCACTATCATCATGGGCAGTGCCATCATGAGGAATTTCACCATGGGAACTCCAACCATGTACACCGCCAGCATGAGCACAGTCACCATGGGCAGTGTCACCATGAGCACTGTCACCATGGGCACTTTCAACATGGCCAATGTCACCATGGGCACTGTCACCATGGACACTGTCATCATGAGCTCTGTTACCACGGACACTGCCACCATGAGCACTGTAACCATTGGCACTGCCACTGTGGTCACTGTCACCATGGGTACTGTCACCATGGGCACTGCCACAGTGAGCACTGTAACAGTGAGCACTGTCACCATGGGCACTGTCACCAAGGAACTCTCACCATGAGCACTGTCACCATGGAAAATGTCACCATGGACAGTGTCACCACAGGCACTGTTACCATGGGCAGTGTCACCATGAGCACTATCACCATGGTCTGTGTCACCATAAGCAATATCACCAAGGGCACTGTCACCATGAGCACTATTACCATGGACACTATCACCATGAGCACTATCATTGTGAGCACTGTCACCGTGAGCACTGTCACCATTGACACTCTCACCATGGGCACATTCACCATGGACACTGTCACCATGAGCAATATCACCATGGGAAATAACACCATGGGAACGGTCACCATGGGCACTCTCACCATGGGCACTGTCACCATGGGCACTGTCACCATGGACACTGTCAACATGGGCACTGTCAACATGAGCATTGTCACCATACGAACTCTCACCATGAGCACTGTCACCATGGGAAATGTCACCATGGGCACTGTCACCATGGGAACTGTCACCATGGACACTGTCACCATCAGCAGTATCATCATGGGCAGTGCCACCATAAGGAATTTCACCATGGGAACTCCAACCATGTACACCGTCAGCATGAGAACAGTCACCATGGGCAGTGTAACCATGAGCACTATCACCAAGGGCACTGTCACCATGAGCACTATCACCATGGGAAATGTCACCATGGGAACGGTCACCATGGGCACTGTCACCATGTGAACTTTCACCATGAGCACTATCACCAAGGGCACTGTCACCATGAGCACTGTCACCATGGGCACTTTTAACATGGGCACTGTCACCATGGAAACTCTCACCATGAGCACTTTCACAATGGGAAATGTAACCATGGGCACTGTCACCATCGGCACTGTCACCATGCGAACTGTCACCATGAGCACTATCACCATGAGCACAATCACCATGGGCAGTGTCACCGTGAGCAATATCACCAGGGGCAGTGTCACCATGAGCACTATCACCATGAGCACGATCACCATGGGAACTGTCACCGTGTGCACTGTCAACATGAGCACTTACACCATGGGAACTCTCACCATAGGCACTGTCACCATGGGCAGTGTCACGATGGACACTGTCACCATGAGCACTATCATCATGGGCAGTGCCCTCATGAGGAACTTCACCATGGGAACTCCAACCATGTACACCGCCAGCATGAGCACAGTCACCATGGGCGGTGTCACCATGAGCACTGTCACCATGGGTACTTTCAACATGGCCATTGTCACCATGGGCACTGTCACCATGGACACTGTCATCATGAGCTCTGTTACCACGGACACTGCCACCATGAGCACTGTAACCATTGGCACTGCCACTGTGGTCACTGTCACCATGGGTACTGTCACCATGGGCACTGTCACCATGGACACTGCCACAGTGAGCACTGTTACAGTGAGCACTGTCACCATGGGCACTGTCACCAAGGAACTCTCACCATGAGCACTGTCACCATGGAAAATGTCACCATGGGCAGTGTCACCACAGGCACTGTTACCATGGGCAGTGTCACCATGAGCACTATCACCATGGTCTGTGTCACTGTAAGCAATATCACCAAGGGCACTGTCACCATGAGCACTATTACCATGGACACTATCACCATGAGCACTATCATTGTGAGCACTGTCACCGTGAGCACTGTCACCATTGACACTGTCACCATGGGCACATTCACCATGGACACTGTCACCATGAGCAATATCATCATGGGCAGTGCCACCATGAGGAATTTCACCATGTGAACTCCAACCATGTACACCGCCAGCATGAGCACAGTCACCATGGGCAGTGTCACGATGAGCACTGTCACCATGCACACTTTCAACATGGGCATTGTCACCATGGACACTGTCACCATGAACACTGTCATCATGAGCCCTATTATCATGGGAACTGTCACCATGAGCACTGTCTTCTTGGGAACTGCCACCATGGACAATGCCACCATGAGCACTGTAACCATTGGCACTGCCACCGTGGGCACTGTCAACATGGGTACTGTCGCCATGGGCACTGTCACCATGGACATTGCCACAGTGTGCACTGTCACCGTGAGCACTGTCACCATGGGAACTCTCACGATGAGCACTGTCACCATTAGCACTATCACCATGGGAACTGTCACCATGGGAATGGTCACCATGGGCACTGTCAACATGACCGCTGTCACCATGGAAACTCTTGCCATGAGCACTGTCACCATTGGAAAAGTCACCATGGGCACTGTCACCATGAGAACTGTCACCATGGGCACTTTCAACATGGGCACTGTCACCACGCGAAATGTCACTATGAGCACTATGACCTTTATCACTATCACCATAAGCAGTATCACCAAAGGCACTGTCACCATGAGCACTATCACCGTGAGCACTATCACCATGAGCACTGTCACCATAAACACTGTCACCGGGACACTGTCAATATTAGCACTGTCACTGTGGGCAGTATCACCGTGAGCACTCTCACAATGGGCACTGTCACCATGGGCACTGTCACCATGGGCACTGTCACCATGAGCACTATCACCATGAGCACTATCACCAAGTGCACTGTCACCGTGAGAACTATTACCATAGGCACTATCACCATGAGCACAATCACCATGAGCACTATCACCCTGTGCACTGTCACCATAAGCAGGGTCACCATGAGAACTATCACCATGGTCACTGTCACCATGAGGACGGTCACAGTGGGCACTGTCAACATGAGCACTGTCACCATGGAAACTCTCACCATGAGCACTGTCACCATGGGAAAAGTCACCATGGGCACTGTCAACATGGGAACTGTCACCGTGGGCACTTTCAACTTGGGCACTGTCACCATGCGAACTGTCACCATGAGCACTATGACCTTTAGCACTATCACCATGAGCACTGTCACCATAAACACTGTCACTGGGGGCACTGTCAACATTAGCACTGTCACTGTGGGCACTATCACGGTGAGCACTATTACAATGGGCAGTGTCACCAAGGGCACTGTAACCATGAGCACTATCACCCTGTGCACTGTCATCATGTGCAGTGTCACCATGAGAACTATCACCATGGTGACTGTCACCATAGGAATGGTCACCATCGGCACTGTCAACATGAGCACTGTCACCGTGGGAACTCTCACCATGAGGACTGTCACCAGGGGAAATGTTACAATGGGCACTGTCACCATGGTAACTGTCACCCTGAGCACTGTCACCGTGGGCACTGTCACCATGGGCACTCTCACCATGGGCACAGTTACCATGCACACTGTCACCATGGGACTGTCACCATGGACATTGCCACAGTCAGCACTGTCACCGTGAGCACTGTCACCATGGGAAATGTCACCATGAGCACTGTCACCATGGGAACTGTCACCATGAGCACTGTCACCATGAGTACTATCACCATGGGAACTGTCACCATGGGAATGGTCACCATGGGCACTGTCAACATGAACACTGTCACCATGGAAACTCTCACCATGAGCACTGTCACAATGGGCACTGTCACCATGGGAACTGTCACCATGGGCACTTTCAACATGGGCACTGTCACCATGGGAACTGTCACCATGAGCACTATGACCTTTAGCACTATTACCATGAGCACTATCACCAAGGGCACTGTCACCATGAGCACTATCACCATGAGCACTGTCACCATAAACACTGTCACCGGGGGCACTGTCAATATTAGCACTGTCACTGTGGGCATTATCACCGTGAGCACTATCACAATGGGCACTGTCACCATGGGCCCTGTCACCAT
The DNA here is from genome assembly GCF_965194825.1 of Balaenoptera physalus. NCBI lineage: Eukaryota > Metazoa > Chordata > Mammalia > Artiodactyla > Balaenopteridae > Balaenoptera > Balaenoptera physalus. Next base: position 307,323 of record NW_028126274.1, on the reverse strand, counting down.
TAGCACTATCACCATGAGCACTATCACCATGTACACTGTCACCATGAGCAGGGTCACCATGAGAACTATCACCATGGTCACTGTCACCATGGGAACGGTCACCATGGGCACTGTTAACATGAGCACTGTCACCATGGAAACTCTCACCCTGAGCATTGTCACCATGGGAAATGTCACCATGGGCAATGTGACCATGGGCACTGTCACCATGGGAATTGTCACCATGAGCACTGTCACCATGGGCACTGTGACCATGGACACTGTCACCATGGGCACTGTCATCATGGGCACTCTCACCATGGGCACTGGCACAATGGACGCTGTCACCATGGGCACTGTCAACCTGAGCACTGTCACCATGGGATCTCTCACCATGAGCACTCTTATCATGTGAAATGTCAATATGGGCATTATCATTATGGGCACTGTCACCATGGGCAGTGTCACCATGAGCAGTGTCACCATGGACACTGTCTCCATGGGAACTGTCACCATAAGCACTATCACCGTGAGCACTATCACCATGAGGACTATCACCAAGGGCACTGTCATCGTGAGCACTATCACCGTGAGCACTGTCACTGTGGGCACAGTCACCGTGTGCACTGTCACCATGAGCACTCTCACCTTGGGAAATGCCATCATGGGAATGGTCACCATGGGCACTCTCAAGATGAGCACTATCACCATGGGAAATCTCACCATGAGCACTGTCACCATGGGAATTGTCACCATGAGCACTCTCACCATAGGCACTGTTACCATGAGCACTGTCACCATGGGCACTGTCACCATGGTAAATGTCACCATGAGCTCTTTCACCTTGACCACTGTCAGCATGGGCTGTGTCACCATAAGCAATATCACCATGGGCAGTGTCACCATTAGCATTATTACCATGGACACTGTCACCATGAGCTCTATCATCGTGAGCACTGTCACCGTGGGCACTGTCAATGTGTGCACTGTCACCATAGGAAATCTCACCATGGGAAATGTCACGATGGGCACTAATACCATGGGAAGTGTCACCATGGGAACGGTCACCATGGCCGCTCTCACCATTGGCACTCTCACCATGGGCACTGTCACCATGGGCACTGTCAACATGAGCACTGTCACCATAGGAACTCTCACCATGAGCACTGTCACCATGAGAAATGTCACCATGGGCACTGTCACCATGGGCACTGTCACCATGGACACTGTCACCATGAGCACTATTATCATGGGCAGTGCCACCATAAGAAATTTCACCATGGGAACTCCACCCATGTACACCGCCAGCATGAGCACAGTCACCATGGGCAGTGTCACCATGAGCACTGTCACCATGGGCACTGTAACCATGGGAACTGTCACCATGAGCACTGTTACCGTGAGTACTATCTCCATGGGCAGTGTCACCGTGAGCAATATCACCATGAGCAATGTCACCGTGAGCACTCTTATACTGGGGACTGCCACCAAGGGCACTGTCTCCGTGATCACTGTCACCGTGAGCACTGGCACCATGGGCACTGTCACCATGGACACTGTCACAATGGGCACTGTCAACATGAGCACTGTCACCAAGGGAACTCTCACCATGAGCACTGTAACCATGGGAAATGTCACCATGGGCACTGTCACCATGGAAACTGTCACCATGAGCACTATCATCATGGGCAGTGCCACCATAAGGAATTTCACCATGGGAACTCCAACCATGTACACCGCTAGCATGAGCACAGTCATCATGGGCAGTGTCACCATGAACACTGTCACCATGAGCACTGTAACCATTGGCACTGCCACCTAGGGCACTGTCAGCATGGGTACTGTCACCATGGGCACTGTCACCATGGACATTGCCACAGTGACCACTGTCACCGTGAGCACTGTCACCATGGAAACTGTCACCATGAGCACTGTCACCAGTGACAGTGTCACCATGGGCACTGTCAACATGAGCAGTGTCACCATGGCATTATCACCATGAGCACAGTCACCATGGGAAATGTCACCATGGGCAGTGTCACCATGGGCACTCTCACCATGGGGAGTGTCACCATGAGCACTGTCACCATGGGCAGTGTCACCTTGAGCACTATCACCAAGGGCACTTTCAACATGGGCACTCTCACCATGGGGACTGTCACCATGGACACTGTCATCATGATCTCTGTAACCATGGGAACTGTCACCATGAGCACTGCCATCTTGGGAACTGCCACCATGGACACTGCTACCATGAGCACTGTAAACATTGGCACTACCACTATGGGCACACTCACCATGGGTACTGTCACCATAGGTACTGTCACCATGAACACAGCCACAGTGAGCACTGTCACAGTGAGCACTGTCACCATGGGAACTGTCACCATGAGCACTGTCATCTTGGGAACCACCACCATGGACACTGCCACCATGAGCACTGTAACCATTGGCAGTGCCACCGTGGGCACTGTCACCATGGGTACTGTCACCATGGGCACTGTCACCATTGATACTGCCACAGTGAGCACTGTCACCGTGGGCACTGTCACCATGAGCACTGTCACCATGGGCACTGTCACCATGGACACTTTCACCATGGGCAGTGACTGTCACCATGGGCACTCTCACCATGGGCACTGTCAACATGGGCATTGTCACCATGGGCAGTGTCACCATGGGAACTCTCACCATGAGCACTGTAACCATGGGAAGTGTCACCCTGGGCACTGTCACCATGGGCACTGTCACCATGGACACTGTCACCATGAGCACTATCATCATGGGCAGTGCCACCATAAGGAATTTCACCATGGGAACTCCACCCATGTACACCGCCAGCATGAGCACAGTCACCATGGGCAGTGTCACCATGAGCACTCTCACCATGGGCACTTTCAACATGGGCACTGTCACCATGAGAACTGCCACCATGAGCACTATCACCATGAGCACTATCACCAAGGGCATTGTCACCGTGAGCACTTTCTCCGTGAGCACTGTCACCATGGGCACTTTCAACATGGCCAATGTCACCATGGGCAATCTCACCATGGACACTGTCATCATGAGCTCTGTTACCATTGAAACTGTCACCATGAGCACTGTCATCTGGGGAACTGCCACAATGGACACTGCCACCATGAGCACTGTAACCATTGGCACTGTTACCGTGCGCACTTTCACCATGGGAACTGTCAATATGAGCACTGTCACTGTGGGCACTGTCTCCATGGGCACTCTAAGCATGGGCACTGTCACCATGGGCACTGTCAACATGAGCACTGTCACCATGGGCAGTGTCACCATGAGCAATATCAACATGGGCACTGTCACTGTGAGCACTATTACCATGTGCACTATCACCATGTGCACTATCACCGTGAGCAATGTCACCGGGGGCACAGTCACCGTTTGCACTGTCACCATGAGCACTATCACCATGGGAAATGTCACCATGGGAACGGTCACCATGGGCACTGTCAATATGAGCACTGTCACCATGGGAACTGTCACCATGAGCACTGTCACCATGGGAAATGTCACCATGGGCACTGTCACCATGGGCACTATCACCATGCAGAGTGTCACAGTGGGCACTGTCACCATGGGCACTCTCACCATGGACACTGTCACCATGTGAACTGTCACCATGAGCACTATCACCGTGAGCACTGTCACCTTGGGCACTGTCACCATGAGCACTGTCACCATGGGCACTTTAACCATGGGAACTGTCACCATGAGCACTATCACCATGAGCACTATCACCATGGGCAGTGTCACCATGAGCAATATCACCATGGGCACTGTCACCGTGAGCACTATTACCATGGGCACTATCACCAAGGGCACTGTCATCGTGAGCAATGTCACCATGAGCACTGTCACCGTGGGCACTGTCACCATGAGAACTGTCACCATGGGCACTGTCACCATGGGAACTCTCACCATGAGTACTGTCACTGTGGACACTATCACCGTGAGCAATATCACAATGGGCACTGTCACCATGAGCACTATCACCAAGGGCACTGTTACCGTGAACACCATTACCATAGGCACTATCACCATGAGCACTATCACCGTGTGCACTGTCACCATGAGCACTATCACCATGGGAAGTGTCACCATGGGCACTGTCAACATGAGCACTGTCACCATGGGAACTCTCACCATGAGCACTTTCACAATGGGAAATGTCACCATGGGCACTGTCACCATCGGCACTGTCACCATGGGAACTGTCACCATGAGCACTATCATCATGAGCACAATCACCATGGGCAGTGTCACCGTGAGCAATATCACCAGGGGCAGTGTCACCATGAGCACTATCACCATGAGCACGATCACCATGGGAACTGTCACCATGTGCACTGTCAACATGAGCACTTACACCCTGGGAACTCTCACCATGGGCACTGTCACCATGGGCAGTGTCACCATGGACACTGTCACCATGAGCACTATCATCATGGGCAGTGCCATCATGAGGAATTTCACCATGGGAACTCTAACCATGTACACCGCCAGCATGAGCACAGTCACCATGGGCAGTGTCACCATGAGCACTGTCACCATGGGCACTTTCAACATGGCCAATGTCACCATGGGCACTGTCACCATGGACACTGTCATCATGAGCTCTGTTACCACGGACACTGCCACCATGAGCACTGTAACCATTGGCACTGCCACTGTGGTCACTGTCACCATGGGTACTGTCACCATGGGCACTGTCACCATGGACACTGCCACAGTGAGCACTGTAACAGTGAGCACTGTCACCATGGGCACTGTCACCAAGGAACTCTCACCATGAGCACTGTCACCATGGAAAATGTCACCATGGGCAGTGTCACCACAGGCACAGTTACCATGGGCAGTGTCACCATGAGCACTATCACCATGGTCTGTGTCACCGTAAGGAATATCACCAAGGGCACTGTCACCATGAGCACTATTACCATGGACACTATCACCATGAGCACTATCATTGTGAGCACTGTCACCGTGAGCACTGTCACCATTGACACTCTCACCATGGGCACATTCACCATGGACACTGTCACCATGAGCAATATCACCATGGGAAATAACACCATGGGAACGGTCACCATGGGCACTCTCACCATGGGCACTGTCACCATGGGCACTGTCACCATGGACACTGTCAACATGGGCACTGTCAACATGAGCATTGTCACCATACGAACTCTCACCATGAGCACTGTCACCATGGGAAATGTCACCATGAGCTCTTTCACCTTGACCACTGTCAGCATGGCCTGTGTCACCATAAGCAATATCACCATGGGCAGTGTCACCATTAGCATTATTACCATGGACACTGTCACCATGAGCTCTATCATCGTGAGCACTGTCACCGTGGGCACTGTCAATGTGTGCACTGTCACCATAGGAAATCTCACCATGGGAAATGTCACGATGGGCACTAATACCATGGGAAGTGTCACCATGGGAACGGTCACCATGGCCGCTCTCACCATTGGCACTCTCACCATGGGCACTGTCACCATGGGCACTGTCAACATGAGCACTGTCACCATAGGAACTCTCACCATGAGCACTGTCACCATGAGAAATGTCACCATGGGCACTGTCACCATGGGCACTGTCACCATGGACACTGTCACCATGAGCACTATTATCATGGGCAGTGCCACCATAAGAAATTTCACCATGGGAACTCCACCCATGTACACCGCCAGCATGAGCACAGTCACCATGGGCAGTGTCACCATGAGCACTGTCACCATGGGCACTGTAACCATGGGAACTGTCACCATGAGCACTGTTACCGTGAGTACTATCTCCATGGGCAGTGTCACCGTGAGCAATATCACCATGAGCAATGTCACCGTGAGCACTCTTATACTGGGGACTACCACCAAGGGCACTGTCTCCGTGATCACTGTCACCGTGAGCACTGGCACCATGGGCACTGTCACCATGGACACTGTCACAATGGGCACTGTCAACATGAGGACTGTCACCAAGGGAACTCTCACCATGAGCACTGTAACCATGGGAAATGTCACCATGGGCACTGTCACCATGGAAACTGTCACCATGAGCACTATCATCATGGGCAGTGCCACCATAAGGAATTTCACCATGGGAACTCCAACCATGTACACCGCTAGCATGAGCACAGTCATCATGGGCAGTGTCACCATGAACACTGTCACCATGAGCACTGTAACCTTTGGCACTGCCACCTAGGGCACTGTCAGCATGGGTACTGTCACCATGGGCACTGTCACCATGGACATTGCCACAGTGACCACTGTCACCGTGAGCACTGTCACCATGGAAACTGTCACCATGAGCACTGTCACCAGTGACAGTGTCACCATGGGCACTGTCAACATGAGCAGTGTCACCATGGAATTCTCACCATGAGCACAGTCACCATGGGAAATGTCACCATGGGCAGTGTCACCTTGGGCACTCTCACCATGGGGAGTGTCACCATGAGCACTGTCACCATGGGCAGTGTCACCTTGAGCACTATCACCAAGGGCACTGTCACCGTGAGCACTATCACAGTGAGCACTGTCACCATGGGTAATGTCACCGTGTGCACTGTCACCATGAGCACTGTCACCATGAGCACTATCACCATGGGAACGGTCATCATGGGCACTGTCACCATGGGAACTGTCCACATGAGCACTGTCACGATGGACACTGTCAGCATGGGCACTGTCACCATTGACACTGTCACAATGGGCACTGTCAACATGAGCATTGTCACCATGGGAACTCTCACTAAGAGCACTGTCAACATGGGAAATTTCATCATGGGCACTCTCACCATGGGCACTCTCACCATGGGCACTCTCACCATGGACACTGTCACCATGAGCACTATCATCATGGGCAGTGCCACCATGAGGAATTTCACCATGGGAACTCCAACCATGTACACCGCCAGCATGAGCACAGTCACCATGGGCAGTGTCTCCATGAGCACTGTCACCTTGGGCACTTTCAACATGGGCACTCTCAACATGGGGACTGTCACCATGGACACTGTCATCGTGATCTCTGTAACCATGGGAACTGTCACCATGAGCACTGCCATCTTGGGAACTGCCACCATGGACACTGCTACCATGAGCACTGTAACCATTGGCACTACCACTATGGGCACACTCACCATGGGTACTGTCACCATAGGTACTGTCACCATGAACACAGCCACAGTGAGCACTGTCACCGTGAGCACTGTCACCATGGGAACTGTCACCATGAGCACTGTCATCTTGGGAACCACCACCATGGACACTGCCACCATGAGCACTGTAACCATTGGCAGTGCCACCGTGGGCACAGTCACCATGGGTACTGTCACCATGGGCACTGTCACCATTGACACTGCCACAGTGAGCACTGTCACCGTGGGCACTGTCACCATGAGCACTGTCACCATGGGCACTGTCACCATGGACACTTTCACCATGGGCAGTGACTGTCACCATGGGCACTCTCACCATGGGCACTGTCACCATGGGCACTGTCACCATGGACCCAGTCACCATGGGCATTGTCACCATGGGCAGTGTCACCATGGGAACTCTCACCATGAGCACTGTAACCATGGGAAATGTCACCCTGGGCACTGTCACCATGGGCACTGTCACCATGGACACTGTCACCATGAGCACTATCATCATGGGCAGTGCCACCATAAGGAATTTCACCATGGGAACTCCACCCATGTACACCGCCAGCATGAGCACAGTCACCATGGGCAGTGTCACCATGAGCACTCTCACCATGGGCACTTTCAACATGGGCACTGTCACCATGAGAACTGCCACCAGGAGCACTATCACCATGAGCACTATCACCAACGGCATTGTCACCGTGAGCACTATCTCCGTGAGCACTGTCACCATGGGCACTTTCAACATGGCCAATGTCACCATGGGCACTCTCACCATGGACACTGTCATCATGAGCTCTGTTACCATTGAAACTGTCACCATGAGCACTGTCATCTTGGGAACTGCCACCATGGACACTGCCACCATGAGCACTGTAACCATTGGCACTGTTACCGTGCGCAATTTCACCATGGGAACTGTCAATATGAGCACTGTCACTGTGGGCACTGTCTCCATGGGCACTCTAAGCATGGGCACTGTCACCATGGGCACTGTCAACATGAGCACTGTCACCATGGGCAGTGTCACCATGAGCAATATCAACATGGGCACTGTCACTGTGAGCACTATTACCATGTGCACTATCACCATGTGCATTATCACCGTGAGCAATGTCACCGGGGGCACAGTCACCGTTTGCACTGTCACCATGAGCACTATCACCATGGGAAATGTCACCATGGGAACGGTCACCATGGGCACTGTCAATATGAGAACTGTCACCATGGGAAATGTCACCATGGGCACTATCACCATGCAGAGTGTCACAGTGGGCACTGTCACCATGGGCACTCTCACCATGGACACTGTCACCATGTGAACTGTCACCATGAGCACTATCACCGTGAGCACTGTCACCTTGGGCACTGTCACCATGAGCACTGTCACCATGGGCACTTTAACCATGGGAACTGTCACCATGAGCACTATCACCATGAGCACTATCACCATGGGCAGTGTCACCATGAGCAATATCACCATGGGCACTGTCACCGTGAGCACTATTACCATGGGCACTATCACCAAGGGCACTGTCATCGTGAGCAATGTCACCATGAGCACTGTCACCGTGGGCACTGTCACCATGAGAACTGTCACCATGGGCACTGTCACCATGGGAACTCTCACCATGAGTACTGTCACTGTGGACACTATCACCGTGAGCAATATCACAATGGGCACTGTCACCATGAGCACTATCACCAAGGGCACTGTTACCGTGAACACCATTACCATAGGCACTATCACCATGAGCACTATCACCGTGTGCACTGTCACCATGAGCACTATCATCATGGGAAGTGTCACCATGGGCACTGTCAACATGAGCACTGTCACCATGGGAACTCTCACCATGAGCACTTTCACAATGGGAAATGTCACCATGGGCACTGTCACCATCGGCACTGTCACCATGGGAACTGTCACCATGAGCACTATCATCATGAGCAAAATCACCATGGGCAGTGTCACCGTGAGCAATATCACCAGGGGCAGTGTCACCATGAGCACTATCACCATGAGCACGAACACCATTGGAACTGTCACCATGTGCACTGTCAACATGAGCACTTACACCCTGGGAACTCTCACCATGGGCACTGTCACCATGGGCAGTGTCACCATGGACACTGTCACCATGAGCACTATCATCATGGGCAGTGCCATCATGAGGAATTTCACCATGGGAACTCCAACCATGTACACCGCCAGCATGAGCACAGTCACCATGGGCAGTGTCACCATGAGCACTGTCACCATGGGCACTTTCAACATGGCCAATGTCACCATGGGCACTGTCACCATGGACACTGTCATCATGAGCTCTGTTACCACGGACACTGCCACCATGAGCACTGTAACCATTGGCACTGCCACTGTGGTCACTGTCACCATGGGTACTGTCACCATGGGCACTGTCACCATGGACACTGCCACAGTGAGCACTGTAACAGTGAGCACTGTCACCATGGGCACTGTCACCAAGGAACTCTCACCATGAGCACTGTCACCATGGAAAATGTCACCATGGACAGTGTCACCACAGGCACTGTTACCATGGGCAGTGTCACCATGAGCACTATCACCATGGTCTGTGTCACCATAAGCAATATCACCAAGGGCACTGTCACCATGAGCACTATTACCATGGACACTATCACCATGAGCACTATCATTGTGAGCACTGTCACCGTGAGCACTGTCACCGTGTACCCTGTCACCATGAGCACTGTCACCATGAGCAATATCACCATGGGAAGTAACATCATGGGAACGGTCACCATGGGCACTCTCACCATGGGCACTGTCACCATGGGCACTGTCGCCATGGACACTGTCAACATGGGCACTGTCAACATGAGCATTCTCACCATACGAACTCTCACCATGAGCACTGTCACAATGGGAAATGTCACCATGGGCACTGTCACCATGGGAACTGTCACCATGGACACTGTCACCATCAGCAGTATCATCATGGGCAGTGCCACCATAAGGAATTTCACCATGGGAACTCCAACCATGTACACCGCCAGCATGAGAACAGTCACCATGGGCATTGTAACCATGAGCACTATCACCAAGGGCACTGTCACCATGAGCACTATCACCATGGGAAATGTCACCATGGGAACGGTCACCATGGGCACTGTCACCATGTGAACTTTCACCATGAGCACTATCACCAAGGGCACTGTCACCATGAGCACTGTCACCATGGGCACTTTCAACATGGGCACTGTCACCATAGGCAATGTCACCATGGGCACTGTCACCATGGGCACTGTCACCATGGACACTTTCACCATGGGCAGTGACTGTCACCATGGGCACTCTCACCATGGGCACTGTCACCATGGGCACTGTCACCATGGACCCAGTCACCATGGGCATTGTCACCATGGGCAGTGTCACAATGGGAACTCTCACCATGAGCACTGTAACCATGGGAAATGTCACCCTGGGCACTGTCACCATGGTCACTGTCACCATGGACCCAGTCACCATGAGAACTGTCACCATGAACACTGTCACCATGAGCACTATCATCATGGGAAATGTCACCATGGGCACTGTCACCATGGGCACTATCACCATGCAAAGTGTCACAGTGGGCCCTGTCACCATGGGCACTGTCACCATGGACACTGTCACCATGTGAACTGTCACCATGAGCACTATCACCGTGAGAACTGTCACCTTGGGCACTGTCACCATGGGCACTTTAACCATGGGAACTGTCACCATGAGCACTATCACAATGAGCACTATCACCATGGGCAGTGTCACCATGAGCAATATCACCAAGGGCACTGTCACCGTGAACACTATTACCATGGGCACTATCACCAAGGGCCCTGTCACCGTGAGCAATGTCACCATGAGCACTGTCACCGTGGGCACTGTCACCATGAGAACTGTCACCATGGGCACTGTCACCATGGGAACTCTCACCATGAGTACTGTTACTGTGGACACTATCACCGTGAGCAATATCACAATGGGCACTGTCACCATGAGCACTATCACCAAGGGCACTGTTACCGTGAACACCATTACCATAGGCACTATCACCATGAGCACTATCACCGTGTGCACTGTCACCCTGAGCACTGTCACCATGAGCACTATCATCATGGGCAGTGCCACCATAAGGAATTTCACCATGGGAACTCCACCCATGTACACCGCCAGCATGAGCACAGTCACCATGGGCAGTGTCACCATGAGCACTCTCACCATGGGCACTTTCAACTAGGGCACTGTCACCATGCAAACTGCCACCAGGAGCACTATCACCATGAGCACTATCACCAAGGGCATTGTCACCATGAGCACGATCTCCGTGAGCATTATCACCGTGAGCACTGTCACCATGGGCACTTTCAACATGGCCAATGTCACCATGGGCACTCTCACCATGGACACTGTCATCATGAGCACTGTAACCATTGGCACTGTTACCGTGTGCACTTTCACCATGGGAACTGTCAATATGGGCACTGTCACTGTGGGCACTGTCTCCATGGGCACTCTCACCATGAGCACTGTCACCATGGACACTGTCACAATGGGCACTGTCAACATGAGCACTGTCACCATGGGCAGTGTCACCGTGAGCAATATCAACATGGGCACTGTCACTGTGAGCAGTATTACCATGTGCACTATCACCATGTGCACTATCACCGTGAGCACTGTCACCGGGGGCACTGTCACCGTTTGCACTGTCACCATGAGAACTATCACCATGGGAAATGTAACCATGGGAACGGTCACCATGGGCACTGTCAAGATGAGCACTGTCACCATGGGCACTGTCACCATTAGCACTTTCACCATGGGAAATGTCACCATGGGCACTGTCACCATGGGCACTATCACCATGCAAAGTGTCACAGTGGGCACTGTCACCATGGGCACTCTCACCATGGGCACTGTCACCATGTGAACTGTCACCATGAGCACTATCACCGTAAGCACTGTCACCTTGGGCACTGTCACCATGAGCACTGTCACCATGGGCACTTTAACCATGGGAACTGTCACCATGACCACTATCACCATGAGCACTGTCACCTTGGGCACTGTCACCATGAGCACTGTCACCATGGGCACTTTAACCATGGGAACTGTCACCATGAGCACTATCACCGTGAGCACTGTCACCTTGGGCACTGTTACCATGAGCACTGTCACCTTGGGCACTTTAACCATGGGAACTGTCACCATGAGCACTATCACCATGGGCAGTGTCACCATGAGCAATATCACCATTGGCACTGTCACCATGAGCACTATTACCATGGGCACTATCACCAAGGGCACTGTCACCGTGAGCAATGTCACCATGAGAACTGTCACCATGGGCACTGTCACCATGGGAACTCTCACCATGAGTACTGTCACTGTGGACACTATCACCGTGAGCAATATCACAATGGGCACTGTCACCATGAGCACTATCACCAAGGGCACTATTACCGTGAACACCATTACCATAGGCACTATCACCATGAGCACTATCACCGTGTGCACTGTCACCATGAGCACTATCACCATGGGAAGTGTCACCATGGGCACTGTCAACATGAGCACTGTCACCATGGGAACTCTCACCATGAGCACTTTCACAATGGGAAATGTCACCATGGGCACTGTCACCATCGGCACTGTCACCATGTGAACTGTCACCATGAGCACTATCATCATGAGCACAATCACCATGGGCAGTGTCACCGTGAGCAATATCACCAGGGGCAGTGTCACCATGAGCACTATCACCATGAGCACGATCACCATGGGAACTGTCCCCGTGTGCACTGTCAAAATGAGCACTTACACCATGGGCACTCTCACCATGGGCACTGTCACCATGGGCACTGTCACCATGGACCCAGTCACCATGGGCATTGTCACCATGGGCAGTGTCACCATGGGAACTCTCACCATGAGCACTGTAACCATGGGAAATGTCACCCTGGGCACTGTCACCATGGGCACTGTCACCATGGACACTGTCACCATGAGCACTATCATCATGGGCAGTGCCACCATAAGGAATTTCACCATGGGAACTCCACCCATGTACACCGCCAGCATGAGCACAGTCACCATGGGCAGTGTCACCATGAGCACTCTCACCATGGGCACTTTCAACATGGCCTATGTCACCATAGGCACTCTCACCATGGACACTGTCATCATGAGCACTGTAACCATTGGCACTGTTACCGTGCGCACTTTCACGATGGGAAATGTCAATATGAGCACTGTCACTGTGGGCACTGTCTCCATGGGCACTCTCACCATGGGCACTGTCACCATGGACACTGTCACCATGGGCACTGTCACCATGAGCACTGTAACCATTGGCACTGCCACCTAGGGCACTGTCAGCATGGGTACTGTCACCATGGGCACTGTCACCATTGACACTGCCACAGTGAGCACTGTCACCGTGGGCACTGTCACCATTAGCACTGTCACCATGGGCACTGTCACCATGGACACTTTCACCATGGGCAGTGACTGTCACCATGGGCACTCTCACCATGGGCACTGTCAACATGGGCACTGTCACCATGGACCCAGTCACCATGGGCATTGTCACCATGGGCAGTGTCACCATGGGAACTCTCACCATGAGCACTGTAACCATGGGAAATGTCACCCTGGGCACTGTCACCATGGGCACTGTCACCATGGACACTGTCACCATGAGCACTATCATCATGGGCAGTGCCACCATAAGGAATTTCACCATGGGAACTCCACCCATGTACACCGCCAGCATGAGCACAGTCACCATGGGCAGTGTCACCATGAGCACTCTCACCATGGGCACTTTCAACATGGGCATTGTCACCATGAGAACTGCCACCAGGAGCACTATCACCATGAGCACTATCACCAACGGCATTGTCACCGTGAGCACTATCTCCGTGAGCACTGTCACCATGGGCACTTTCAACATGGTCAAAGTCACCATGGGCACTCTCACCATGGACACTGTCATCATGAGCTCTGTTACCATTGAAACTGTCACCATGAGCACTGTCATCTTGGGAACTGCCACCATGGACACTGCCACCATGAGCACTGTAACCATTGGCACTGTTACCGTGCGCACTTTCACCATGGGAACTGTCAATATGAGCACTGTCACTGTGGGCACTGTCTCCATGGGCACTCTAAGCATGGGCACTGTCACCATGGGCACTGTCAACATGAGCACTGTCACCATGGGCAGTGTCAACATGAGCAATATCAACATGGGCACTGTCACTGTGAGCACTATTACCATGTGCACTATCACCATGTGCCTTATCACCGTGAGCAATGTCAACGGGGGCACAGTCACCGTTTGCACTGTCACCATGAGCACTATCACCATGGGAAATGTCACCATGGGAACGGTCACCATGGGCACTGTCAATATGAGAACTGTCACCATGGGAACTGTCACCATGGGCACTATCACCATGCAGAGTGTCACAGTGGGCACTGTCACCATGGGCACTCTCACCATGGACACTGTCACCATGTGAACTGTCACCATGAGCACTATCACCGTGAGCACTGTCACCTTGGGCACTGTCACCATGAGCACTGTCACCATGGGAACTTTAACCATCTGAACTGTCACCATGAGCACTATCACCATGAGCACTATCACCATGGGCAGTGTCACCATGAGCAATATCACCATGGGCACTGTCACCGTGAGCACTATTACCATGGGCACTATCACCAAGGGCACTGTCATCGTGAGCAATGTCACCATGAGCACTGTCACCGTGGGCACTGTCACCATGAGAACTGTCACCATGGGCACTGTCACCATGGGAACTCTCACCATGAGTACTGTCACTGTGGACACTATCACCGTGAGCAATATCACAATGGGCACTGTCACCATGAGCACTATCACCAAGGGCACTGTTACTGTGAACACCATTACCATAGGCACTATCACCATGAGCACTATCACCGTGTGCAGTGTCACCATGAGCACTATCACCATGGGAAGTGTCACCATGGGCACTGTCAACATGAGCACTGTCACCATGGGAACTCTCACCATGAGCACTTTCACAATGGGAAATGTCATCATGGGCACTGTCACCATCGGCACTGTCACCATGGGAACTGTCACCATGAGCACTATCATCATGAGCACAATCACCATGGGCAGTGTCACCGTGAGCAATATCACCAAGGGCAGTGTCACCATGAGCACTATCACCATGAGCACGATCACCCTGTGCACTGTCACCATAAGCAGGGTCACCGTGAGAACTATCACCATGGTCACTGTCACCATGAGGACGGTCACAGTGGGCACTGTCAACATGAGCACTGTCACCATGGAAACTCTCACCATGAGCACTGTCACCATGGGAAAAGTCACCATGGGCACTGTCAACATGGGAACTGTCACCATGGGCACTTTCAACTTGGGCACTGTCACCATGCGAACTGTCACCATGAGCACTATGACCTTTAGCACTATCACCATGAGCACTGTCACCATAAACACTGTCACCGGGGGCACTGTCAACATTAGCACTGTCACTGTGGGCACTATCACGGTGAGCACTATTACAATGGGCACTGTCACCAAGGACACTGTAACCATGAGCACTATCACCCAGTGCACTGTCATCATGTGCAGTGTCACCATGAGAACTATCACCATGGTGACTGTCACCATAGGAATGGTCACCATCGGCACTGTCAACATGAGCACTGTCACCGTGGGAACTCTCACCATGAGGACTGTCACCAGGGGAAATGTTACAACGGGCACTGTCACCATGGTAACAGTCACCCTGAGCACTGTCACCATGGGCACTCTCACCATGGGCACTGTTACCATGCACACTGTCACCATGGGACTGTCACCATGGACATTGCCACAGTCAGCACTGTCACCGTGAGCACTGTCACCATGGGAAATGTCACCATGAGCACTGTCACCATGGGAACTGTCACCATGAGCACTGTCACCATGAGTACTATCACCATGAGAACTGTCACCATGGGAATGGTCACCATGGGCACTGTCAACATGAACACTGTCACCATGGAAACTCTCACCATGAGCACTGTCACAATGGGCACTGTCACCATGGGAACTGTCACCATGGGCACTTTCAACATGGGCACTGTCACCATGGGAACTGTCACCATGAGCACTATGACCTTTAGCACTATTACCATGAGCACTATCACCAAGGGCACTGTCACCATGAGCACTATCACCATGAGCACTGTCACCATAAACACTGTCACCGGGGGCACTGTCAATATTAGCACTGTCACTGTGGGCATTATCACCGTGAGCACTATCACAATGGGCACTGTCACCATGGGCCCTGTCACCATTAGCACTATCACCATGAGCACTATCACCATGTACACTGTCACCATGAGCAGGGTCACCATGAGAACTATCACCATGGTCACTGTCACCATGGGAACGGTCACCATGGGCACTGTTAACATGAGCACTGTCACCATGGAAACTCTCACCCTGAGCATTGTCACCATGGGAAATGTCACCATGGGCAATGTGACCATGGGCACTGTCACCATGGGAATTGTCACCATGAGCACTGTCACCATGGGCACTGTGACCATGGACACTGTCACCATGGGCACTGTCATCATGGGCACTCTCACCATGGGCACTGGCACAATGGACGCTGTCACCATGGGCACTGTCAACCTGAGCACTGTCACCATGGGATCTCTCACCATGAGCACTGTTATCATGTGAAATGTCAACATGGGCATTATCATTATGGGCACTGTCACCATGGGCAGTGTCAAGATGAGCAGTGTCACCATGGACACTGTCTCCATGGGAACTGTCACCATAAGCACTATCACCGTGAGCACTATCACCAAGGGCACTGTCATCGTGAGCACTATCACCGTGAGCACTGTCACTGTGGGCACAGTCACCGTGTGCACTGTCACCATGAGCACTCTCACCTTGGGAAATGCCCTCATGGGAACAGTCACCATGGGCACTCTCAAGATGAGCACTATCACCATGGAAAATCTCACCATGAGCACTGTCACCATGGGAATTGTCACCATGAGCACTCTCACCATAGGCACTCTTACCATGAGCACTGTCACCATGGGCACTGTCACCATGGTAAATGTCACCATGAGCTCTTTCACCTTGACCACTGTCAGCGTGGGCTGTGTCACCATAAGCAATATCACCATGGGCAGTGTCACCATTAGCATTATTACCATGGACACTGTCACCATGAGCTCTATCATCGTGAGCACTGTCACCGTGGGCACTGTCAATGTGTGCACTGTCACCATAGGAAATCTCACCATGGGAAATGTCACGATGGGAACTAATACCATGGGAAGTGTCACCATGGGAACGGTCACCATGGCCGCTCTCACCATTGGCACTCTCACCATGGGCACTGTCACCATGGGCACTGTCAACATGAGCACTGTCACCATAGGAACTCTCACCATGAGCACTGTCACCATGAGAAATGTCACCATGGGCACTGTCACCATGGGCACTGTCACCATGGACACTGTCACCATGAGCACTATTATCATGGGCAGTGCCACCATAAGAAATTTCACCATGGGAACTCCACCCATGTACACCGCCAGCATGAGCACAGTCACCATGGGCCGTGTCACCCTGAGCACTGTCACCATGGGCACTGTAACCATGGGAACTGTCACCATGAGCACTGTTACCGTGAGTACTATCTCCATGGGCAGTGTCACCGTGAGCAATATCACCATGAGCAATGTCACCGTGAGCACTCTTATACTGGGGACTACCACCAAGGGCACTGTCTCCGTGATCACTGTCACCGTGAGCACTGGCACCATGGGCACTGTCACCATGGACACTGTCACAATGGGCACTGTCAACATGAGCACTGTCACCAAGGGAACTCTCACCATGAGCACTGTAACCATGGGAAATGTCACCATGGGCACTTTCACCATGGAAACTGTCACCATGAGCACTATCATCATGGGCAGTGCCACCATACGGAATTTCACCATGGGAACTCCAACCATGTACACCGCTAGCATGAGCACAGTCATCATGGGCAGTGTCACCATGAACACTGTCACCATGAGCACTGTAACCATTGGCACTGCCACCTAGGGCACTGTCAGCATGGGTACTGTCACCATGGGCACTGTCACCATGGACATTGCCACAGTGACCACTGTCACCGTGAGCACTGTCACCATGGAAACTGTCACCATGAGCACTATCACCAGTGACAGTGTCACCATGGGCACTGTCAACATGAGCAGTGTCACCATGGAATTATCACCATGAGCACAGTCACCATGGGAAATGTCACCATGGGCAGTGTCACCATGGGCACTCTCACCATGGGGAGTGTCACCATGAGCACTGTCACCATGGGCAGTGTCACCTTGAGCACTATCACCAAGGGCACTGTCACCGTGAGCACTATCACAGTGAGCACTGTCACCATGGGTACTGTCACCGTGTGCACTGTCACCATGAGCACTGTCACCATGAGCACTATCACCATGGGAACGGTCACCATGGGCACTGTCACCATGGGAACTGTCCACATGAGCACTGTCACGATGGACACTGTCAGCATGGGCACTGTCACCATTGACACTGTCACAATGGGCACTGTCAACATGAGCATTGTCACCATGGGAACTCTCACTAAGAGCACTGTCAACATGGGAAATTTCATCATGGGCACTCTCACCATGGGCACTCTCACCATGGGCACTCTCACCATGGACACTGTCACCATGAGCACTATCATCATGGGCAGTGCCACCATGAGGAATTTCACCATGGGAACTCCAGCCATGTACACCGCCAGCATGAGTACAGTCACCATGGGCAGTGTCTCCATGAGCACTGTCACCTTGGGCACTTTCAACATGGGCACTCTCACCATGGGGACTGTCACCATGGACACTGTCATCATGATCTCTGTAACCATGGTAACTGTCACCATGAGCACTGCCATCTTGGGAACTGCCACCATGGACACTGCTACCATGAGCACTGTAAACATTGGCACTACCACTATGGGCACACTCACCATGGGTACTGTCACCATAGGTACTGTCACCATGAACACAGCCACAGTGAGCACTGTCACAGTGAGCACTGACACCATGGGAACTGTCACCATGAGCACTGTCATCTTGGGAACCACCACCATGGACACTGCCACCATGAGCACTGTAACCATTGGCAGTGCCACCGTGTGCACAGTCACCATGGGTACTGTTACCATGGGCACTGTCACCATTGATACTGCCACAGTGAGCACTGTCACCGTGGGCACTGTCACCATGAGCACTGTCACCATGGGCACTGTCACCATGGACACTTTCACCATGGGCAGTGACTGTCACCATGGGCACTCTCACCATGGGCACTGTCAACATGGGCACTGTCACCATGGACCCAGTCACCATGGGCATTGTCACCATGGGCAGTGTCACCATGGGAACTCTCACCATGAGCACTGTAACCATGGGAAATGTCACCCTGGGCACTGTCACCATGGGCACTGTCACCATGGACACTGTCACCATGAGCACTATCATCATGGGCAGTGCCACCATAAGGAATTTCACCATGGGAACTCCACCCATGTACACCGCCAGCATGAGCACAGTCACCATGGGCAGTGTCACCATGAGCACTCTCACCATGGGCACTTTCAACATGGGCACTGTCACCATGAGAACTGCCACCATGAGCACTATCACCATGAGCACTATCACCAAGGGCATTGTCACCGTGAGCACTTTCTCCATGAGCACTGTCACCATGGGCACTTTCAACATGGCCAATGTCACCATGGGCAATCTCACCATGGACACTGTCATCATGAGCTCTGTTACCATTGAAACTGTCACCATGAGCACTGTCATCTTGGGAACTGCCACAATGGACACTGCCACCATGAGCACTGTAACCATTGGCACTGTTACCGTGCGCACTTTCACCATGGGAACTGCCAATATGAGCACTGTCACTGTGGGCACTGTCTCCATGGGCACTCTAAGCATGGGCACTGTCACCATGGGCACTGTCAACATGAGCACTGTCACCATGGGCAGTGTCACCATGAGCAATATCAACATGGGCACTGTCACTGTGAGCACTATTACCATGTGCACTATCACCATGTGCACTATCACCGTGAGCAATGTCACCGGGGGCACAGTCACCGTTTGCACTGTCACCATGAGCACTATCACCATGGGAAATGTCACCATGGGAACGGTCACCATGGGCACTGTCAATATGAGAACTGTCACCATGGGAACTGTCACCATGAGCACTGTCACCATGGGAAATGTCACCATGGGCACTGTCACCATGGGCACTATCACCATGCAGAGTGTCACATTGGGCACTGTCACCATGGGCACTCTCACCATGGACACTGTCACCATGTGAACTGTCACCATGAGCACTATCACCGTGAGCACTGTCACCTTGGGCACTGTCACCATGAGCACTGTCACCATGGGCACTTTAACCATGGGAACTGTCACCATGAGCACTATCACCATGAGCACTATCACCATGGGCAGTGTCACCATGAGCAATATCACCATGGGCACTGTCACCGTCAGCACTATTACCATGGGCACTATCACCAAGGGCACTGTCATCGTGAGCAATGTCACCATGAGCACTGTCACCGTGGGCACTGTCACCATGAGAACTGTCACCATGGGCACTGTCACCATGGGAACTCTCACCATGAGTACAGTCACTGTGGACACTATCACCGTGAGCAATATCACAATGGGAACTGTCACCATGAGCACTATCACCAAGGGCACTGTTACCGTGAACACCATTACCATAGGCACTATCACCATGAGCACTATCACCGTGTGCACTGTCACCATGAGCACTATCACCATGGGAAGTGTCACCATGGGCACTGTCAACATGAGCACTGTCACCATGGGAACTCTCACCATGAGCACTTTCACAATGGGAAATGTCACCATGGGCACTGTCACCATCGGCACTGTCACCATGGGAACTGTCACCATGAGCACTATCATCATGAGCACAATCACCATGGGCAGTGTCACCGTGAGCAATATCACCAGGGGCAGTGTCACCATGAGAACTATCACCATGAGCACGATCACCATGGGAACTGTCACCATGTGCACTGTCAACATGAGCACTTACACCCTGGGAACTCTCACCATGGGCACTGTCACCATGGGCAGTGTCACCATGGACACTGTCACCATGAGCACTATCATCATGGGCAGTGCCATCATGAGGAATTTCACCATGGGAACTCCAACCATGTACACCGCCAGCATGAGCACAGTCACATTGGGCAGTGTCACCATAAGCACTGTCACCATGGGCACTTTCAAGATGGCCAGTGTCACCATGGGCACTGTCACCATGGACACTGTCATCATGAGTTCTGTTACCACGGACACTGCCACCATGAGCACTGTAATCATTGGCACTGCCACTGTGGTCACTGTCACCATGGGTACTGTCACCATGGGCACTGTCACCATGGACACTGCCACAGTGAGCACTGTAACAGTGAGCACTGTCACCATGGGCACTGTCACCAAGGAACTCTCACCATGAGCACTGTCACCATGGAAAATGTCACCATGGGCAGTGTCACCACAGGCACTGTTACCATGGGCAGTGTCACCATGAGCACTATCACCATGGTCTGTGTCACCGTAAGCAGTATCACCAAGGGCACTGTCACCATGAGCACTATTACCATGGACACTATCACCATGAGCACTATCATTGTGAGCACTGTCTCTGTGAGCACTGTCACCATGTACACTGTCACCATGAGCACTGTCACCATGAGCAATATCACCATGGGAAGTAACACCATGGGAACGGTCACCATGGGCACTCTCACCATCGGCACTGTCACCATGGGCACTGTCACCATGGACACTGTCAACATGGGCACTGTCAACATGAGCATTGTCACCATACGAACTCTCACCATGAGCATTGTCACAATGGGAAATGTCACCATGGGCACTGTCACCATGGGAACTGTCACCATGGACACTGTCACCATCAGCAGTATCATCATGGGCAGTGCCACCATAAGGAATTTCACCATGGGAACTCCAACCATGTACACCGCCAGCATGAGAACAGTCACCATGGGCAGTGTAACCATGAGCACTATCACCAAGGGCACTGTCACCATGAGCACTATCACCATGGGAAATGTCACCATGGGAACGGTCACCATGGGCACTGTCACCATGTGAACTTTCACCATGAGCACTATCACCAAGGGCACTGTCACCATGAGCACTGTCACCATGGGCACTTTCAACATGGGCACTGTCACCATAGGCAATGTCACCATGGGCACTGTCACCATGGGCACTGTCACCATGGACACTTTCACCATGGGCAGTGACTGTCACCATGGGCACTCTCACCATGGGCACTGTCACCATGGGCACTGTCACCATGGATCCAGAAACCATGGGCATTGTCACCATGGGCACTATCACCATGGGAACTCGCACCATGAGCACTGTAACCATGGGAAATGTCACCCTGGGCACTGTCACCATGGGCACTGTCACCATGGACCCAGTCACCATGAGAACTGTCACCATGGACACTGTAACCATGAGCACTATCATCATGGGAAATGTCACCATGGGCACTGTCACCATGGGCACTATCACCATGCAAAGTGTCACAGTGGGCCCTGTCACCATGGGCACTGTCACCATGGACACTGTCACCATGAGCACTATCATCATGGGCAGTGCCACCATAAGGAATTTCACCATGGGAACTCCACCCATGTACACCGCCAGCATGAGCACTGTCACCATGGGCAGTGTCACCATGAGCACTCTCACCATGGGCACTTTCAACACGGCCAATGTCACCATGGGCACTCTCACCATGGACACTGTCATCATGAGCACTGTAACCATTGGCACTGTTACTGTGCGCACTTTCACCATGGGAACTGTCAATATGAGCACTGTCACTGTGGGCACTGTCTCCATGGGCACTCTCACCATGGGCACTGTCACCATGGACACTGTCACCATGGGCACTGTCAACATGAGCACTGTCACCATGGGCAGTGTCACCGTGAGCAATATCAACATGGGCACTGTCACTGTGAGCACTATTACCATGTGCACTCTCACCATGTGCACTATCACCGTGAGCACTGTCACCGGGGGCACTGTCACCGTTTGCACTGTCACCATGAGCACTATCACCATGGGAAATGTCACCATGGGAACGGTCACCATGGGCACTGTCAAGATGAGCACTGTCACCATGGGAATTGTCACCATGAGCACTGTCACCATGGGAAATGTCACCATGGGCACTGTCACCATGGGCACTATCACCATGCAAAGTGTCACAGTGGGCACTGTCACCATGGGCACTCTCACCATGGACACTGTCACCATGTGAACTGTCACCATGAGCACTATCACCGTGAGCACTGTCACCTTGGGCACTGTCACCATGAGCACTGTCACCATGGGCACTTTAACCATGGGAACTGTCACCATGAGCACTATCACCATGAGCATTATCACCATGGGCAGTGTCACCATGAGCAATATCACCATGGGCACTGTCACCGTGAGCACTATTACCATGGGCACTAACACCAAGGGCACTGTCACCGTGAGCAATTTCACCATGAGCACTGTCACCGTGGGCACTGTCACCATGAGAACTGTCACCATGGGCACTGTCACCATGGGAACTCTCACCATGAGTACTGTCACTGTGGACACTATCACCGTGAGCAATATCACAATGGGCACTGTCACCATGACCACTATCACCAAGGGCACTGTTACCGTGAACACCATTACCATAGGCACTATCACCATGAACACTATCACCGTGTGCACTGTCACCCTGTGCACTGTCACCATGAGCACTATCACCATGGGAAGTGTCACCATGGGCACTGTCAACATGAGCACTGTCACCATGGGAACTCTCACCATGAGCACTTTCACAATGGGAAATGTAACCATGGGCACTGTCACCATCGGCACTGTCACCATGCGAACTGTCACCATGAGCACTATCACCATGAGCACAATCACCATGGGCAGTGTCACCGTGAGCAATATCACCAGGGGCAGTGTCACCATGAGCACTATCACCATGAGCACGATCACCATGGGAACTGTCACCGTGTGCACTGTCAACATGAGCACTTACACCATGGGAACTATCACCATGGGCACTGTCACCATGGGCAGTGTCACCATGGACATTGTCACCATGAGCACTATCATCATGGGCAGTGCCATCATGAGGAATTTCACCATGGGAACTCCAACCATGTACACCGCCAGCATGAGCACAGTCACCATGGGCAGTATCACCATGAGCACTGTCACCATGCGCACTTTCAACATGGCCATTGTCACCATGGGCTCTGTCACCATGGACACTGTCATCATGAGCTGTTACCACGGACACTGCCACCATGAGCACTGTAACCATTAGCACTGCCACTGTGGTCACTGTCACAATGGGTACTGTCACCATGGGCACTGTCACCATGGACACTGCCACAGTGAGCACTGTTACAGTGAGCACTGTCACCATGGGCACTGTCACCAAGGAACTCTCACCATGAGCACTGTCACCATGGAAAATGTCACCATGGGCAGTGTCACCACAGGCACTGTTACCATGGGCAGTGTCACCATGAGCACTATCACCATGGTCTGTGTCACCGTAAGCAATATCACCAAGGGCACTGTCACCATGAGCACTATTACCATGGACACTATCACCATGAGCACTATCATTGTGAGCACTGTCACTGTGAGCACTATCACCATTGACACTGTCACCATGGGCACATTCACCATGGACACTGTCACCATGAGCAATATCATCATGGGCAGTGCCACCATGAGGAATTTCACCATGGGAACTCCAACCATGTACACCGCCAGCATGAGCACAGTCACCATGGGCAGTGTCACGATGAGCACTGTCACCATGCACACTTTCAACATGGGCATTGTCACCATGGACACTGTCACCATGGACACTGTCATCATGAGCCCTATTATCATGGGAACTGTCACCATGAGCACTGTCTTCTTGGGAACTGCCACCATGGACAATGCCACCATGAGCACTGTAATCATTGACACTGCCACCGTGGGCACTGTCAACATGGGTACTGTCGCCATGGGCACTGTCACCATGGACATTGCCACAGTGAGCACTGTCACCGTGAGCACTGTCACCATGGGAACTCTCACGATGAGCACTGTCACCATTAGCACTATCACCATGGGAACTGTCACCATGGGAATGGTCACCATGGGCACTGTCAACATGACCGCTGTCACCATGGAAACTCTCGCCATGAGCACTGTCACCATTGGAAAAGTCACCATGGGCACTGTCACCATGGGAACTGTCACCATGGGCACTTTCAACATGGGCACTGTCACCACGCGAAATTTCACCATGAGCACTATGACCTTTATCACTATCACCATAAGCAATATCACCAAAGGCACTGTCACCATGAGCACTATCACCGTGAGCACTATCACCATGAGCACTGTCACCATAAACACTGTCACCGGGGCACTGTCAATATTAGCACTGTCACTGTGGGCAGTATCACCGTGAGCACTCTCACAATGAGCACTGTCACCATGGGCACTGTCACCATGAGCACTATCACCATGAGCACTATCACCAAGTGCACTGTCACCGTGAGAACTATTACCATAGGCACTATCACCATGAGCACAATCACCATGAGCACTATCACCCTGTGCACTGTCACCATAAGCAGGGTCACCATGAGAACTATCACCATGGTCACTGTCACCATGAGGACGGTCACAGTGGGCACTGTCAACATGAGCACTGTCACCATGGAAACTCTCACCATGAGCACTGTCACCATGGGAAAAGTCACCATGGGCACTGTCAACATGGGAACTGTCACCATGGGCACTTTCAGCTTGGGCACTGTCACCATGGGAACTGTCACCATGAGCACTATGACCTTTAGCACTATCACCATGAGCACTGTCACCATAAACACTGTCACCGGGGGCACTGTCAACATTAGCACTGTCACTGTGGGCACTATCACGGTGAGCACTATTACAATGGGCACTGTCACCAAGGGCACTGTAACCATGAGCACTATCACCCTGTGCACTGTCATCATGTGCAGTGTCACCATGAGAACTATCACCATGGTGATTGTCACCATAGGAATGGTCACCATCGGCACTGTCAACATGAGCACTGTCACCGTGGGAACTCTCACCATGAGGAATGTCACCAGGGGAAATGTTACAATGGGCACTGTCACCATGGTAACTGTCACCCTGAGCACTGTCACTGTGGGCACTGTCAACATGGGCACTCTCACCATGGGCACAATTACCATGCAGACTGTCACCATGGGACTGTCACCATGGACATTGCCACAGTCAGCACTGTCACCGTGAGCACTGTCACCATGGGAAATGTCACCATGAGCACTGTCACCATGGGAACTGTCACCATGAGCACTGTCACCATGAGTACTATCACCATGGGAACTGTCACCATGGGAATGGTCACCATGGGCACTGTCAACATGAACACTGTCACCATGGAAACACTCACCATGAGCACTGTCACAATGGGCACTGTCACCATGGGAACTGTCACCATGGGCACTTTCAACATGGGCACTGTCACCATGGGAACTGTCACCATGAGCACTATGACCTTTAGCACTATTACCATGAGCACTATCACCAAGGGCACTGTCACCATGAGCACTATCACCATGAGCACTGTCACCATAAACACTGTCACCGGGGGCACTGTCAATATTAACACTGTCACTGTGGGCATTATCACCGTGAGCACTATCACAATGGGCACTGTCACCATGGGCCCTGTCACCATTAGCACTATCACCATGAGCACTATCACCATGTACACTGTCACCATGAGCAGGGTCACCATGAGAACTATCACCATGGTCACTGTCACCATGGGAACGGTCACCATGGGCACTGTTAACATGAGCACTGTCACCATGGAAACTCTCACCCTGAGCATTGTCACCATGGGAAATGTCACCATGGGCAATGTGACCATGGGCACTGTCACCATGGGAATTGTCACCATGAGCACTGTCACCATGGGCACTGTGACCATGGACACTGTCACCATGGGCACTGTCATCATGGGCACTCTCACCATGGGCACTGGCACAATGGACGCTGTCACCATGGGCACTGTCAACCTGAGCACTGTCACCATGGGAACTCTCACCATGAGCACTGTTATCATGTGAAATGTCAACATGGGCATTATCATTATGGGCACTGTCACCATGGGCAGTGTCACCATGAGCAGTGTCACCATGGACACTGTCTCCATGGGAACTGTCACCATAAGCACTATCACCGTGAGCACTATCACCATGAGGACTATCACCAAGGGCACTGTCATCGTGAGCACTATCACCGTGAGCACTGTCACTGTGGGCACAGTCACCGTGTGCACTGTCACCATGAGCACTCTCACCTTGGGAAATGCCAGCATGGGAACGGTCACCATGGGCACTCTCAAGATGAGCACTATCACCATGGGAAATCTCACCATGAGCACTGTCACCATGGGAATTGTCACCATGAGCACTCTCACCATAGGCACTGTTACCATGAGCACTGTCACCATGGGCACTGTCACCATGGTAAATGTCACCATGAGCTCTTTCACCTTGACCACTGTCAGCATGGGCTGTGTCACCATAAGCAATATCACCATGGGCAGTGTCACCATTAGCATTATTACCATGGACACTGTCACCATGAGCTCTATCATCGTGAGCACTGTCACCGTGGGCACTGTCAATGTGTGCACTGTCACCATAGGAAATCTCACCATGGGAAATGTCACGATGGGCACTAATACCATGGGAAGTGTCACCATGGGAACGGTCACCATGGCCGCTCTCACCATTGGCACTCTCACCATGGGCACTGTCACCATGGGCACTGTCAACATGAGCACTGTCACCATAGGAACTCTCACCATGAGCACTGTCACCATGAGAAATGTCACCATGGGCACTGTCACCATGGACACTGTCACCATGAGCACTATTATCATGGGCAGAGCCACCATAAGAAATTTCACCATGGGAACTCCACCCATGTACACCGCCAGCATGAGCACAGTCACCATGGGCAGTGTCACCATGAGCACTGTCACCATGGGCACTGTAACCATGGGAACTGTCACCATGAGCACTGTTACCGTGAGTACTGTCTCCATGGGCAGTGTCACCGTGAGCAATATCACCATGAGCAATGTCACCGTGAGCACTCTTATACTGGGGACTACCACCAAGGGCACTGTCTCCGTGATCACTGTCACTGTGAGCACTGGCACCATGGGCACTGTCACCATGGACACTGTCACAATGGGCACTGTCAACATGAGCACTGTCACCAAGGGAACTCTCACCATGAGCACTGTAACCATGGGAAATGTCACCATGGGCACTGTCACCATGAGCACTATCATCATGGGCAGTGCCACCATAAGGAATTTCACCATGGGAACTCCAACCATGTACACCGCTAGCATGAGTACAGTCATCATGGGCAGTGTCACCATGAACACTGTCACCATGAGCACTGTAACCATTGGCACTGCCACCTAGGGCACTGTCAGCATGGGTACTGTCACCATGGGCACTGTCACCATGGACATTTGCACAGTGACCACTGTCACCGTGAGCACTGTCACCATGGAAACTGTAACCATGAGCACTGTCACCAGTGACAGTGTCACCATGGGCACTGTCAACATGAGCAGTGTCACCATGGAATTCTCACCATGAGCACAGTCACCATGGGAAATGTCACCATGGGCAGTGTCACCTTGGGCACTCTCACCATGGGGGGTGTCACCATGAGCACTGTCACCATGGGCAGTGTCACCTTGAGCACTATCACCAAGGGCACTGTCACCGTGAGCACTATCACAGTGAGCACTGTCACCATGGGTACTGTCACCGTGTGCACTGTCACCATGAGCACTGTCACCATGAGCACTATCACCATGGGAACAGTCACCATGGGCACTGTCACCATGGGAACTGTCCACATGAGCACTGTCACGATGGACACTGTCAGCATGGGCACTGTCACCATTGACACTGTCACAATGGGCACTGTCAACATGAGCATTGTCACCATGGGAACTCTCACTAAGAGCACTGTCAACATGGGAAATTTCATCATGGGCACTCTCACCATGGGCACTCTCACCATGGACACTGTCACCATGAGCACTATCATCATGGGCAGTGCCACCATGAGGAATTTCACCATGGGAACTCCAACCATGTACACCGCCAGCATGAGCACAGTCACCATGGGCAGTGTCTCCATGAGCACTGTCACCTTGGGCACTTTCAACATGGGCATTCTCACCATGGGGACTGTCACCATGGACACTGTCATCATGATCTCTGTAACCATGGGAATTGTCACCATGAGCACTGCCATCTTGGGAACTGCCACCATGGACACTGCTACCATGAGCACTGTAACCATTGGCACTACCACTATGGGCA
Organism: Balaenoptera physalus; assembly: GCF_965194825.1. Classification (NCBI taxonomy): domain Eukaryota; kingdom Metazoa; phylum Chordata; class Mammalia; order Artiodactyla; family Balaenopteridae; genus Balaenoptera; species Balaenoptera physalus. The sequence goes on along the minus strand of NW_028126274.1, from coordinate 277,427 downwards.
CACTCACCATGGGTACTGTCACCATAGGTACTGTCACCATGAACACAGCCACAGTGAGCACTGTCACCGTGAGCACTGTCACCATGGGAACTGTCACCATGAGCACTGTCATCTTGGGAACCACCACCATGGACACTGCCACCATGAGCACTGTAACCATTGGCAGTGCCACCGTGGGCACAGTCACCATGGGTACTGTCACCATGGGCACTGTCACCATTGACACTGCCATAGTGAGCACTGTCACCGTGGGCACTGTCACCATGAGCACTGTCACCATGGGCACTGTCACCATGGACACTTTCACCATGGGCAGTGACTGTCACCATGGGCACTCTCACCATGGGCACTGTCAACATGGGCACTGTCACCATGGACCCAGTCACCATGGGCATTGTCACCATGGGCAGTGTCACCATGGGAACTCTCACCATGAGCACTGTAACCATGGGAAATGTCACCCTGGGCACTGTCACCATGGGCACTGTCACCATGGACACTGTCACCATGAGCACTATCATCATGGGCAGTGCCACCATAAGGAATTTCACCATGGGAACTCCACCCATGTACACCGCCAGCATGAGCACAGTCACCATGGGCAGTGTCACCATGAGCACTCTCACCATGGGCACTTTCAACATGGGCACTGTCACCATGAGAACTGCCACCATGAGCACTATCACCATGAGCACTATCACCAAGGGCATTGTCACCGTGGGCACTTTCTCCGTGAGCACTGTCACCATGGGCACTTTCAACATGGCCAATGTCACCATGGGCAATCTCACCATGGACACTGTCATCATGAGCTCTGTTACCATTGAATCTGTCACCATGAGCACTGTCATCTTGGGAACTGCCACAATGGACACTGCCACCATGAGCACTGTAACCATTGGCACTGTTACCGTGCGCACTTTCACCATGGGAACTCTCACCATGAGTACTGTCACTGTGGACACTATCACCGTGAGCAATATCACAATGGGCACTGTCACCATGAGCACTATCACCAAGGGCACTGTTACCGTGAACACCATTACCATAGGCACTATCACCATGAGCACTATCACCGTGTGCACTGTCACCATGAGCACTATCACCATGGGAAGTGTCACCATGGGCACTGTCAACATGAGCACTGTCACCATGGGAACTCTCACCATGAGCACTTTCACAATGGGAAATGTCACCATGGGCACTGTCACCATCGGCACTGTCACCATGGGAACTGTCACCATGAGCACTATCATCATGAGCACAATCACCATGGGCAGTGTCACCATGAGCAATATCACCAGGGGCAGTGTCACCATGAGCACTATCACCATGAGCACGAACACCATTGGAACTGTCACCATGTGCACTGTCAACATGAGCACTTACACCCTGGGAACTCTCACCATGGGCACTGTCACCATGGGCAGTGTCACCATGGACACTGTCACCATGAGCACTATCATCATGGGCAGTGCCATCATGAGGAATTTCACCATGGGAACTCCAACCATGTACACCGCCAGCATGAGCACAGTCACCATGGGCAGTGTCACCATGAGCACTGTCACCATGGGCACTTTCAACATGGCCAATGTCACCATGGGCACTGTCACCATGGACACTGTCATCATGAGCTCTGTTACCACGGACACTGCCACCATGAGCACTGTAACCATTGGCACTGCCCCTGTGGTCACTGTCACCATGGGTACTGTCACCATGGGCACTGTCACCATGGACACTGCCACAGTGAGCACTGTTACAGTGAGCACTGTCACCATGGGCACTGTCACCAAGGAACTCTCACCATGAGCACTGTCACCATGGAAAATGTCACCATGGGCAGTGTCACCACAGGCACTGTTACCATGGGCAGTGTCACCATGAGCACTATCACCATGGTCTGTGTCACTGTAAGCAATATCACCAAGGGCACTGTCACCATGAGCACTATTACCATGGACACTATCACCATGAGCACTATCATTGTGAGCACTGTCACCATTGACACTGTCACCATGAGCACATTCACCATGGACACTGTCACCATGAGCAATATCATCATGGGCAGTGCCACCATGAGGAATTTCACCATGTGAACTCCAACCATGTACACCGCCAGCATGAGCACAGTCACCATGGGCAGTGTCACGATGAGCACTGTCACCATGCAAACTTTCAACATGGGCATTGTCACCATGGACACTGTCACCATGGACACTGTCATCATGAGCCCTATTATCATGGGAACTGTCACCATGAGCACTGTCTTCTTGGGAACTGCCACCATGGACAATGCCACCATGAGCACTGTAACCATTGGCACTGCCACCGTGGGCACTGTCAACATGGGTACTGTCGCCATGGGCACTGTCACCATGGACATTGCCACAGTGTGCACTGTCACCGTGAGCACTGTCACCATGGGAACTCTCACGATGAGCACTGTCACCATTAGCACTATCACCATGGGAACTGTCACCATGGGAATGGTCACCATGGGCACTGTCAACATGACCGCTGTCACCATGGAAACTCTTGCCATGAGCACTGTCACCATTGGAAAAGTCACCATGGGCACTGTCACCATGGGAACTGTCACCATGGGAACTGTCCACATGAGCACTGTCACGATGGACACTGTCAGCATGTGCACTGTCACCATTGACACTGTCACAATGGGCACTGTCAACATGAGCATTGTCACCATGGGAACTCTCACTAAGAGCACTGTCAACATGGGAAATTTCATCATGGGCACTCTCACCATGGGCACTCTCACCATGGACACTGTCACCATGAGCACTATCATCATGGGCAGTGCCACCATGAGGAATTTCACCATGGGAACTCCAACCATGTACACCGCCAGCATGAGCACAGTCACCATGGGCAGTGTCTCCATGAGCACTGTCACCTTGGGCACTTTCAACATGGGCATTCTCACCATGGGGACTGTCACCATGGACACTGTCATCATGATCTCTGTAACCATGGGAATTGTCACCATGAGCACTGCCATCTTGGGAACTGCCACCATGGACACTGCTACCATGAGCACTGTAACCATTGGCACTACCACTATGGGCACACTCACCATGGGTACTGTCACCATAGGTACTGTCACCATGAACACAGCCACAGTGAGCACTGTCACCGTGAGCACTGTCACCATGGGAACTGTCACCATGAGCACTGTCATCTTGGGAACCACCACCATGGACACTGCCACCATGAGCACTGTAACCATTGGCAGTGCCACCGTGGGCACAGTCACCATGGGTACTGTCACCATGGGCACTGTCACCATTGACACTGCCATAGTGAGCACTGTCACCGTGGGCACTGTCACCATGAGCACTGTCACCATGGGCACTGTCACCATGGACACTTTCACCATGGGCAGTGACTGTCACCATGGGCACTCTCACCATGGGCACTGTCAACATGGGCACTGTCACCATGGACCCAGTCACCATGGGCATTGTCACCATGGGCAGTGTCACCATGGGAACTCTCACCATGAGCACTGTAACCATGGGAAATGTCACCCTGGGCACTGTCACCATGGGCACTGTCACCATGGACACTGTCACCATGAGCACTATCATCATGGGCAGTGCCACCATAAGGAATTTCACCATGGGAACTCCACCCATGTACACCGCCAGCATGAGCACAGTCACCATGGGCAGTGTCACAATGAGCACTCTCACCATGGGCACTTTCAACATGGGCACTGTCACCATGAGAACTGCCACCATGAGCACTATCACCATGAGCACTATCACCAAGGGCATTGTCACCGTGGGCACTTTCTCCGTGAGCACTGTCACCATGGGCACTTTCAACATGGCCAATGTCACCATGGGCAATCTCACCATGGACACTGTCATCATGAGCTCTGTTACCATTGAATCTGTCACCATGAGCACTGTCATCTGGGGAACTGCCACAATGGACACTGCCACCATGAGCACTGTAACCATTGGCACTGTTACCGTGCGCACTTTCACCATGGGAACTGTCAATATGAGCACTGTCACTGTGGGCACTGTCTCCATGGGCACTCTAAGCATGGGCACTGTCACCATGGGCACTGTCAACATGAGCACTGTCACCATGGGCAGTGTCACCATGAGCAATATCAACAGGGGCACTGTCACTGTGAGCATTATTACCATGTGCACTATCACCATGTGCACTATCACCGTGAGCAATGTCACCGGGGGCACAGTCCCCGTTTGCACTGTCACCATGAGCACTATCACCATGGGAAATGTCACCATGGGAACAGTCACCATGGGCACTGTCAATATGAGAACTGTCACCATGGGAACTGTCACCATGAGCACTGTCACCATGGGAAATGTCACCATGGGCACTGTCACCATGGGCACTATCACCATGCAGAGTGTCACAGTGGGCACTGTCACCATGGGCACTCTCACCATGGACACTGTCACCATGTGACCTGTCACCATGAGCACTATCACCGTGAGCACTGTCACCTTGGGCACTGTCACCATGAGCACTGTCACCATGGGCACTTTAACCATGGGAACTGTCACCATGAGCACTATCACCATGAGCACTATCACCATGGGCAGTGTCACCATGAGCAATATCACCATGGGCACTGTCACCGTCAGCACTCTTACCATGGGCACTATCACCAAGGGCACTGTCATCATGAGCAATGTCACCATGAGCAATGTCACCGTGGGCACTGTCACCATGAGAACTGTCACCATGGGCACTGTCACCATGGGAACTCTCACCATGAGTACTGTCACTGTGGACACTATCACCGTGAGCAATATCACAATGGGCACTGTCACCATGAGCAGTATCACCAAGGGCACTGTTACCGTGAACACCATTACCATAGGCACTATCACCATGAGCACTATCACCGTGTGCACTGTCACCATGAGCACTATCACCATGGGAAGTGTCACCATGGGCACTGTCAACATGAGCACTGTCACCATGGGAACTCTCACCATGAGCACTTTCACAATGGGAAATGTCACCATGGGCACTGTCACCATCGGCACTGTCACCATGGGAACTGTCACCATGAGCACTATCATCATGAGCACAATCACCATGGGCAGTGTCACCGTGAGCAATATCACCAGGGGCAGTGTCACCATGAGCACTATCACCATGAGCACGAACACCATTGGAACTGTCACCATGTGCACTGTCAACATGAGCACTTACACCCTGGGAACTCTCACCATGGGCACTGTCACCATGGGCAGTGTCACCATGGACACTGTCACCATGAGCACTATCATCATGGGCAGTGCCATCATGAGGAATTTCACCATGGGAACTCCAACCATGTACACCGCCAGCATGAGCACAGTCACCATGGGCAGTGTCACCATGAGCACTGTCACCATGGGCACTTTCAACATGGCCAATGTCACCATGGGCACTGTCACCATGGACACTGTCATCATGAGCTCTGTTACCACGGACACTGCCACCATGAGCACTGTAACCATTGGCACTGCCACTGTGGTCACTGTCACCATGGGTACTGTCACCATGGGCACTGTCACCATGGACACTGCCACAGTGAGCACTGTTACAGTGAGCACTGTCACCATGGGCACTGTCACCAAGGAACTCTCACCATGAGCACTGTCACCATGGAAAATGTCACCATGGGCAGTGTCACCACAGGCACTGTTACCATGGGCAGTGTCACCATGAGCACTATCACCATGGTCTGTGTCACTGTAAGCAATATCACCAAGGGCACTGTCACCATGAGCACTATTACCATGGACACTATCACCATGAGCACTATCATTGTGAGCACTGTCACCGTGAGCACTGTCACCATTGACACTGTCACCATGGGCACATTCACCATGGACACTGTCACCATGAGCAATATCATCATGGGCAGTGCCACCATGAGGAATTTCACCATGTGAACTCCAACCATGTACACCGCCAGCATGAGCACAGTCACCATGGGCAGTGTCACGATGAGCACTGTCACCATGCACACTTTCAACATGGGCATTGTCACCATGGACACTGTCACCATGAACACTGTCATCATGAGCCCTATTATCATGGGAACTGTCACCATGAGCACTGTCTTCTTGGGAACTGCCACCATGGACAATGCCACCATGAGCACTGTAACCATTGGCACTGCCACCGTGGGCACTGTCAACATGGGTACTGTCGCCATGGGCACTGTCACCATGGACATTGCCACAGTGTGCACTGTCACCGTGAGCACTGTCACCATGGGAACTCTCACGATGAGCACTGTCACCATTAGCACTATCACCATGGGAACTGTCACCATGGGAATGGTCACCATGGGCACTGTCAACATGACCGCTGTCACCATGGAAACTCTTGCCATGAGCACTGTCACCATTGGAAAAGTCACCATGGGCACTGTCACCATGGGAACTGTCACCATGGGCACTTTCAACATGGGCACTGTCACCACGCGAAATGTCACCATGAGCACTATGACCTTTATCACTATCACCATAAGCAGTATCACCAAAGGCACTGTCACCATGAGCACTATCACCGTGAGCACTATCACCATGAGCACTGTCACCATAAACACTGTCACCGGGACACTGTCAATATTAGCACTGTCACTGTGGGCAGTATCACCGTGAGCACTCTCACAATGGGCACTGTCACCATGGGCACTGTCACCATGGGCACTGTCACCATGAGCACTATCACCATGAGCACTATCACCAAGTGCACTGTCACCGTGAGAACTATTACCATAGGCACTATCACCATGAGCACAATCACCATGAGCACTATCACCCTGTGCACTGTCACCATAAGCAGGGTCACCATGAGAACTATCACCATGGTCACTGTCACCATGAGGACGGTCACAGTGGGCACTGTCAACATGAGCACTGTCACCATGGAAACTCTCACCATGAGCACTGTCACCATGGGAAAAGTCACCATGGGCACTGTCAACATGGGAACTGTCACCATGGGCACTTTCAACTTGGGCACTGTCACCATGCGAACTGTCACCATGAGCACTATGACCTTTAGCACTATCACCATGAGCACTGTCACCATAAACACTGTCACTGGGGGCACTGTCAACATTAGCACTGTCACTGTGGGCACTATCACGGTGAGCACTATTACAATGGGCACTGTCACCAAGGGCACTGTAACCATGAGCACTATCACCCTGTGCACTGTCATCATGTGCAGTGTCACCATGAGAACTATCACCATGGTGACTGTCACCATAGGAATGGTCACCATCGGCACTGTCAACATGAGCACTGTCACCGTGGGAACTCTCACCATGAGGACTGTCACCAGGGGAAATGTTACAATGGGCACTGTCACCATGGTAACTGTCACCCTGAGCACTGTCACCGTGGGCACTGTCACCATGGGCACTCTCACCATGGGCACAGTTACCATGCACACTGTCACCATGGGACTGTCACCATGGACATTGCCACAGTCAGCACTGTCACCGTGAGCACTGTCACCATGGGAAATGTCACCATGAGCACTGTCACCATGGGAACTGTCACCATGAGCACTGTCACCATGAGTACTATCACCATGGGAACTGTCACCATGGGAATGGTCACCATGGGCACTGTCAACATGAACACTGTCACCATGGAAACTCTCACCATGAGCACTGTCACAATGGGCACTGTCACCATGGGAACTGTCACCATGGGCACTTTCAACATGGGCACTGTCACCATGGGAACTGTCACCATGAGCACTATGACCTTTAGCACTATTACCATGAGCACTATCACCAAGGGCACTGTCACCATGAGCACTATCACCATGAGCACTGTCACCATAAACACTGTCACCGGGGGCACTGTCAATATTAGCACTGTCACTGTGGGCATTATCACCGTGAGCACTATCACAATGGGCACTGTCACCATGGGCCCTGTCACCATTAGCACTATCACCATGAGCACTATCACCATGTACACTGTCACCATGAGCAGGGTCACCATGAGAACTATCACCATGGTCACTGTCACCATGGGAACGGTCACCATGGGCACTGTTAACATGAGCACTGTCACCATGGAAACTCTCACCCTGAGCATTGTCACCATGGGAAATGTCACCATGGGCAATGTGACCATGGGCACTGTCACCATGGGAATTGTCACCATGAGCACTGTCACCATGGGCACTGTGACCATGGACACTGTCACCATGGGCACTGTCATCATGGGCACTCTCACCATGGGCACTGGCACAATGGACGCTGTCACCATGGGCACTGTCAACCTGAGCACTGTCACCATGGGATCTCTCACCATGAGCACTCTTATCATGTGAAATGTCAACATGGGCATTATCATTATGGGCACTGTCACCATGGGCAGTGTCACCATGAGCAGTGTCACCATGGACACTGTCTCCATGGGAACTGTCACCATAAGCACTATCACCGTGAGCACTATCACCATGAGGACTATCACCAAGGGCACTGTCATCGTGAGCACTATCACCGTGAGCACTGTCACTGTGGGCACAGTCACCGTGTGCACTGTCACCATGAGCACTCTCACCTTGGGAAATGCCATCATGGGAATGGTCACCATGGGCACTCTCAAGATGAGCACTATCACCATGGGAAATCTCACCATGAGCACTGTCACCATGGGAATTGTCACCATGAGCACTCTCACCATAGGCACTGTTACCATGAGCACTGTCACCATGGGCACTGTCACCATGGTAAATGTCACCATGAGCTCTTTCACCTTGACCACTGTCAGCATGGGCTGTGTCACCATAAGCAATATCACCATGGGCAGTGTCACCATTAGCATTATTACCATGGACACTGTCACCATGAGCTCTATCATCGTGAGCACTGTCACCGTGGGCACTGTCAATGTGTGCACTGTCACCATAGGAAATCTCACCATGGGAAATGTCACGATGGGCACTAATACCATGGGAAGTGTCACCATGGGAACGGTCACCATGGCCGCTCTCACCATTGGCACTCTCACCATGGGCACTGTCACCATGGGCACTGTCAACATGAGCACTGTCACCATAGGAACTCTCACCATGAGCACTGTCACCATGAGAAATGTCACCATGGGCACTGTCACCATGGGCACTGTCACCATGGACACTGTCACCATGAGCACTATTATCATGGGCAGTGCCACCATAAGAAATTTCACCATGGGAACTCCACCCATGTACACCGCCAGCATGAGCACAGTCACCATGGGCAGTGTCACCATGAGCACTGTCACCATGGGCACTGTAACCATGGGAACTGTCACCATGAGCACTGTTACCGTGAGTACTATCTCCATGGGCAGTGTCACCGTGAGCAATATCACCATGAGCAATGTCACCGTGAGCACTCTTATACTGGGGACTGCCACCAAGGGCACTGTCTCCGTGATCACTGTCACCGTGAGCACTGGCACCATGGGCACTGTCACCATGGACACTGTCACAATGGGCACTGTCAACATGAGCACTGTCACCAAGGGAACTCTCACCATGAGCACTGTAACCATGGGAAATGTCACCATGGGCACTGTCACCATGGAAACTGTCACCATGAGCACTATCATCATGGGCAGTGCCACCATAAGGAATTTCACCATGGGAACTCCAACCATGTACACCGCTAGCATGAGCACAGTCATCATGGGCAGTGTCACCATGAACACTGTCACCATGAGCACTGTAACCATTGGCACTGCCACCTAGGGCACTGTCAGCATGGGTACTGTCACCATGGGCACTGTCACCATGGACATTGCCACAGTGACCACTGTCACCGTGAGCACTGTCACCATGGAAACTGTCACCATGAGCACTGTCACCAGTGACAGTGTCACCATGGGCACTGTCAACATGAGCAGTGTCACCATGGCATTATCACCATGAGCACAGTCACCATGGGAAATGTCACCATGGGCAGTGTCACCATGGGCACTCTCACCATGGGGAGTGTCACCATGAGCACTGTCACCATGGGCAGTGTCACCTTGAGCACTATCACCATGGGCACTTTCAACATGGGCACTCTCACCATGGGGACTGTCACCATGGACACTGTCATCATGATCTCTGTAACCATGGTAACTGTCACCATGAGCACTGCCATCTTGGGAACTGCCACCATGGACACTGCTACCATGAGCACTGTAAACATTGGCACTACCACTATGGGCACACTCACCATGGGTACTGTCACCATAGGTACTGTCACCATGAACACAGCCACAGTGAGCACTGTCACAGTGAGCACTGTCACCATGAGCACTGTCATCTTGGGAACCACCACCATGGACACTGCCACCATGAGCACTGTAACCATTGGCAGTGCCACCGTGGGCACTGTCACCATGGGTACTGTCACCATGGGCACTGTCACCATTGATACTGCCACAGTGAGCACTGTCACCGTGGGCACTGTCACCATGAGCACTGTCACCATGAGCACTGTCACCATGGACACTTTCACCATGGGCAGTGACTGTCACCATGGGCACTCTCACCATGGGCACTGTCAACATGGGCACTGTCACCATGGACCCAGTCACCATGGGCATTGTCACCATGGGCAGTGTCACCATGGGAACTCTCACCATGAGCACTGTAACCATGGGAAGTGTCACCCTGGGCACTGTCACCATGGGCACTGTCACCATGGACACTGTCACCATGAGCACTATCATCATGGGCAGTGCCACCATAAGGAATTTCACCATGGGAACTCCACCCATGTACACCGCCAGCATGAGCACAGTCACCATGGGCAGTGTCACCATGAGCACTCTCACCATGGGCACTTTCAACATGGGCACTGTCACCATGAGAACTGCCACCATGAGCACTATCACCATGAGCACTATCACCAAGGGCATTGTCACCGTGAGCACTTTCTCCGTGAGCACTGTCACCATGGGCACTTTCAACATGGCCAATGTCACCATGGGCAATCTCACCATGGACACTGTCATCATGAGCTCTGTTACCATTGAAACTGTCACCATGAGCACTGTCATCTGGGGAACTGCCACAATGGACACTGCCACCATGAGCACTGTAACCATTGGCACTGTTACCGTGCGCACTTTCACCATGGGAACTGTCAATATGAGCACTGTCACTGTGGGCACTGTCTCCATGGGCACTCTAAGCATGGGCACTGTCACCATGGGCACTGTCAACATGAGCACTGTCACCATGGGCAGTGTCACCATGAGCAATATCAACATGGGCACTGTCACTGTGAGCACTATTACCATGTGCACTATCACCATGTGCACTATCACCGTGAGCAATGTCACCGGGGGCACAGTCACCGTTTGCACTGTCACCATGAGCACTATCACCATGGGAAATGTCACCATGGGAACGGTCACCATGGGCACTGTCAATATGAGCACTGTCACCATGGGAACTGTCACCATGAGCACTGTCACCATGGGAAATGTCACCATGGGCACTGTCACCATGGGCACTATCACCATGCAGAGTGTCACAGTGGGCACTGTCACCATGGGCACTCTCACCATGGACACTGTCACCATGTGAACTGTCACCATGAGCACTATCACCGTGAGCACTGTCACCTTGGGCACTGTCACCATGAGCACTGTCACCATGGGCACTTTAACCATGGGAACTGTCACCATGAGCACTATCACCATGAGCACTATCACCATGGGCAGTGTCACCATGAGCAATATCACCATGGGCACTGTCACCGTGAGCACTATTACCATGGGCACTATCACCAAGGGCACTGTCATCGTGAGCAATGTCACCATGAGCACTGTCACCGTGGGCACTGTCACCATGAGAACTGTCACCATGGGCACTGTCACCATGGGAACTCTCACCATGAGTACTGTCACTGTGGACACTATCACCGTGAGCAATATCACAATGGGCACTGTCACCATGAGCACTATCACCAAGGGCACTGTTACCGTGAACACCATTACCATAGGCACTATCACCATGAGCACTATCACCGTGTGCACTGTCACCATGAGCACTATCACCATGGGAAGTGTCACCATGGGCACTGTCAACATGAGCACTGTCACCATGGGAACTCTCACCATGAGCACTTTCACAATGGGAAATGTCACCATGGGCACTGTCACCATCGGCACTGTCACCATGGGAACTGTCACCATGAGCACTATCATCATGAGCACAATCACCATGGGCAGTGTCACCGTGAGCAATATCACCAGGGGCAGTGTCACCATGAGCACTATCACCATGAGCACGATCACCATGGGAACTGTCACCATGTGCACTGTCAACATGAGCACTTACACCCTGGGAACTCTCACCATGGGCACTGTCACCATGGGCAGTGTCACCATGGACACTGTCACCATGAGCACTATCATCATGGGCAGTGCCATCATGAGGAATTTCACCATGGGAACTCTAACCATGTACACCGCCAGCATGAGCACAGTCACCATGGGCAGTGTCACCATGAGCACTGTCACCATGGGCACTTTCAACATGGCCAATGTCACCATGGGCACTGTCACCATGGACACTGTCATCATGAGCTCTGTTACCACGGACACTGCCACCATGAGCACTGTAACCATTGGCACTGCCACTGTGGTCACTGTCACCATGGGTACTGTCACCATGGGCACTGTCACCATGGACACTGCCACAGTGAGCACTGTAACAGTGAGCACTGTCACCATGGGCACTGTCACCAAGGAACTCTCACCATGAGCACTGTCACCATGGAAAATGTCACCATGGGCAGTGTCACCACAGGCACAGTTACCATGGGCAGTGTCACCATGAGCACTATCACCATGGTCTGTGTCACCGTAAGGAATATCACCAAGGGCACTGTCACCATGAGCACTATTACCATGGACACTATCACCATGAGCACTATCATTGTGAGCACTGTCACCGTGAGCACTGTCACCATTGACACTCTCACCATGGGCACATTCACCATGGACACTGTCACCATGAGCAATATCACCATGGGAAATAACACCATGGGAACGGTCACCATGGGCACTCTCACCATGGGCACTGTCACCATGGGCACTGTCACCATGGACACTGTCAACATGGGCACTGTCAACATGAGCATTGTCACCATACGAACTCTCACCATGAGCACTGTCACCATGGGAAATGTCACCATGGGCACTGTCACCATGGGAACTGTCACCATGGACACTGTCACCATCAGCAGTATCATCATGGGCAGTGCCACCATAAGGAATTTCACCATGGGAACTCCAACCATGTACACCGTCAGCATGAGTACAGTCACCATGGGCAGTGTAACCATGAGCACTATCACCAAGGGCACTGTCACCATGAGCACTATCACCATGGGAAATGTCACCATGGGAACGGTCACCATGGGCACTGTCACCATGTGAACTTTCACCATGAGCACTATCACCAAGGGCACTGTCACCATGAGCACTGTCACCATGGGCACTTTCAACATGGGCACTGTCACCATGGAAACTCTCACCATGAGCACTTTCACAATGGGAAATGTAACCATGGGCACTGTCACCATCGGCACTGTCACCATGCGAACTGTCACCATGAGCACTATCACCATGAGCACAATCACCATGGGCAGTGTCACCGTGAGCAATATCACCAGGGGCAGTGTCACCATGAGCACTATCACCATGAGCACGATCACCATGGGAACTGTCACCGTGTGCACTGTCAACATGAGCACTTACACCATGGGAACTCTCACCATAGGCACTGTCACCATGGGCAGTGTCACGATGGACACTGTCACCATGAGCACTATCATCATGGGCAGTGCCCTCATGAGGAACTTCACCATGGGAACTCCAACCATGTACACCGCCAGCATGAGCACAGTCACCATGGGCGGTGTCACCATGAGCACTGTCACCATGGGTACTTTCAACATGGCCATTGTCACCATGGGCACTGTCACCATGGACACTGTCATCATGAGCTCTGTTACCACGGACACTGCCACCATGAGCACTGTAACCATTGGCACTGCCACTGTGGTCACTGTCACAATGGGTACTGTCACCATGGGCACTGTCACCATGGACACTGCCACAGTGAGCACTGTTACAGTGAGCACTGTCACCATGGGCACTGTCACCAAGGAACTCTCACCATGAGCACTGTCACCATGGAAAATGTCACCATGGGCAGTGTCACCACAGGCACTGTTACCATGGGCAGTGTCACCATGAGCACTATCACCATGGTCTGTGTCACTGTAAGCAATATCACCAAGGGCACTGTCACCATGAGCACTATTACCATGGACACTATCACCATGAGCACTATCATTGTGAGCACTGTCACCGTGAGCACTGTCACCATTGACACTGTCACCATGGGCACATTCACCATGGACACTGTCACCATGAGCAATATCATCATGGGCAGTGCCACCATGAGGAATTTCACCATGTGAACTCCAACCATGTACACCGCCAGCATGAGCACAGTCACCATGGGCAGTGTCACGATGAGCACTGTCACCATGCACACTTTCAACATGGGCATTGTCACCATGGACACTGTCACCATGAACACTGTCATCATGAGCCCTATTATCATGGGAACTGTCACCATGAGCACTGTCTTCTTGGGAACTGCCACCATGGACAATGCCACCATGAGCACTGTAACCATTGGCACTGCCACCGTGGGCACTGTCAACATGGGTACTGTCGCCATGGGCACTGTCACCATGGACATTGCCACAGTGTGCACTGTCACCGTGAGCACTGTCACCGTGAGCACTATCACCATGAGCACTGTCACCATAAACACTGTCACCGGGACACTGTCAATATTAGCACTGTCACTGTGGGCAGTATCACCGTGAGCACTCTCACAATGGGCACTGTCACCATGGGCACTGTCACCATGGGCACTGTCACCATGAGCACTATCACCATGAGCACTATCACCAAGTGCACTGTCACCGTGAGAACTATTACCATAGGCACTATCACCATGAGCACAATCACCATGAGCACTATCACCCTGTGCACTGTCACCATAAGCAGGGTCACCATGAGAACTATCACCATGGTCACTGTCACCATGAGGACGGTCACAGTGGGCACTGTCAACATGAGCACTGTCACCATGGAAACTCTCACCATGAGCACTGTCACCATGGGAAAAGTCACCATGGGCACTGTCAACATGGGAACTGTCACCATGGGCACTTTCAACTTGGGCACTGTCACCATGCGAACTGTCACCATGAGCACTATGACCTTTAGCACTATCACCATGAGCACTGTCACCATAAACACTGTCACTGGGGGCACTGTCAACATTAGCACTGTCACTGTGGGCACTATCACGGTGAGCACTATTACAATGGGCACTGTCACCAAGGGCACTGTAACCATGAGCACTATCACCCTGTGCACTGTCATCATGTGCAGTGTCACCATGAGAACTATCACCATGGTGACTGTCACCATAGGAATGGTCACCATCGGCACTGTCAACATGAGCACTGTCACCGTGGGAACTCTCACCATGAGGACTGTCACCAGGGGAAATGTTACAATGGGCACTGTCACCATGGTAACTGTCACCCTGAGCACTGTCACCGTGGGCACTGTCACCATGGGCACTCTCACCATGGGCACAGTTACCATGCACACTGTCACCATGGGACTGTCACCATGGACATTGCCACAGTCAGCACTGTCACCGTGAGCACTGTCACCATGGGAAATGTCACCATGAGCACTGTCACCATGGGAACTGTCACCATGAGCACTGTCACCATGAGTACTATCACCATGGGAACTGTCACCATGGGAATGGTCACCATGGGCACTGTCAACATGAACACTGTCACCATGGAAACTCTCACCATGAGCACTGTCACAATGGGCACTGTCACCATGGGAACTGTCACCATGGGCACTTTCAACATGGGCACTGTCACCATGGGAACTGTCACCATGAGCACTATGACCTTTAGCACTATTACCATGAGCACTATCACCAAGGGCACTGTCACCATGAGCACTATCACCATGAGCACTGTCACCATAAACACTGTCACCGGGGGCACTGTCAATATTAGCACTGTCACTGTGGGCATTATCACCGTGAGCACTATCACAATGGGCACTGTCACCATGGGCCCTGTCACCATTAGCACTATCACCATGAGCACTATCACCATGTACACTGTCACCATGAGCAGGGTCACCATGAGAACTATCACCATGGTCACTGTCACCATGGGAACGGTCACCATGGGCACTGTTAACATGAGCACTGTCACCATGGAAACTCTCACCCTGAGCATTGTCACCATGGGAAATGTCACCATGGGCAATGTGACCATGGGCACTGTCACCATGGGAATTGTCACCATGAGCACTGTCACCATGGGCACTGTGACCATGGACACTGTCACCATGGGCACTGTCATCATGGGCACTCTCACCATGGGCACTGGCACAATGGACGCTGTCACCATGGGCACTGTCAACCTGAGCACTGTCACCATGGGATCTCTCACCATGAGCACTCTTATCATGTGAAATGTCAACATGGGCATTATCATTATGGGCACTGTCACCATGGGCAGTGTCACCATGAGCAGTGTCACCATGGACACTGTCTCCATGGGAACTGTCACCATAAGCACTATCACCGTGAGCACTATCACCATGAGGACTATCACCAAGGGCACTGTCATCGTGAGCACTATCACCGTGAGCACTGTCACTGTGGGCACAGTCACCGTGTGCACTGTCACCATGAGCACTCTCACCTTGGGAAATGCCATCATGGGAATGGTCACCATGGGCACTCTCAAGATGAGCACTATCACCATGGGAAATCTCACCATGAGCACTGTCACCATGGGAATTGTCACCATGAGCACTCTCACCATAGGCACTGTTACCATGAGCACTGTCACCATGGGCACTGTCACCATGGTAAATGTCACCATGAGCTCTTTCACCTTGACCACTGTCAGCATGGGCTGTGTCACCATAAGCAATATCACCATGGGCAGTGTCACCATTAGCATTATTACCATGGACACTGTCACCATGAGCTCTATCATCGTGAGCACTGTCACCGTGGGCACTGTCAATGTGTGCACTGTCACCATAGGAAATCTCACCATGGGAAATGTCACGATGGGCACTAATACCATGGGAAGTGTCACCATGGGAACGGTCACCATGGCCGCTCTCACCATTGGCACTCTCACCATGGGCACTGTCACCATGGGCACTGTCAACATGAGCACTGTCACCATAGGAACTCTCACCATGAGCACTGTCACCATGAGAAATGTCACCATGGGCACTGTCACCATGGGCACTGTCACCATGGACACTGTCACCATGAGCACTATTATCATGGGCAGTGCCACCATAAGAAATTTCACCATGGGAACTCCACCCATGTACACCACCAGCATGAGCACAGGTACCATGGGCAGTGTCACCATGAGCACTGTCACCATGGGCACTGTAACCATGGGAACTGTCACCATGAGCACTGTTACCGTGAGTACTATCTCCATGGGCAGTGTCACCGTGAGCAATATCACCATGAGCAATGTCACCGTGAGCACTCTTATACTGGGGACTGCCACCAAGGGCACTGTCTCCGTGATCACTGTCACCGTGAGCACTGGCACCATGGGCACTGTCACCATGGACACTGTCACAATGGGCACTGTCAACATGAGCACTGTCACCAAGGGAAATCTCACCATGAGCACTGTAACCATGGGAAATGTCACCATGGGCACTGTCACCATGGAAACTGTCACCATGAGCACTATCATCATGGGCAGTGCCACCATAAGGAATTTCACCATGGGAACTCCAACCATGTACACCGCTAGCATGAGCACAGTCATCATGGGCAGTGTCACCATGAACACTGTCACCATGAGCACTGTAACCATTGGCACTGCCACCTAGGGCACTGTCAGCATGGGTACTGTCACCATGGGCACTGTCACCATGGACATTGCCACAGTGACCACTGTCACCGTGAGCACTGTCACCATGGAAACTGTCACCATGAGCACTGTCACCAGTGACAGTGTCACCATGGGCACTGTCAACATGAGCAGTGTCACCATGGCATTATCACCATGAGCACAGTCACCATGGGAAATGTCACCATGGGCAGTGTCACCATGGGCACTCTCACCATGGGGAGTGTCACCATGAGCACTGTCACCATGGGCAGTGTCACCTTGAGCACTATCACCAAGGGCACTTTCAACATGGGCACTCTCACCATGGGGACTGTCACCATGGACACTGTCATCATGATCTCTGTAACCATGGTAACTGTCACCATGAGCACTGCCATCTTGGGAACTGCCACCATGGACACTGCTACCATGAGCACTGTAAACATTGGCACTACCACTATGGGCACACTCACCATGGGTACTGTCACCATAGGTACTGTCACCATGAACACAGCCACAGTGAGCACTGTCACAGTGAGCACTGTCACCATGGGAACTGTCACCATGAGCACTGTCATCTTGGGAACCACCACCATGGACACTGCCACCATGAGCACTGTAACCATTGGCAGTGCCACCGTGGGCACTGTCACCATGGGTACTGTCACCATGGGCACTGTCACCATTGATACTGCCACAGTGAGCACTGTCACCGTGGGCACTGTCACCATGAGCACTGTCACCATGGGCACTGTCACCATGGACACTTTCACCATGGGCAGTGACTGTCACCATGGGCACTCTCACCATGGGCACTGTCAACATGGGCACTGTCACCATGGACCCAGTCACCATGGGCATTGTCACCATGGGCAGTGTCACCATGGGAACTCTCACCATGAGCACTGTAACCATGGGAAGTGTCACCCTAGGCACTGTCACCATGGGCACTGTCACCATGGACACTGTCACCATGAGCACTATCATCATGGGCAGTGCCACCATAAGGAATTTCACCATGGGAACTCCACCCATGTACACCGCCAGCATGAGCACAGTCACCATGGGCAGTGTCACCATGAGCACTCTCACCATGGGCACTTTCAACATGGGCACTGTCACCATGAGAACTGCCACCATGAGCACTATCACCATGAGCACTATCACCAAGGGCATTGTCACCGTGGGCACTTTCTCCGTGAGCACTGTCACCATGGGCACTTTCAACATGGCCAATGTCACCATGGGCAATCTCACCATGGACACTGTCATCATGAGCTCTGTTACCATTGAAACTGTCACCATGAGCACTGTCATCTGGGGAACTGCCACCATGGACACTGCCACCATGAGCACTGTAACCATTGGCACTGTTACCGTGCGCACTTTCACCATGGGAACTGTCAATATGAGCACTGTCACTGTGGGCACTGTCTCCATGGGCACTCTAAGCATGGGCACTGTCACCATGGGCACTGTCAACATGAGCACTGTCACCATGGGCAGTGTCACCATGAGCAATATCAACATGGGCACTGTCACTGTGAGCACTATTACCATGTGCACTATCACCATGTGCACTATCACCGTGAGCAATGTCACCGGGGGCACAGTCACCGTTTGCACTGTCACCATGAGCACTATCACCATGGGAAATGTCACCATGGGAACGGTCACCATGGGCACTGTCAATATGAGCACTGTCACCATGGGAACTGTCACCATGAGCACTGTCACCATGGGAAATGTCACCATGGGCACTGTCACCATGGGCACTATCACCATGCAGAGTGTCACAGTGGGCACTGTCACCATGGGCACTCTCACCATGGACACTGTCACCATGTGAACTGTCACCATGAGCACTATCACCGTGAGCACTGTCACCTTGGGCACTGTCACCATGAGCACTGTCACCATGGGCACTTTAACCATGGGAACTGTCACCATGAGCACTATCACCATGAGCACTATCACCATGGGCAGTGTCACCATGAGCAATATCACCATGGGCACTGTCACCGTGAGCACTATTACCATGGGCACTATCACCAAGGGCACTGTCATCGTGAGCAATGTCACCATGAGCACTGTCACCGTGGGCACTGTCACCATGAGAACTGTCACCATGGGCACTGTCACCATGGGAACTCTCACCATGAGTACTGTCACTGTGGACACTATCACCGTGAGCAATATCACAATGGGCACTGTCACCATGAGCACTATCACCAAGGGCACTGTTCCCGTGAACACCATTACCATAGGCACTATCACCATGAGCACTATCACCGTGTGCACTGTCACCATGAGCACTATCACCATGGGAAGTGTCACCATGGGCACTGTCAACATGAGCACTGTCACCATGGGAACTCTCACCATGAGCACTTTCACAATGGGAAATGTCACCATGGGCACTGTCACCATCGGCACTGTCACCATGGGAAGTGTCACCATGAGCACTATCATCATGAGCACAATCACCATGGGCAGTGTCACCGTGAGCAATATCACCAGGGGCAGTGTCACCATGAGCACTATCACCATGAGCACGATCACCATGGGAACTGTCACCATGTGCACTGTCAACATGAGCACTTACACCCTGGGAACTCTCACCATGGGCACTGTCACCATGGGCAGTGTCAACATGGACACTGTCACCATGAGCACTATCATCATGGGCAGTGCCATCATGAGGAATTTCACCATGGGAACTCTAACCATGTACACCGCCAGCATGAGCACAGTCACCATGGGCAGTGTCACCATGAGCACTGTCACCATGGGCACTTTCAACATGGCCAATGTCACCATGGGCACTGTCACCATGGACACTGTCATCATGAGCTCTGTTACCACGGACACTGCCACCATGAGCACTGTAACCATTGGCACTGCCACTGTGGTCACTGTCACCATGGGTACTGTCACCATGGGCACTGTCACCATGGACACTGCCACAGTGAGCACTGTAACAGTGAGCACTGTCACCATGGGCACTGTCACCAAGGAACTCTCACCATGAGCACTGTCACCATGGAAAATGTCACCATGGGCAGTGTCACCACAAGCACAGTTACCATGGGCAGTGTCACCATGAGCACTATCACCATGGTCTGTGTCACCGTAAGGAATATCACCAAGGGCACTGTCACCATGAGCACTATTACCATGGACACTATCACCATGAGCACTATCATTGTGAGCACTGTCACCGTGAGCACTGTCACCATTGACACTCTCACCATGGGCACATTCACCATGGACACTGTCACCATGAGCAATATCACCATGGGAAATAACACCATGGGAACGGTCACCATGGGCACTCTCACCATGGGCACTGTCACCATGGGCACTGTCACCATGGACACTGTCAACATGGGCACTGTCAACATGAGCATTGTCACCATACGAACTCTCACCATGAGCACTGTCACCATGGGAAATGTCACCATGGGCACTGTCACCATGGGAACTGTCACCATGGACACTGTCACCATCAGCAGTATCATCATGGGCAGTGCCACCATAAGGAATTTCACCATGGGAACTCCAACCATGTACACCGTCAGCATGAGAACAGTCACCATGGGCAGTGTAACCATGAGCACTATCACCAAGGGCACTGTCACCATGAGCACTATCACCATGGGAAATGTCACCATGGGAACGGTCACCATGGGCACTGTCACCATGTGAACTTTCACCATGAGCACTATCACCAAGGGCACTGTCACCATGAGCACTGTCACCATGGGCACTTTCAACATGGGCACTGTCACCATAGGCAATGTCACCATGGGCACTGTCACCATGGGCACTGTCACCATGGACACTTTCACCATGGGCAGTGACTGTCACCATGGGCACTGTCACCATGGGCACTGTCACCATGGGCACTGTCACCATGGACCCAGTCACCATGGGCATTGTCACCATGGGCAGTGTCACCATGGGAACTCTCACCATGAGCACTGTCACCATGGGAAATGTCACCCTGGGCACTGTCACCATGGGCACTGTCACCATGGACCCAGTCACCATGAGAACTGTCACCATGGACACTGTCACCATGAGCACTATCATCATGGGAAATGTCACCATGGGCACTGTCACCATGGGCACTATCACCATGCAAAGTGACACAGTGGGCCCTGTCACCATGGGCACAGTCACCATGGACACTGTCACCATGAGCACTATCATCATGGGCAGTGCCACCATAAGGAATTTCACCATGGGAACTCCACCCATGTACACCGCCAGCATGAGCACAGTCACCATGGGCAGTGTCACCATGAGCACTCTCACCATGGGCACTTTCAACACGGCCAATGTCACCATGGGCACTCTCACCATGGACACTGTCATCATGAGCACTATAACCATTGGCACTGTTACCGTGCGCACTTTCACCATGGGAACTGTCAATATGAGCACTGTCACTGTGGGCACTGTCTCCATGGGCACTCACCATGGGCACTGTCACCATGGACACTGTCACCATGGGCACTGTCAACATGAGCACTGTCACCATGGGCAGTGTCACCGTGAGCAATATCAACATGGGCACTGTCACTGTGAGCACTATTACCATGTGCACTCTCACCATGTGCACTATCACCGTGAGCACTGTCACCGGGGGCACTGTCACCGTTTGCACTGTCACCATGAGCACTATCACCATGGGAAATGTCACCATGGGAACGGTCACCATGGGCACTGTCAAGATGAGCACTGTCACCATGGGAATTGTCACCATGAGCACTGTCACCATGGGAAATGTCACCATGGGCTCTGTCACCATGGGCACTATCACCATGCAAAGTGTCACAGTGGGCACTGTCACCATGGGCACTCTCACCATGGACACTGTCACCATGTGAACTGTCACCATGAGCACTATCACCGTGAGCACTGTCACCTTGGGCACTGTCACCATGAGCACTGTCACCATGGGCACTTTAACCATGGGAACTGTCACCATGAGCACTATCACCATGAGCACTGTCACCATGAGCAATATCACCATGGTCTGTGTCACCGTAAGCAATATCACCAAGGGCACTGTCACCATGAGCACTATTACCATGGACACTATCACCATGAGCACTATCATTGTGAGCACTGTCACCGTGAGCACTATCACCATTGACACTGTCACCATGGGCACATTCACCATGGACACTGTCACCATGAGCAATATCATCCTGGGCAGTGCCACCATGAGGAATTTCACCATGGGAACTCCAACCATGTACACCGCCAGCATGAGCACAGTCACCATGGGCAGTGTCACGATGAGCACTGTCACCATGCACACTTTCAACATGGGCATTGTCACCATGGACACTGTCACCATGGACACTCTCATCATGAGCCCTATTATCATGGGAACTGTCACCATGAGCACTGTCTTCTTGGGAACTGCCACCATGGACAATGCCACCATGAGCACTGTAACCATTGGCACTGCCACCGTGGGCACTGTCAACATGGGTACTGTCGCCATGGGCACTGTCACCATGGACATTGCCACAGTGAGCACTGTCACCGTGAGCACTGTCACCATGGGAACTCTCACGATGAGCACTGTCACCATTAGCACTATCACCATGGGAACTGTCACCATGGGAATGGTCACCATGGGCACTGTCAACATGACCGCTGTCACCATGGAAACTCTCGCCATGAGCACTGTCACCATTGGAAAAGTCACCATGGGCACTGTCACCATGGGAACTGTCACCATGGGCACTTTCAACATGTGCACTGTCACCACGCGAAATGTCACCATGAGCAGTATGACCTTTATCACTATCACCATAAGCAGTATCACCAAAGGCACTGTCACCATGAGCACTATCACCGTGAGCACTATCACCATGAGCACTGTCACCATAAACACTGTCACCGGGGCACTGTCAATATTAGCACTGTCACTGTGGGAAGTATCACCGTGAGCACTCTCACAATGGGCACTGTCACCATGGGCACTGTCACCATGAGCACTATCACCATGAGCACTATCACCAAGTGCACTGTCACCGTGAGAACTATTACCATAGGCACTATCACCATGAGCACAATCACCATGAGCACTATCACCCTGTGCACTGTCACCATAAGCAGGGTCACCATGAGAACTATCACCATGGTCACTGTCACCATGAGGACGGTCACAGTGGGCACTGTCAACATGAGCACTGTCACCATGGAAACTCTCACCATGAGCACTGTCACCATGGGAAAAGTCACCATGAGCACTGTCAACATGGGAACTGTCACCATGGGCAATTTCAGCTTGGGCACTGTCACCATGCGAACTGTCACCATGAGCACTATGACCTTTAGCACTATCACCATGAGCACTGTCACCGTAAACACTGTCACCGGGGGCACTGTCAATATTAGCACTGTCACTGTGGGCACTATCACGGTGAGCACTATTACAATGGGCACTGTCACCAAGGGCACTGTAACCATGAGCACTATCACCCTGTGCACTGTCATCATGTGCAGTGTCACCATGAGAACTATCACCATGGTGACTGTCACCATAGGAATGGTCACCATCGGCACTGTCAACATGAGCACTGTCACCATGGGAACTCTCACCATGAGGACTGTCACCAGCGGAAATGTTACAATGGGCAATGTCACCATGGTAACTGTCACCCTGAGCACTGTCACCGTGGGCACTGTCACCATGGGCACTCTCACCATGGGCACAGTTACCATGCACACTGTCACCATGGGACTGTCACCATGGACATTGCCACAGTCAGCACTGTCACCGTGAGCACTGTCACCATGGGAAATGTCACCATGAGCACTGTCACCATGGGAACTGTCACCATGAGCACTGTCACCATGAGTACTATCACCATGGGAACTGTCACCATGGGAATGGTCACCATGGGCACTGTCAACATGAACACTGTCACCATGGAAACTCTCACCATGAGCACTGTCACAATGGGCACTGTCACCATGGGAACTGTCACCATGGGCACTTTCAACATGGGCACTGTCACCATGGGAACTGTCACCATGAGCACTATGACCTTTAGCACTATTACCATGAGCACTATCACCAAGGGCACTGTCACCATGAGCACTATCACCATGAGCACTGTCACCATAAACACTGTCACCGGGGGCACTGTCAATATTAGCACTGTCACTGTGGGCATTATCACCGTGAGCACTATCACAATGGGCACTGTCACCATGGGCCCTGTCACCATTAGCACTATCACCATGAGCACTATCACCATGTACACTGTCACCATGAGCAGGGTCACCATGAGAACTATCACCATGGTCACTGTCACCATGGGAACGGTCACCATGGGCACTGTTAACATGAGCACTGTCACCATGGAAACTCTCACCCTGAGCATTGTCACCATGGGAAATGTCACCATGGGCAATGTGACCATGGGCACTGTCACCATGGGAATTGTCACCATGAGCACTGTCACCATGGGCACTGTGACCATGGACACTGTCACCATGGGCACTGTCATCATGGGCACTCTCACCATGGGCACTGGCACAATGGATGCTGTCACCATGGGCACTGTCAACCTGAGCACTGTCACCATGGGATCTCTCACCATGAGCACTGTTATCATGTGAAATGTCAACATGGGCATTATCATTATGGGCACTGTCACCATGGGCAGTGTCAAGATGAGCAGTGTCACCATGGACACTGTCTCCATGGGAACTGTCACCATAAGCACTATCACCGTGAGCACTATCACCAAGGGCACTGTCATCGTGAGCACTATCACCGTGAGCACTGTCACTGTGGGCACAGTCACCGTGTGCACTGTCACCATGAGCACTCTCACCTTGGGAAATGCCCTCATGGGAACAGTCACCATGGGCACTCTCAAGATGAGCACTATCACCATGGAAAATCTCACCATGAGCACTGTCACCATGGGAATTGTCACCATGAGCACTCTCACCATAGGCACTGTTACCATGAGCACTGTCACCATGGGCACTGTCACCATGGTAAATGTCACCATGAGCTCTTTCACCTTGACCACTGTCAGCATGGGCTGTGTCACCATAAGCAATATCACCATGGGCAGTGTCACCATTAGCATTATTACCATGGACACTGTCACCATGAGCTCTATCATCGTGAGCACTGTCACCGTGGGCACTGTCAATGTGTGCACTGTCACCATAGGAAATCTCACCATGGGAAATGTCACGATGGGAACTAATACCATGGGAAGTGTCACCATGGGAACGGTCACCATGGCCGCTCTCACCATTGGCACTCTCACCATGGGCACTGTCACCATGGGCACTGTCAACATGAGCACTGTCACCATAGGAACTCTCACCATGAGCACTGTCACCATGAGAAATGTCACCATGGGCAATGTCACCATGGGCACTGTCACCATGGACACTGTCACCATGAGCACTATTATCATGGGCAGTGCCACCATAAGAAATTTCACCATGGGAACTCCACCCATGTACACCGCCAGCATGAGCACAGTCACCATGGGCCGTGTCACCCTGAGCACTGTCACCATGGGCACTGTAACCATGGGAACTGTCACCATGAGCACTGTTACCGTGAGTACTATCTCCATGGGCAGTGTCACCGTGAGCAATATCACCATGAGCAATGTCACCGTGAGCACTCTTATACTGGGGACTACCACCAAGGGCACTGTCTCCGTGATCACTGTCACCGTGAGCACTGGCACCATGGGCACTGTCACCATGGACACTGTCACAATGGGCACTGTCAACATGAGCACTGTCACCAAGGGAACTCTCACCATGAGCACTGTAACCATGGGAAATGTCACCATGGGCACTTTCACCATGGAAACTGTCACCATGAGCACTATCATCATGGGCAGTGCCACCATACGGAATTTCACCATGGGAACTCCAACCATGTACACCGCTAGCATGAGCACAGTCATCATGGGCAGTGTCACCATGAACACTGTCACCATGAGCACTGTAACCATTGGCACTGCCACCTAGGGCACTGTCAGCATGGGTACTGTCACCATGGGCACTGTCACCATGGACATTGCCACAGTGACCACTGTCACCGTGAGCACTGTCACCATGGAAACTGTCACCATGAGCACTGTCACCAGTGACAGTGTCACCATGGGCACTGTCAACATGAGCAGTGTCACCATGGAATTATCACCATGAGCACAGTCACCATGGGAAATGTCACCATGGGCAGTGTCACCATGGGCACTCTCACCATGGGGAGTGTCACCATGAGCACTGTCACCATGGGCAGTGTCACCTTGAGCACTATCACCAAGGGCACTGTCACCGTGAGCACTATCACAGTGAGCACTGTCACCATGGGTACTGTCACCGTGTGCACTGTCACCATGAGCACTGTCACCATGAGCACTATCACCATGGGAACGGTCACCATGGCCACTGTCACCATGGGAACTGTCCACATGAGCACTGTCACGATGGACACTGTCAGCATGGGCACTGTCACCATTGACACTGTCACAATGGGCACTGTCAACATGAGCATTGTCACCATGGGAACTCTCACTAAGAGCACTGTCAACATGGGAAATTTCATCATGGGCACTCTCACCATGGGCACTCTCACCATGGGCACTCTCACCATGGACACTGTCACCATGAGCACTATCATCATGGGCAGTGCCACCATGAGGAATTTCACCATGGGAACTCCAGCCATGTACACCGCCAGCATGAGTACAGTCACCATGGGCAGTGTCTCCATGAGCACTGTCACCTTGGGCACTTTCAACATGGGCACTCTCACCATGGGGACTGTCACCATGGACACTGTCATCATGATCTCTGTAACCATGGTAACTGTCACCATGAGCACTGCCATCTTGGGAACTGCCACCATGGACACTGCTACCATGAGCACTGTAAACATTGGCACTACCACTATGGGCACACTCACCATGGGTACTGTCACCATAGGTACTGTCACTATGAACACAGCCACAGTGAGCACTGTCACAGTGAGCACTGTCACCATGGGAACTGTCACCATGAGCACTGTCATCTTGGGAACCACCACCATGGACACTGCCACCATGAGCACTGTAACCATTGGCAGTGCCACCGTGTGCACAGTCACCATGGGTACTGTCACCATGGGCACTGTCACCATTGATACTGCCACAGTGAGCACTGTCACCGTGGGCACTGTCACCATGAGCACTGTCACCATGGGCACTGTCACCATGGACACTTTCACCATGGGCAGTGACTGTCACCATGGGCACTCTCACCATGGGCACTGTCAACATGGGCACTGTCACCATGGACCCAGTCACCATGGGCATTGTCACCATGGGCAGTGTCACCATGGGAACTCTCACCATGAGCACTGTAACCATGGGAAATGTCACCCTGGGCACTGTCACCATGGGCACTGTCACCATGGACACTGTCACCATGAGCACTATCATCATGGGCAGTGCCACCATAAGGAATTTCACCATGGGAACTCCACCCATGTACACCGCCAGCATGAGCACAGTCACCATGGGCAGTGTCACCATGAGCACTCTCACCATGGGCACTTTCAACATGGGCACTGTCACCATGAGAACTGCCACCATGAGCACTATCACCATGAGCACTATCACCAAGGGCATTGTCACCGTGAGCACTTTCTCCGTGAGCACTGTCACCATGGGCACTTTCAACATGGCCAATGTCACCATGGGCAATCTCACCATGGACACTGTCATCATGAGCTCTGTTACCATTGAAACTGTCACCATGAGCACTGTCATCTTGGGAACTGCCACAATGGACACTGCCACCATGAGCACTGTAACCATTGGCACTGTTACCGTGCGCACTTTCACCATGGGAACTGTCAATATGAGCACTGTCACTGTGGGCACTGTCTCCATGGGCACTCTAAGCATGGGCACTGTCACCATGGGCACTGTCAACATGAGCACTGTCACCATGGGCAGTGTCACCATGAGCAATATCAACATGGGCACTGTCACTGTGAGCACTATTACCATGTGCACTATCACCATGTGCACTATCACCGTGAGCAATGTCACCGGGGGCACAGTCACCGTTTGCACTGTCACCATGAGCACTATCACCATGGGAAATGTCACCATGGGAACGGTCACCATGGGCACTGTCAATATGAGAACTGTCACCATGGGAACTGTCACCATGAGCACTGTCACCATGGGAAATGTCACCATGGGCACTGTCACCATGGGCACTATCACCATGCAGAGTGTCACAGTGGGCACTGTCACCATGGGCACTCTCACCATGGACACTGTCACCATGTGAACTGTCACCATGAGCACTATCACCGTGAGCACTGTCACCTTGGGCACTGTCACCATGAGCACTGTCACCATGGGCACTTTAACCATGGGAACTGTCACCATGAGCACTATCACCATGAGCACTATCACCATGGGCAGTGTCACCATGAGCAATATCACCATGGGCACTGTCACCGTGAGCACTATTACCATGGGCACTATCACCAAGGGCACTGTCATCGTGAGCAATGTCACCATGAGCACTGTCACCGTGGGCACTGTCACCATGAGAACTGTCACCATGGGCACTGTCACCATGGGAACTCTCACCATGAGTACTGTCACTGTGGACACTATCACCGTGAGCAATATCACAATGGGAACTGTCACCATGAGCACTATCACCAAGGGCACTGTTACCGTGAACACCATTACCATAGGCACTATCACCATGAGCACTATCACCGTGTGCACTGTCACCATGAGCACTATCACCATGGGAAGTGTCACCATGGGCACTGTCAACATGAGCACTGTCACCATGGGAACTCTCACCATGAGCACTTTCACAATGGGAAATGTCACCATGGGCACTGTCACCATCGGCACTGTCACCATGGGAACTGTCACCATGAGCACTATCATCATGAGCACAATCACCATGGGCAGTGTCACCGTGAGCAATATCAC
This sequence comes from Balaenoptera physalus, assembly GCF_965194825.1. Classification (NCBI taxonomy): domain Eukaryota; kingdom Metazoa; phylum Chordata; class Mammalia; order Artiodactyla; family Balaenopteridae; genus Balaenoptera; species Balaenoptera physalus. The sequence goes on along the minus strand of NW_028126274.1, from coordinate 247,352 downwards.
CAGGGGCAGTGTCACCATGAGCACTATCACCATGAGCACGATCACCATGGGAACTGTCACCATGTGCACTGTCAACATGAGCACTTACACCCTGGGAACTCTCACCATGGGCACTGTCACCATGGGCAGTGTCACCATGGACACTGTCACCATGAGCACTATCATCATGGGCAGTGCCATCATGAGGAATTTCACCATGGGAACTCCAACCATGTACACCGCCAGCATGAGCACAGTCACCATGGGCAGTGTCACCATGAGCACTGTCACCATGGGCACTTTCAAGATGGCCAATGTCACCATGGGCACTGTCACCATGGACACTGTCATCATGAGTTCTGTTACCACGGACACTGCCACCATGAGCACTGTAACCATTGGCACTGCCACTGTGGTCACTGTCACCATGGGTACTGTCACCATGGGCACTGTCACCATGGACACTGCCACAGTGAGCACTGTTACAGTGAGCACTGTCACCATGGGCACTGTCACCAAGGAACTCTCACCATGAGCACTGTCACCATGGAAAATGTCACCATGGGCAGTGTCACCACAGGCACTGTTACCATGGGCAGTGTCACCATGAGCACTATCACCATGGTCTGTGTCACCGTAAGCAATATCACCAAGGGCACTGTCACCATGAGCACTATTACCATGGACACTATCACCATGAGCACTATCATTGTGAGCACTGTCACCGTGAGCACTGTCACCGTGTACACTGTCACCATGAGCACTGTCACCATGAGCAATATCACCATGGGAAGTAACACCATGGGAACGGTCACCATGGGCACTCTCACCATCGGCACTGTCACCATGGGCACTGTCACCATGGACACTGTCAACATGGGCACTGTCAACATGAGCATTGTCACCATACGAACTCTCACCATGAGCATTGTCACAATGGGAAATGTCACCATGGGCACTGTCACCATGGGAACTGTCACCATGGACACTGTCACCATCAGCAGTATCATCATGGGCAGTGCCACCATAAGGAATTTCACCATGGGAACTCCAACCATGTACACCGCCAGCATGAGAACAGTCACAATGGGCAGTGTAACCATGAGCACTATCACCAAGGGCACTGTCACCATGAGCACTATCACCATGGGAAATGTCACCATGGGAACGGTCACCATGGGCACTGTCACCATGTGAACTTTCACCATGAGCACTATCACCAAGGGCACTGTCACCATGAGCACTGTCACCATGGGCACTTTCAACATGGGCACTGTCACCATAGGCAATGTCACCATGGGCACTGTCACCATGGGCACTGTCACCATGGACACTTTCACCATGGGCAGTGACTGTCACCATGGGCACTCTCACCATGGGCACTGTCACCATGGGCACTGTCACCATGGATCCAGTCACCATGGGCATTGTCACCATGGGCAGTGTCACCATGGGAACTCGCACCATGAGCACTGTAACCATGGGAAATGTCACCCTGGGCACTGTAACCATGGGCACTGTCACCATGGACCCAGTCACCATGAGAACTGTCACCATGGACACTGTCACCATGAGCACTATCATCATGGGAAATGTCACCATGGGCACTGTCACCATGGGCACTATCACCATGCAAAGTGTCACAGTGGGCCCTGTCACCATGGGCACTGTCACCATGGACACTGTCACCATGAGCACTATCATCATGGGCAGTGCCACCATAAGGAATTTCACCATGGGAACTCCACCCATGTACACCGCCAGCATGAGCACAGTCACCATGGGCAGTGTCACCATGAGCACTCTCACCATGGGCACTTTCAACACGGCCAATGTCACCATGGGCACTCTCACCATGGACACTGTCATCATGAGCACTGTAACCATTGGCACTGTTACTGTGCGCACTTTCACCATGGGAACTGTCAATATGAGCACTGTCACTGTGGGCACTGTCTCCATGGGCACTCTCACCATGGGCACTGTCACCATGGACACTGTCACCATGGGCACTGTCAACATGAGCACTGTCACCATGGGCAGTGTCACCGTGAGCAATATCAACATGGGCACTGTCACTGTGAGCACTATTACCATGTGCACTCTCACCATGTGCACTATCACCGTGAGCACTGTCACCGGGGGCACTGTCACCGTTTGCACTGTCACCATGAGCACTATCACCATGGGAAATGTCACCATGGGAACGGTCACCATGGGCACTGTCAAGATGAGCACTGTCACCATGGGAATTGTCACCATGAGCACTGTCACCATGGGAAATGTCACCATGGGCACTGTCACCATGGGCACTATCACCATGCAAAGTGTCACAGTGGGCACTGTCACCATGGGCACTCTCACCATGGACACTGTCACCATGTGAACTGTCACCATGAGCACTATCACCGTGAGCACTGTCACCTTGGGCACTGTCACCATGAGCACTGTCACCATGGGCACTTTAACCATGGGAACTGTCACCATGAGCACTATCACCATGAGCATTATCACCATGGGCAGTGTCACCATGAGCAATATCACCATGGGCACTGTCACCGTGAGCACTATTACCATGGGCACTATCACCAAGGGCACTGTCACCGTGAGCAATTTCACCATGAGCACTGTCACCGTGGGCACTGTCACCATGAGAACTGTCACCATGGGCACTGTCACCATGGGAACTCGCACCATGAGTACTGTCACTGTGGACACTATCACCGTGAGCAATATCACAATGGGCACTGTCACCATGAGCACTATCACCAAGGGCACTGTTACCGTGAACACCATTACCATAGGCACTATCACCATGAACACTATCACCGTGTGCACTGTCACCCTGTGCACTGTCACCATGAGCACTATCACCATGGGAAGTGTCACCATGGGCACTGTCAACATGAGCACTGTCACCATGGGAACTCTCACCATGAGCACTTTCACAATGGGAAATGTAACCATGGGCACTGTCACCATCGGCACTGTCACCATGCGAACTGTCACCATGAGCACTATCACCATGAGCACAATCACCATGGGCAGTGTCACCGTGAGCATTATCACCAGGGGCAGTGTCACCATGAGCACTATCACCATGAGCACGATCACCATGGGAACTGTCACCGTGTGCACTGTCAACATGAGCACTTACACCATGGGAAATATCACCATGGGCACTGTCACCATGGGCAGTGTCACCATGGACATTGTCACCATGAGCACTATCATCATGGGCAGTGCCATCATGAGGAATTTCACCATGGGAACTCCAACCATGTACACCGCCAGCATGAGCACAGTCACCATGGGCAGTATCACCATGAGCACTGTCACCATGGGCACTTTCAACATGGCCATTGTCACCATGGGCTCTGTCACCATGGACACTGTCATCATGAGCTGTTACCACGGACACTGCCACCATGAGCACTGTAACCATTAGCACTGCCACTGTGGTCACTGTCACAATGGGTACTGTCACCATGGGCACTGTCACCATGGACACTGCCACAGTGAGCACTGTTACAGTGAGCACTGTCACCATGGGCACTGTCACCAAGGAACTCTCACCATGAGCACTGTCACCATGGAAAATGTCACCATGGGCAGTGTCACCACAGGCACTGTTACCATGGGCAGTGTCACCATGAGCACTATCACCATGGTCTGTGTCACCGTAAGCAATATCACCAAGGGCACTGTCACCATGAGCACTATTACCATGGACACTATCACCATGAGCACTATCATTGTGAGCACTGTCACTGTGAGCACTATCACCATTGACACTGTCACCATGGGCACATTCACCATGGACACTGTCACCATGAGCAATATCATCATGGGCAGTGCCACCATGAGGAATTTCACCATGGGAACTCCAACCATGTACACCGCCAGCATGAGCACAGTCACCATGGGCAGTGTCACGATGAGCACTGTCACCATGCACACTTTCAACATGGGCATTGTCACCATGGACACTGTCACCATGGACACTGTCATCATGAGCCCTATTATCATGGGAACTGTCACCATGAGCACTGTCTTCTTGGGAACTGCCACCATGGACAATGCCACCATGAGCACTGTAATCATTGGCACTGCCACCGTGGGCACTGTCAACATGGGTACTGTCGCCATGGGCACTGTCACCATGGACATTGCCACAGTGAGCACTGTCACCGTGAGCACTGTCACCATGGGAACTCTCACGATGAGCACTGTCACCATTAGCACTATCACCATGGGAACTGTCACCATGGGAATGGTCACCATGGGCACTGTCAACATGACCACTGTCACCATGGAAACTCTCGCCATGAGCACTGTCACCATTGGAAAAGTCACCATGGGCACTGTCACCATGGGAACTGTCACCATGGGCACTTTCAACATGGGCACTGTCACCACGCGAAATGTCACCATGAGCACTATGACCTTTATCACTATCACCATAAGCAATATCACCAAAGGCACTGTCACCATGAGCACTATCACCGTGAGCACTATCACCATGAGCACTGTCACCATAAACACTGTCACCGGGGTACTGTCAATATTAGCACTGTCACTGTGGGCAGTATCACCGTGAGCACTCTCACAATGGGCACTGTCACCATGGGCACTGTCACCATGAGCACTATCACCATGAGCACTATCACCAAGTGCACTGTCACCGTGAGAACTATTACCATAGGCACTATCACCATGAGCACAATCACCATGAGCACTATCACCCTGTGCACTGTCACCATAAGCAGGGTCACCATGAGAACTATCACCATGGTCACTGTCACCATGAGGACGGTCACAGTGGGCACTGTCAACATGAGCACTGTCACCGTGGAAACTCTCACCATGAGCACTGTCACCATGGGAAAAGTCACCATGGGCACTGTCAACATGGGAACTGTCACCATGGGCACTTTCAGCTTGGGCACTGTCACCATGGGAACTGTCACCATGAGCACTATGACCTTTAGCACTATCACCATGAGCACTGTCACCATAAACACTGTCACCGGGGGCACTGTCAACATTAGCACTGTCACTGTGGGCACTATCACGGTGAGCACTATTACAATGGGCACTGTCACCAAGGGCACTGTAACCATGAGCACTATCACCCTGTGCACTGTCATCATGTGCAGTGTCACCATGAGAACTATCACCATGGTGACTGTCACCATAGGAATGGTCACCATCGGCACTGTCAACATGAGCACTGTCACCGTGGGAACTCTCACCATGAGGACTGTCACCAGGGGAAATGTTACAATGGGCACTGTCACCATGGTAACTGTCACCCTGAGCACTGTCACTGTGGGCACTGTCAACATGGGCACTCTCACCATGGGCACAATTACCATGCACACTGTCACCATGGGACTGTCACCATGGACATTGCCACAGTCAGCACTGTCACCGTGAGCACTGTCACCATGGGAAATGTCACCATGAGCACTGTCACCATGGGAACTGTCACCATGAGTACTATCACCATGGGAACTGTCACCATGGGAATGGTCACCATGGGCACTGTCAACATGAACACTGTCACCATGGAAACTCTCACCATGAGCACTGTCACAATGGGCACTGTCACCATGGGAACTGTCACCATGGGCACTTTCAACATGGGCACTGTCACCATGGGAACTGTCACCATGAGCACTATGACCTTTAGCACTATTACCATGAGCACTATCACCAAGGGCACTGTCACCATGAGCACTATCACCATGAGCACTGTCACCATAAACACTGTCACCGGGGGCACTGTCAATATTAGCACTGTCACTGTGGGCATTATCACCGTGAGCACTATCACAATGGGCACTGTCACCATGGGCCCTGTCACCATTAGCACTATCACCATGAGCACTATCACCATGTACACTGTCACCATGAGCAGGGTCACCATGAGAACTATCACCATGGTCACTGTCACCATGGGAACGGTCACCATGGGCACTGTTAACATGAGCACTGTCACCATGGAAACTCTCACCCTGAGCATTGTCACCATGGGAAATGTCACCATGGGCAATGTGACCATGGGCACTGTCACCATGGGAATTGTCACCATGAGCACTGTCACCATGGGCACTGTGACCATGGACACTGTCACCATGGGCACTGTCATCATGGGCACTCTCACCATGGGCACTGGCACAATGGACGCTGTCACCATGGGCACTGTCAACCTGAGCACTGTCACCATGGGAACTCTCACCATGAGCACTGTTATCATGTGAAATGTCAACATGGGCATTATCATTATGGGCACTGTCACCATGGGCAGTGTCACCATGAGCAGTGTCACCATGGACACTGTCTCCATGGGAACTGTCACCATAAGCACTATCACCGTGAGCACTATCACCATGAGGACTATCACCAAGGGCACTGTCATCGTGAGCACTATCACCGTGAGCACTGTCACTGTGGGCACAGTCACCGTGTGCACTGTCACCATGAGCACTCTCACCTTGGGAAATGCCAGCATGGGAACGGTCACCATGGGCACTCTCAAGATGAGCACTATCACCATGGGAAATCTCACCATGAGCACTGTGACCATGGGAATTGTCACCATGAGCACTCTCACCATAGGCACTGTTACCATGAGCACTGTCACCATGGGCACTGTCACCATGGTAAATGTCACCATGAGCTCTTTCACCTTGACCACTGTCAGCATGGGCTGTGTCACCATAAGCAATATCACCATGGGCAGTGTCACCATTAGCATTATTACCATGGACACTGTCACCATGAGCTCTATCATCGTGAGCACTGTCACCGTGGGCACTGTCAATGTGTGCACTGTCACCATAGGAAATCTCACCATGGGAAATGTCACGATGGGCACTAATACCATGGGAAGTGTCACCATGGGAACGGTCACCATGGCCGCTCTCACCATTGGCACTCTCACCATGGGCACTGTCACCATGGGCACTGTCAACATGAGCACTGTCACCATAGGAACTCTCACCATGAGCACTGTCACCATGAGAAATGTCACCATGGGCACTGTCACCATGGACACTGTCACCATGAGCACTATTATCATGGGCAGAGCCACCATAAGAAATTTCACCATGGGAACTCCACCCATGTACACCGCCAGCATGAGCACAGTCACCATGGGCAGTGTCACCATGAGCACTGTCACCATGGGCACTGTAACCATGGGAACTGTCACCATGAGCACTGTTACCGTGAGTACTGTCTCCATGGGCAGTGTCACCGTGAGCAATATCACCATGAGCAATGTCACCGTGAGCACTCTTATACTGGGGACTACCACCAAGGGCACTGTCTCCGTGATCACTGTCACTGTGAGCACTGGCACCATGGGCACTGTCACCATGGACACTGTCACAATGGGCACTGTCAACATGAGCACTGTCACCAAGGGAACTCTCACCATGAGCACTGTAACCATGGGAAATGTCACCATGGGCACTGTCACCATGGACACTGTCACCATGAGCACTATCATCATGGGCAGTGCCACCATGAGGAATTTCACCATGGGAACTCCAACCATGTACACCGCCAGCATGAGCACAGTCACCATGGGCAGTGTCTCCATGAGCACTGTCACCATGAGCACTGTAACCATTGGCACTGCCACCTAGGGCACTGTCAGCATGGGTACTGTCACCATGGGCACTGTCACCATGGACATTGCCACAGTGACCACTGTCACCGTGAGCACTGTCACCATGGAAACTGTCACCATGAGCACTGTCACCAGTGACAGTGTCACCATGGGCACTGTCAACATGAGCAGTGTCACCATGGAATTATCACCATGAGCACAGTCACCATGGGAAATGTCACCATGGGCAGTGGCACCATGGGCACTCTCACCATGGGGAGTGTCACCATGAGCACTGTCACCATGGGCAGTGTCACCTTGAGCACTATCACCAAGGGCACTGTCACCGTGAGCACTATCACAGTGAGCACTGTCACCATGGGTACTGTCACCGTGTGCACTGTCACCATGAGCACTGTCACCATGAGCACTATCACCATGGGAACGGTCACCATGGCCACTGTCACCATGGGAACTGTCCACATGAGCACTGTCACGATGGACACTGTCAGCATGGGCACTGTCACCATTGACACTGTCACAATGGGCACTGTCAACATGAGCATTGTCACCATGGGAACTCTCACTAAGAGCACTGTCAACATGGGAAATTTCATCATGGGCACTCTCACCATGGGCACTCTCACCATGGGCACTCTCACCATGGACACTGTCACCATGAGCACTATCATCATGGGCAGTGCCACCATGAGGAATTTCACCATGGGAACTCCAACCATGTACACCGCCAGCATGAGCACAGTCACCATGGGCAGTGTCTCCATGAGCACTGTCACCTTGGGCACTTTCAACATGGGCACTCTCACCATGGGGACTGTCACCATGGACACTGTCATCATGATCTCTGTAACCATGGGAACTGTCACCATGAGCACTGCCATCTTGGGAACTGCCACCATGGACACTGCTACCATGAGCACTGTAACCATTGGCACTACCACTATGGGCACACTCACCATGGGTACTGTCACCATAGGTACTGTCACCATGAACACAGCCACAGTGAGCACTGTCACAGTGAGCACTGTCACCATGGGAACTGTCACCATGAGCACTGTCATCTTGGGAACCACCACCATGGACACTGCCACCATGAGCACTGTAACCATTGGCAGTGCCACCGTGTGCACAGTCACCATGGGTACTGTCACCATGGGCACTGTCACCATTGATACTGCCACAGTGAGCACTGTCACCGTGGGCACTGTCACCATGAGCACTGTCACCATGGGCACTGTCACCATGGACACTTTCACCATGGGCAGTGACTGTCACCATGGGCACTCTCACCATGGGCACTGTCAACATGGGCACTGTCACCATGGACCCAGTCACCATGGGCATTGTCACCATGGGCAGTGTCACCATGGGAACTCTCACCATGAGCACTGTAACCATGGGAAATGTCACCCTGGGCACTGTCACCATGGGCACTGTCACCATGGACACTGTCACCATGAGCACTATCATCATGGGCAGTGCCACCATAAGGAATTTCACCATGGGAACTCCACCCATGTACACCGCCAGCATGAGCACAGTCACCATGGGCAGTGTCACCATGAGCACTCTCACCATGGGCACTTTCAACATGGGCACTGTCACCATGAGAACTGCCACCATGAGCACTATCACCATGAGCACTATCACCAAGGGCATTGTCACCGTGAGCACTTTCTCCGTGAGCACTGTCACCATGGGCACTTTCAACATGGCCAATGTCACCATGGGCAATCTCACCATGGACACTGTCATCATGAGCTCTGTTACCATTGAAACTGTCACCATGAGCACTGTCATCTTGGGAACTGCCACAATGGACACTGCCACCATGAGCACTGTAACCATTGGCACTGTTACCGTGCGCACTTTCACCATGGGAACTGTCAATATGAGCACTGTCACTGTGGGCACTGTCTCCATGGGCACTCTAAGCATGGGCACTGTCACCATGGGCACTGTCAACATGAGCACTGTCACCATGGGCAGTGTCACCATGAGCAATATCAACATGGGCACTGTCACTGTGAGCACTATTACCATGTGCACTATCACCATGTGCACTATCACCGTGAGCAATGTCACCGGGGGCACAGTCACCGTTTGCACTGTCACCATGAGCACTATCACCATGGGAAATGTCACCATGGGAACGGTCACCATGGGCACTGTCAATATGAGAACTGTCACCATGGGAACTGTCACCATGAGCACTGTCACCATGGGAAATGTCACCATGGGCACTGTCACCATGGGCACTATCACCATGCAGAGTGTCACAGTGGGCACTGTCACCATGGGCACTCTCACCATGGACACTGTCACCATGTGAACTGTCACCATGAGCACTATCACCGTGAGCACTGTCACCTTGGGCACTGTCACCATGAGCACTGTCACCATGGGCACTTTAACCATGGGAACTGTCACCATGAGCACTATCACCATGAGCACTATCACCATGGGCAGTGTCACCATGAGCAATATCACCATGGGCACTGTCACCGTGAGCACTATTACCATGGGCACTATCACCAAGGGCACTGTCATCGTGAGCAATGTCACCATGAGCACTGTCACCGTGGGCACTGTCACCATGAGAACTGTCACCATGGGCACTGTCACCATGGGAACTCTCACCATGAGTACTGTCACTGTGGACACTATCACCGTGAGCAATATCACAATGGGAACTGTCACCATGAGCACTATCACCAAGGGCACTGTTACCGTGAACACCATTACCATAGGCACTATCACCATGAGCACTATCACCGTGTGCACTGTCACCATGAGCACTATCACCATGGGAAGTGTCACCATGGGCACTGTCAACATGAGCACTGTCACCATGGGAACTCTCACCATGAGCACTTTCACAATGGGAAATGTCACCATGGGCACTGTCACCATCGGCACTGTCACCATGGGAACTGTCACCATGAGCACTATCATCATGAGCACAATCACCATGGGCAGTGTCACCGTGAGCAATATCACCAGGGGCAGTGTCACCATGAGCACTATCACCATGAGCACGATCACCATGGGAACTGTCACCATGTGCACTGTCAACATGAGCACTTACACCCTGGGAACTCTCACCATGGGCACTGTCACCATGGGCAGTGTCACCATGGACACTGTCACCATGAGCACTATCATCATGGGCAGTGCCATCATGAGGAATTTCACCATGGGAACTCCAACCATGTACACCGCCAGCATGAGCACAGTCACCATGGGCAGTGTCACCATGAGCACTGTCACCATGGGCACTTTCAAGATGGCCAATGTCACCATGGGCACTGTCACCATGGACACTGTCATCATGAGTTCTGTTACCACGGACACTGCCACCATGAGCACTGTAACCATTGGCACTGCCACTGTGGTCACTGTCACCATGGGTACTGTCACCATGGGCACTGTCACCATGGACACTGCCACAGTGAGCACTGTTACAGTGAGCACTGTCACCATGGGCACTGTCACCAAGGAACTCTCACCATGAGCACTGTCACCATGGAAAATGTCACCATGGGCAGTGTCACCACAGGCACTGTTACCATGGGCAGTGTCACCATGAGCACTATCACCATGGTCTGTGTCACCGTAAGCAATATCACCAAGGGCACTGTCACCATGAGCACTATTACCATGGACACTATCACCATGAGCACTATCATTGTGAGCACTGTCACCGTGAGCACTGTCACCGTGTACACTGTCACCATGAGCACTGTCACCATGAGCAATATCACCATGGGAAGTAACACCATGGGAACGGTCACCATGGGCACTCTCACCATCGGCACTGTCACCATGGGCACTGTCACCATGGACACTGTCAACATGGGCACTGTCAACATGAGCATTGTCACCATACGAACTCTCACCATGAGCATTGTCACAATGGGAAATGTCACCATGGGCACTGTCACCATGGGAACTGTCACCATGGACACTGTCACCATCAGCAGTATCATCATGGGCAGTGCCACCATAAGGAATTTCACCATGGGAACTCCAACCATGTACACCGCCAGCATGAGAACAGTCACAATGGGCAGTGTAACCATGAGCACTATCACCAAGGGCACTGTCACCATGAGCACTATCACCATGGGAAATGTCACCATGGGAACGGTCACCATGGGCACTGTCACCATGTGAACTTTCACCATGAGCACTATCACCAAGGGCACTGTCACCATGAGCACTGTCACCATGGGCACTTTCAACATGGGCACTGTCACCATAGGCAATGTCACCATGGGCACTGTCACCATGGGCACTGTCACCATGGACACTTTCACCATGGGCAGTGACTGTCACCATGGGCACTCTCACCATGGGCACTGTCACCATGGGCACTGTCACCATGGATCCAGTCACCATGGGCATTGTCACCATGGGCAGTGTCACCATGGGAACTCGCACCATGAGCACTGTAACCATGGGAAATGTCACCCTGGGCACTGTCACCATGGGCACTGTCACCATGGACCCAGTCACCATGAGAACTGTCACCATGGACACTGTCACCATGAGCACTATCATCATGGGAAATGTCACCATGGGCACTGTCACCATGGGCACTATCACCATGCAAAGTGTCACAGTGGGCCCTGTCACCATGGGCACTGTCACCATGGACACTGTCACCATGAGCACTATCATCATGGGCAGTGCCACCATAAGGAATTTCACCATGGGAACTCCACCCATGTACACCGCCAGCATGAGCACAGTCACCATGGGCAGTGTCACCATGAGCACTCTCACCATGGGCACTTTCAACACGGCCAATGTCACCATGGGCACTCTCACCATGGACACTGTCATCATGAGCACTGTAACCATTGGCACTGTTACTGTGCGCACTTTCACCATGGGAACTGTCAATATGAGCACTGTCACTGTGGGCACTGTCTCCATGGGCACTCTCACCATGGGCACTGTCACCATGGACACTGTCACCATGGGCACTGTCAACATGAGCACTGTCACCATGGGCAGTGTCACCGTGAGCAATATCAACATGGGCACTGTCACTGTGAGCACTATTACCATGTGCACTCTCACCATGTGCACTATCACCGTGAGCACTGTCACCGGGGGCACTGTCACCGTTTGCACTGTCACCATGAGCACTATCACCATGGGAAATGTCACCATGGGAACGGTCACCATGGGCACTGTCAAGATGAGCACTGTCACCATGGGAATTGTCACCATGAGCACTGTCACCATGGGAAATGTCACCATGGGCACTGTCACCATGGGCACTATCACCATGCAAAGTGTCACAGTGGGCACTGTCACCATGGGCACTCTCACCATGGACACTGTCACCATGTGAACTGTCACCATGAGCACTATCACCGTGAGCACTGTCACCTTGGGCACTGTCACCATGAGCACTGTCACCATGGGCACTTTAACCATGGGAACTGTCACCATGAGCACTATCACCATGAGCATTATCACCATGGGCAGTGTCACCATGAGCAATATCACCATGGGCACTGTCACCGTGAGCACTATTACCATGGGCACTATCACCAAGGGCACTGTCACCGTGAGCAATTTCACCATGAGCACTGTCACCGTGGGCACTGTCACCATGAGAACTGTCACCATGGGCACTGTCACCATGGGAACTCGCACCATGAGTACTGTCACTGTGGACACTATCACCGTGAGCAATATCACAATGGGCACTGTCACCATGACCACTATCACCAAGGGCACTGTTACCGTGAACACCATTACCATAGGCACTATCACCATGAACACTATCACCGTGTGCACTGTCACCCTGTGCACTGTCACCATGAGCACTATCACCATGGGAAGTGTCACCATGGGCACTGTCAACATGAGCACTGTCACATGGGAACTCTCACCATGAGCACTTTCACAATGGGAAATGTAACCATGGGCACTGTCACCATCGGCACTGTCACCATGCGAACTGTCACCATGAGCACTATCACCATGAGCACAATCACCATGGGCAGTGTCACTGTGAGCAATATCACCAGGGGCAGTGTCACCATGAGCACTATCACCATGAGCACGATCACCATGGGAACTGTCACCGTGTGCACTGTCAACATGAGCACTTACACCATGGGAAATATCACCATGGGCACTGTCACCATGGGCAGTGTCACCATGGACATTGTCACCATGAGCCTATCATCATGGGCAGTGCCATCATGAGGAATTTCACCATGGGAACTCCAACCATGTACACCGCCAGCATGAGCACAGTCACCATGGGCAGTATCACCATGAGCACTGTCACCATGGGCACTTTCAACATGGCCATTGTCACCATGGGCTCTGTCACCATGGACACTGTCATCATGAGCTGTTACCACGGACACTGCCACCATGAGCACTGTAACCATTAGCACTGCCACTGTGGTCACTGTCACAATGGGTACTGTCACCATGGGCACTGTCACCATGGACACTGCCACAGTGAGCACTGTTACAGTGAGCACTGTCACCATGGGCACTGTCACCAAGGAACTCTCACCATGAGCACTGTCACCATGGAAAATGTCACCATGGGCAGTGTCACCACAGGCACTGTTACCATGGGCAGTGTCACCATGAGCACTATCACCATGGTCTGTGTCACCGTAAGCAATATCACCAAGGGCACTGTCACCATGAGCACTATTACCATGGACACTATCACCATGAGCACTATCATTGTGAGCACTGTCACTGTGAGCACTATCACCATTGACACTGTCACCATGGGCACATTCACCATGGACACTGTCACCATGAGCAATATCATCATGGGCAGTGCCACCATGAGGAATTTCACCATGGGAACTCCAACCATGTACACCGCCAGCATGAGCACAGTCACCATGGGCAGTGTCACGATGAGCACTGTCACCATGCACACTTTCAACATGGGCATTGTCACCATGGACACTGTCACCATGGACACTGTCATCATGAGCCCTATTATCATGGGAACTGTCACCATGAGCACTGTCTTCTTGGGAACTGCCACCATGGACAATGCCACCATGAGCACTGTAATCATTGGCACTGCCACCGTGGGCACTGTCAACATGGGTACTGTCGCCATGGGCACTGTCACCATGGACATTGCCACAGTGAGCACTGTCACCGTGAGCACTGTCACCATGGGAACTCTCACGATGAGCACTGTCACCATTAGCACTATCACCATGGGAACTGTCACCATGGGAATGGTCACCATGGGCACTGTCAACATGACCGCTGTCACCATGGAAACTCTCGCCATGAGCACTGTCACCATTGGAAAAGTCACCATGGGCACTGTCACCATGGGAACTGTCACCATGGGCACTTTCAACATGGGCACTGTCACCACGCGAAATGTCACCATGAGCACTATGACCTTTATCACTATCACCATAAGCAATATCACCAAAGGCACTGTCACCATGAGCACTATCACCGTGAGCACTATCACCATGAGCACTGTCACCATAAACACTGTCACCGGGGTACTGTCAATATTAGCACTGTCACTGTGGGCAGTATCACCGTGAGCACTCTCACAATGGGCACTGTCACCATGGGCACTGTCACCATGAGCACTATCACCATGAGCACTATCACCAAGTGCACTGTCACCGTGAGAACTATTACCATAGGCACTATCACCATGAGCACAATCACCATGAGCACTATCACCCTGTGCACTGTCACCATAAGCAGGGTCACCATGAGAACTATCACCATGGTCACTGTCACCATGAGGACGGTCACAGTGGGCACTGTCAACATGAGCACTGTCACCGTGGAAACTCTCACCATGAGCACTGTCACCATGGGAAAAGTCACCATGGGCACTGTCAACATGGGAACTGTCACCATGGGCACTTTCAGCTTGGGCACTGTCACCATGGGAACTGTCACCATGAGCACTATGACCTTTAGCACTATCACCATGAGCACTGTCACCATAAACACTGTCACCGGGGGCACTGTCAACATTAGCACTGTCACTGTGGGCACTATCACGGTGAGCACTATTACAATGGGCACTGTCACCAAGGGCACTGTAACCATGAGCACTATCACCCTGTGCACTGTCATCATGTGCAGTGTCACCATGAGAACTATCACCATGGTGACTGTCACCATAGGAATGGTCACCATCGGCACTGTCAACATGAGCACTGTCACCGTGGGAACTCTCACCATGAGGACTGTCACCAGGGGAAATGTTACAATGGGCACTGTCACCATGGTAACTGTCACCCTGAGCACTGTCACTGTGGGCACTGTCAACATGGGCACTCTCACCATGGGCACAATTACCATGCACACTGTCACCATGGGACTGTCACCATGGACATTGCCACAGTCAGCACTGTCACCGTGAGCACTGTCACCATGGGAAATGTCACCATGAGCACTGTCACCATGGGAACTGTCACCATGAGCACTGTCACCATGAGTACTATCACCATGGGAACTGTCACCATGGGAATGGTCACCATGGGCACTGTCAACATGAACACTGTCACCATGGAAACTCTCACCATGAGCACTGTCACAATGGGCACTGTCACCATGGGAACTGTCACCATGGGCACTTTCAACATGGGCACTGTCACCATGGGAACTGTCACCATGAGCACTATGACCTTTAGCACTATTACCATGAGCACTATCACCAAGGGCACTGTCACCATGAGCACTATCACCATGAGCACTGTCACCATAAACACTGTCACCGGGGGCACTGTCAATATTAGCACTGTCACTGTGGGCATTATCACCGTGAGCACTATCACAATGGGCACTGTCACCATGGGCCCTGTCACCATTAGCACTATCACCATGAGCACTATCACCATGTACACTGTCACCATGAGCAGGGTCACCATGAGAACTATCACCATGGTCACTGTCACCATGGGAACGGTCACCATGGGCACTGTTAACATGAGCACTGTCACCATGGAAACTCTCACCCTGAGCATTGTCACCATGGGAAATGTCACCATGGGCAATGTGACCATGGGCACTGTCACCATGGGAATTGTCACCATGAGCACTGTCACCATGGGCACTGTGACCATGGACACTGTCACCATGGGCACTGTCATCATGGGCACTCTCACCATGGGCACTGGCACAATGGACGCTGTCACCATGGGCACTGTCAACCTGAGCACTGTCACCATGGGAACTCTCACCATGAGCACTGTTATCATGTGAAATGTCAACATGGGCATTATCATTATGGGCACTGTCACCATGGGCAGTGTCACCATGAGCAGTGTCACCATGGACACTGTCTCCATGGGAACTGTCACCATAAGCACTATCACCGTGAGCACTATCACCATGAGGACTATCACCAAGGGCACTGTCATCGTGAGCACTATCACCGTGAGCACTGTCACTGTGGGCACAGTCACCGTGTGCACTGTCACCATGAGCACTCTCACCTTGGGAAATGCCAGCATGGGAACGGTCACCATGGGCACTCTCAAGATGAGCACTATCACCATGGGAAATCTCACCATGAGCACTGTGACCATGGGAATTGTCACCATGAGCACTCTCACCATAGGCACTGTTACCATGAGCACTGTCACCATGGGCACTGTCACCATGGTAAATGTCACCATGAGCTCTTTCACCTTGACCACTGTCAGCATGGGCTGTGTCACCATAAGCAATATCACCATGGGCAGTGTCACCATTAGCATTATTACCATGGACACTGTCACCATGAGCTCTATCATCGTGAGCACTGTCACCGTGGGCACTGTCAATGTGTGCACTGTCACCATAGGAAATCTCACCATGGGAAATGTCACGATGGGCACTAATACCATGGGAAGTGTCACCATGGGAACGGTCACCATGGCCGCTCTCACCATTGGCACTCTCACCATGGGCACTGTCACCATGGGCACTGTCAACATGAGCACTGTCACCATAGGAACTCTCACCATGAGCACTGTCACCATGAGAAATGTCACCATGGGCACTGTCACCATGGACACTGTCACCATGAGCACTATTATCATGGGCAGAGCCACCATAAGAAATTTCACCATGGGAACTCCACCCATGTACACCGCCAGCATGAGCACAGTCACCATGGGCAGTGTCACCATGAGCACTGTCACCATGGGCACTGTAACCATGGGAACTGTCACCATGAGCACTGTTACCGTGAGTACTGTCTCCATGGGCAGTGTCACCGTGAGCAATATCACCATGAGCAATGTCACCGTGAGCACTCTTATACTGGGGACTACCACCAAGGGCACTGTCTCCGTGATCACTGTCACTGTGAGCACTGGCACCATGGGCACTGTCACCATGGACACTGTCACAATGGGCACTGTCAACATGAGCACTGTCACCAAGGGAACTCTCACCATGAGCACTGTAACCATGGGAAATGTCACCATGGGCACTGTCACCATGGAAACTGTCACCATGAGCACTATCATCATGGGCAGTGCCACCATAAGGAATTTCACCATGGGAACTCCAACCATGTACACCGCTAGCATGAGCACAGTCATCATGGGCAGTGTCACCATGAACACTGTCACCATGAGCACTGTAACCATTGGCACTGCCACCTAGGGCACTGTCAGCATGGGTACTGTCACCATGGGCACTGTCACCATGGACATTGCCACAGTGACCACTGTCACCGTGAGCACTGTCACCATGGAAACTGTCACCATGAGCACTGTCACCAGTGACAGTGTCACCATGGGCACTGTCAACATGAGCAGTGTCACCATGGAATTCTCACCATGAGCACAGTCACCATGGGAAATGTCACCATGGGCAGTGTCATCTTGGGCACTCTCACCATGGGGGGTGTCACCATGAGCACTGTCACCATGGGCAGTGTCACCTTGAGCACTATCACCAAGGGCACTGTCACCATGAGCACTATCACAGTGAGCACTGTCACCATGGGTACTGTCACCGTGTGCACTGTCACCATGAGCACTGTCACCATGAGCACTATCACCATGGGAACAGTCACCATGGGCACTGTCACCATGGGAACTGTCCACATGAGCACTGTCACGATGGACACTGTCAGCATGGGCACTGTCACCACTGACACTGTCACAATGGGCACTGTCAACATGAGCATTGTCACCATGGGAACTCTCACTAAGAGCACTGTCAACATGGGAAATTTCATCATGGGCACTCTCACCATGGGCACTCTCACCATGGACACTGTCACCATGAGCACTATCATCATGGGCAGTGCCACCATGAGGAATTTCACCATGGGAACTCCAACCATGTACACCGCCAGCATGAGCACAGTCACCATGGGCAGTGTCTCCATGAGCACTGTCACCTTGGGCACTTTCAACATGGGCACTCTCACCATGGGGACTGTCACCATGGACACTGTCATCATGATCTCTGTAACCATGGGAACTGTCACCATGAGCACTGCCATCTTGGGAACTGCCACCATGGACACTGCTACCATGAGCACTGTAACCATTGACACTACCACTATGGGCACACTCACCATGGGTACTGTCACCATAGGTACTGTCACCATGAACACAGCCACAGTGAGCACTGTCACCGTGAGCACTGTCACCATGGGAACTGTCACCATGAGCACTGTCATCTTGGGAACCACCACCATGGACACTGCCACCATGAGCACTGTAACCATTGGCAGTGCCACCGTGGGCACAGTCACCATGGGTACTGTCACCATGGGCACTGTCACCATTGACACTGCCACAGTGAGCACTGTCACCGTGGGCACTGTCACCATGAGCACTGTCACCATGGGCACTGTCACCATGGACACTTTCACCATGGGCAGTGACTGTCACCATGGGCACTCTCACCATGGATACTGTCATCATGAGCTCTGTTACCATTGAAACTGTCGCCATGAGCACTGTCATCTTGGGAACTGCCACCATGAACACTGCCACCATGAGCACTGTAACCATTGGCACTGTTACCGTGCGCACTTTCACCATGGGAACTGTCAATATGAGCACTGTCACTGTGGGCACTGTCTCCATGGGCACGCTAACCATGGGCACTGTCACCATGGACACTGTCACCATGGGCACTGTCAACATGAGCACTGTCACCATGGGCACTTTAACCATGGGAACTGTCACCATGAGCACTATCACGATGAGCACTATCACCATGGGCAGTGTCACCATGAGCAATATCACCATGGGCACTGTCACCGTGAGCACTATTACCATGGGCACTATCACCAAGGGCACTGTCACTGTGAGCAATGTCACCATGAGCACTGTCACCATGGGAACTGTCACCATGAGCACTGTAAACATGAGTACTATCACCATGGGAACTGTCACCATGGGAATGGTCACCATGGGCACTGTCAACATGAACACTGTCACCATGGAAACTCTCACCATGAGCACTGTCACAATGGGCACTGTCACCATGGGAACTGTCACCATGGGCACTTTCAACATGGGCACTGTCACCATGGGAACTGTCACCATGAGCACTATGACCTTTAGCACTATTACCATGAGCACTATCACCAAGGGCACTGTCACCATGAGCACTATCACCATGAGCACTGTCACCATAAACACTGTCACCGGGGGCACTGTCAATATTAGCACTGTCACTGTGGGCATTATCACCGTGAGCACTATCACAATGGGCACTGTCACCATGGGCCCTGTTACCATTAGCACTATCACCATGAGCACTATCACCATGTACACTGTCACCATGAGCAGGGTCACCATGAGAACTATCAACATGGTCACTGTCACCATGGGAACGGTCACCATGGGCAGTGTTAACATGAGCACTGTCACCATGGAAACTCTCACCCTGAGCATTGTCACCATGGGAAATGTCACCATGGGCAATGTGACCATGGGCACTGTCACCATGGGAATTGTCACCATGAGCACTGTCACCATGGGCACTGTGACCATGGACACTGTCACCATGGGCACTGTCATCATGGGCACTCTCACCATGGGCACTGGCACAATGGACGCTGTCACCATGGGCACTGTCAACCTGAGCACTGTCACCATGGGATCTCTCACCTTGAGCACTGTTATCATGTGAAATGTCAACATGGGCATTATCATTATGGGCACTGTCACCATGGGCAGTGTCACCATGAGCAGTGTCACCATGGACACTGTCTCCATGGGAACTGTCACCATAAGCACTATCACCGTGAGCACTATCACCATGAGGACTATCACCAAGGGCACTGTCATCGTGAGCACTATCACCGTGAGCACTGTCACTGTGGGCACAGTCACCGTGTGCACTGTCACCATGAGCACTCTCACCTTGGGAAATGCCATCATGGGAACGGTCACCATGGGCACTCTCAAGATGAGCACTATCACCATGGGAAATCTCACCATGAGCACTGTCACCATGGGAATTGTCACCATGAGCACTCTCACCATAGGCACTGTTACCATGAGCACTGTCACCATGGGCACTGTCACCATGGTAAATGTCACCATGAGCTCTTTCACCTTGACCACTGTCAGCATGGGCTGTGTCACCATAAGCAATATCACCATGGGCAGTGTCACCATTAGCATTATTACCATGGACACTGTCACCATGAGCTCTATCATCGTGAGCACTGTCACCGTGGGCACTGTCAATGTGTGCACTGTCACCATAGGAAATCTCACCATGGGAAATGTCACGATGGGCACTAATACCATGGGAAGTGTCACCATGGGAACGGTCACCATGGCCGCTCTCACCATTGGCACTCTCACCATGGGCACTGTCACCATGGGCACTGTCAACATGAGCACTGTCACCATAGGAACTCTCACCATGAGCACTGTCACCATGAGAAATGTCACCATGGGCACTGTCACCATGGGCACTGTCACCATGGACACTGTCACCATGAGCACTATTATCATGGGCAGTGCCACCATAAGAAATTTCACCATAGGAACTCCACCCATGTACACTGCCAGCATGAGCACAGTCACCATGGGCAGTGTCACCATGAGCACTGTCACCATGGTCACTGTAACCATGGGAACTGTCACCATGAGCACTGTTACCGTGAGTACTATCTCCATGGGCAGTGTCACCGTGAGCAATATCACCATGAGCAATGTCACCGTGAGCACTCTTATACTGGGGACTACCACCAAGGGCACTGTCTCCGTGATCACTGTCACCGTGAGCACTGGCACCATGGGCACTGTCACCATGGACACTGTCACAATGGGCACTGTCAACATGAGGACTGTCACCAAGGGAACTCTCACCATGAGCACTGTAACCATGGGAAATGTCACCATGGGCACTGTCACCATGGAAACTGTCACCATGAGCACTATCATCATGGGCAGTGCCACCATAAGGAATTTCACCATGGGAACTCCCACCATGTACACCGCTAGCATGAGCACAGTCATCATGGGCAGTGTCACCATGAACACTGTCACCATGAGCACTGTAACCATTGGCACTGCCACCTAGGGCACTGTCAGCATGGGTACTGTCACCATGGGCACTGTCACCATGGACATTGCCACAGTGACCACTGTCACCATGAGCACTGTCACCATGGAAACTGTCACCATGAGCACTGTCACCAGTGACAGTGTCACCATGGGCACTGTCAACATGAGCAGTGTCACCATGGAATTCTCACCAAGAGCACAGTCACCATGGGAAATGTCACCATGGGCAGTGTCACCTTGGGCACTCTCACCATGGGGAGTGTCACCATGAGCACTGTCACCATGGGCAGTGTCACCTTGAGCACTATCACCAAGGGCACTGTCACCATGAGCATTATCACAGTGAGCACTGTCACCATGGGTAATGTCACCGTGTGCACTGTCACCATGAGCACTGTCACCATGAGCACTATCACCATGGGAACGGTCACCATGGGCACTGTCACCATGGGAACTGTCCACATGAGCACTGTCACGATGGACACTGTCAGCATGGGCACTGTGACCATTGACACTGTCACAATTGTCACTGTCAACATGAGCATTGTCACCATGGGAACTCTCACTAAGAGCACTGTCAACATGGGAAATTTCATCATAGGCACTCTCACCATGGGCACTCTCACCATGGACACTGTCACCATGAACACTATCATCATGGGCAGTGCCACCATGAGGAATTTCACCATGGGAACTCCAACCATGTACACCGCCAGCATGAGCACAGTCACCATGGGCAGTGTCTCCATGAGCACTGTCACCTTGGGCACTTTCAACATGGGCACTCTCACCATGGGGACTGTCACCATGGACACTGTCATCATGATCTCTGTAACCATGGGAACTGTCACCATGAGCACTGCCATCTTGGGAACTGCCACCATGGACACTGCTACCATGAGCACTGTAACCATTGGCACTACCACTATGGGCACACTCACCATGGGTACTGTCACCATAGGTATTGTCACCATGAACACAGCCACAGTGAGCACTGTCACCGTGAGCACTGTCACCATGGGAACTGTCACCATGAGCACTGTCATCTTGGGAACCACCACCATGGACACTGCCACCATGACCACTGTAACCATTGGCAGTGCCACCGTGGGCACAGTCACCATGGGTACTGTCACCATGGGCACTGTCACCATTGACACTGCCACAGTGAGCACTGTCACCGTGGGCACTGTCACCATGAGCACTGTCACCATGGGCACTGTCACCATGGACACTTTCACCATGGGCAGTGACTGTCACCATGGGCACTCTCACCATGGGCACTGTCACCATGGGCACTGTCACCATGGACCCAGTCACCATGGGCATTGTCACCATGGGCAGTGTCACCATGGGAACTCTCACCATGAGCACTGTAACCATGGGAAATGTCACCCTGGGCACTGTCACCATGGGCACTGTCACCATGGACACTGTCACCATGAGCACTATCATCATGGGCAGTGCCACCATAAGGAATTTCACCATGGGAACTCCACCCATGTACACCGCCAGCATGAGCACAGTCACCATGGGCAGTGTCACCATGAGCACTCTCACCATGGGCACTTTCAACATGGGCACTGTCACCATGAGAACTGCCACCAGGAGCACTATCACCATGAGCACTATCACCAACGGCATTGTCACCGTGAGCACTATCTCCGTGAGCACTGTCACCATGGGCACTTTCAACATGGCCAATGTCACCATGGGCACTCTCACCATGGACACTGTCATCATGAGCTCTGTTACCACTGAAACTGTCACCATGAGCACTGTCATCTTGGGAACTGCCACCATGGACACTGCCACCATGAGCACTGTAACCATTGGCACTGTTACCGTGCGCACTTTCACCATGGGAACTGTCAATATGAGCACTGTCACTTTGGGCACTGTCTCCATGGGCACTCTAAGCATGGGCACTGTCACCATGGGCACTGTCAACATGAGCACTGTCACCATGGGCAGTGTCACCATGAGCAATATCAACATGGGCACTGTCACTGTGAGCACTATTACCATGTGCACTATCACCATGTGCATTATCACCATGAGCAATGTCACCGGGGGCACAGTCACCGTTTGCACTGTCACCATGAGCACTATCACCATGGGAAATGTCACCATGGGAACGGTCACCATGGGCACTGTCAATATGAGAACTGTCACCATGGGAACTGTCACCATGAGCACTGTCACCACAGGAAATGTCACCATGTTCACTGTCACCATGGGCACTATCACCATGCAGAGTGTCACAGTGGGCACTGTCACCATGGGCACTCTCACCATGGACACTGTCACCATGTGAACTGTCACCATGAGCACTATCACCGTGAGCACTGTCACCTTGGGCACTGTCACCATGAGCACTGTCACCATGGGCACTTTAACCATGGGAACTGTCACCATGAGCACTATCACCATGAGCACTATCACCATGGGCAGTGTCACCATTAGCAATATCACCATGGGCACTGTCACCGTGAGCACTATTACCATGGGCACTATCACCAAGGGCACTGTCATCGTGAGCAATGTCACCATGAGCACTGTCACCGTGGGCACTGTCACCATGAGAACTGTCACCACGGGCACTGTCACCATGGGAACTCTCACCATGAGTACTATCACTGTGGACACTATCACCGTGAGCAATATCACAATGGGCACTGTCACCATGAGCACTATCACCAAGGGCACTGTTACCGTGAACACCATTACCATAGGCACTATCACCATGAGCACTATCACCGTGTGCACTGTCACCATGAGCACTATCACCATGGGAAGTGTCACCATGGGCACTGTCAACATGAGCACTGTCACCATGGGAACTCTCACCATGAGCACTTTCACAATGGGAAATGTCACCATGGGCACTGTCACCATCGGCACTGTCACCATGGGAACTGTCACCATGAGCACTATTATCATGAGCACAATCACCATGGGCAGTGTCACCGTGAGCAATATCACCAGGGGCAGTGTCACCATGAGCACTATCACCATGAGCACGATCACCATGGGAACTGTCACCATGTGCACTGTCAACATGAGCACTTACACCCTGGGAACTCTCACCATGGGCACTGTCACCATGGGCAGTGTCACCATGGACACTGTCACCATGAGCACTATCATCATGGGCAGTGCCATCATGAGGAATTTCACCATGGGAACTCCAACCATGTACACCGCCAGCATGAGCACAGTCACCATGGGCAGTGTCACCATGAGCACTGTCACCATGGGCACTTTCAACATGGCCAATGTCACCATGGGCACTGTCACCATGGACACTGTCATCATGAGCTCTGTTACCACGGACACTGCCACCATGAGCACTGTAACCATTGGCACTGCCACTGTGGTCACTGTCACCATGGGTACTGTCACCATTGGCACTGTCACCATGGACACTGCCACAGTGAGCACTGTTACAGTGAGCACTGTCACCATGGGCACTGTCACCAAGGAACTCTCACCATGAGCACTGTCACCATGGAAAATGTCACCATGGACAGTGTCACCACAGGCACTGTTACCATGGGCAGTGTCACCATGAGCACTATCACCATGGTCTGTGTCACCATAAGCAATATCACCAAGGGCACTGTCACCATGAGCACTATTACCATGGACACTATCACCATGAGCACTATCATTGTGAGCACTGTCACCGTGAGCACTGTCACCGTGCACACTGTCACCATGAGCACTGTCACCATGAGCAATATCACCATGGGAAGTAACACCATGGGAACGGTCACCATGGGCACTCTCACCATGGGCACTGTCACCATGGTCACTGTCGCCATGGACACTGTCAACATGGGCACTGTCAACATGAGCATTGTCACCATACGAACTCTCACCATGAGCACTGTCACAATGGGAAATGTCACCATGGGCACTGTCACCATGGGAACTGTCACCATGGACACTGTCACCATCAGCAGTATCATCATGGGCAGTGCCACCATAAGGAATTTCACCATGGGAACTCCAACCATGTAAACCGCCAGCATGAGAACAGTCACCATGGGCATTGTAACCATGAGCACTATCACCAAGGGCACTGTCACCATGAGCACTATCACCATGGGAAATGTCACCATGGGAACGGTCACCATGGGCACTGTCACCATGTGAACTTTCACCATGAGCACTATCACCAAGGGCACTGTCACCATGAGCACTGTCACCATGGGCACTTTCAACATGGGCACTGTCACCATAGGCAATGTCACCATGGGCACTGTCACCATGGGCACTGTCACCATGGACACTTTCACCATGGGCAGTGACTGTCACCATGGGCACTCTCACCATGGGCACTGTCACCATGGGCACTGTCACCATGGACCCAGTCACCATGGGCATTGTCACCATGGGCAGTGTCACCATGGGAACTCTCACCATGAGCACTGTAACCATGGGAAATGTCACCCTGGGCACTGTCACCATGGGCACTGTCACGATGGACCCAGTCACCATGAGAACTGTCACCATGGACACTGTCACCATGAGCACTATCATCATGGGAAATGTCACCATGGGCACTGTCACCATGGGCACTATCACCATGCAAAGTGTCACAGTGGGCCCTGTCACCATGGGCACTGTCACCATGGACACTGTCACCATGTGAACTGTCACCATGAGCACTATCACCGTGAGAACTGTCACCTTGGGCACTGTCACCATGGGCACTTTAACCATGGGAACTGTCACCATGAGCACTATCACCATGAGCACTATCACCATGGGCAGTGTCACCATGAGCAATATCACCAAGGGCACTGTCACCGTGAACACTATTACCATGGGCACTATCACCAAGGGCCCTGTCACCGTGAGCAATGTCACCATGAGCACTGTCACCGTGGGCACTGTCACCATGAGAACTGTCACCATGGGCACTGTCACCATGGGAACTCTCACCATGAGTACTGTTACTGTGGACACTATCACCGTGAGCAATATCACAATGGGCACTGTCACCATGAGCACTATCACCAAGGGCACTGTTATCGTGAACACCATTACCATAGGCACTATCACCATGAGCACTATCACCGTGTGCACTGTCACCCTGAGCACTGTCACCATGAGCACTATCACCATGGGTAGTGTCACCATGGACACTGTCACCATGAGCACTATCATCATGGGCAGTGCAACCATAAGGAATTTCACCATGGGAACTCCACCCATGTACACCGCCAACATGAGCACAGTCACCATGGGCAGTGTCACCATGAGCACTCTCACCATGGGCACTTTCAACTAGGGCACTGTCACCATGCAAACTGCCACCAGGAGCACTATCACCATGAGCACTATCACCAAGGGCATTGTCACCATGAGCACGATCTCCGTGAGCATTATCACCGTGAGCACTGTCACCATGGGCACTTTCAACATGGCCAATGTCACCATGGGCACTCTCACCATGGACACTGTCATCATGAGCACTGTAACCATTGGCACTGTTACCGTGCGCACTTTCACCATGGGAACTGTCAATATGGGCACTGTCACTGTGGGCACTGTCTCCATGGGCACTCTCACCATGAGCACTGTCATCATGGACACTGTCACCATGGGCACTGTCAACATGAGCACTGTCACCATGGGCAGTGTCACCGTGAGCAATATCAACATGGGCACTGTCACTGTGAGCACTATTACCATGTGCACTATCACCATGTGCACTATCACCGTGAGCACTGTCACCGGGGGCACTGTCACCGTTTGCACTGTCACCATGAGCACTATCACCATGGGAAATGTCACCATGGGAACGGTCACCATGGGCACTGTCAAGATGAGCACTGTCACCATGGGCACTGTCACCATTAGCACTTTCACCATGGGAAATGTCACCATGGGCACTGTCACCATGGGCACTATCACCATGCAAAGTGTCACAGTGGGCACTGTCACCATGGGCACTCTCACCATGGGCACTGTCACCATGAGCACTGTCACCATGGGCACTTTCAACATGGCCAATGTCACCATGGGCACTGTCACCATGGACACTGTCATCATGAGCTCTGTTACCACGGACACTGCCACCATGAGCACTGTAACCATTGGCACTGCCACTGTGGTCACTGTCACCATGGGTACTGTCACCATGGGCACTGTCACCATGGACACTGCCACAGTGAGCACTGTAACAGTGAGCACTGTCACCATGGGCACTGTCACCAAGGAACTCTCACCATGAGCACTGTCACCATGGAAAATGTCACCATGGGCAGTGTCACCACAGGTACTGTTACCATGGGCAGTGTCACCATGAGCACTATCACCATGGTCTGTGTCACCGTAAGCAATATCACCAAGGGCACTGTCACCATGAGCACTATTACCATCGACACTATCACCATGAGCACTATCATTGTGAGCACTGTCACCTTGAGCACTATCACCATTGACACTGTCACCATGGGCACATTCACCATGGACACTGTCACCATGAGCAATATCATCATGGGCAGTGCCACCATGAGGAATTTCACCATGGGAACTCCAACCATGTACACCGCCAGCATGAGCCCAGTCACCATGGGCAGTGTCACGATGAGCACTCTCACCATGCACACTTTCAACATGGGCATTGTCACCATGGACACTGTCACCATGGACACTGTCATCATGAGCCCTATTATCATGGGAACTGTCACCATGAGCACTGTCTTCTTGGGAACTGCCACCATGGACAATGCCACCATGAGCACTGTAACCATTGGCACTGCCACCGTGGGCACTGTCAACATGGGTACTGTCACCATGGGCACTGTCACCATGGACATTGCCACAGTGAGCACTGTCACCGTGAGCACTGTCACCATGGGAACTCTCACGATGAGCACTGTCACCATTAGCACTATCACCATGGGAACTGTCACCATGGGAATGGTCACCATGGGCACTGTCAACATGACCGCTGTCACCATGGAAACTCTCGCCATGAGCACTGTCACCATTGGAAAAGTCACCATGGGCACTGTCACCATGGGAACTGTCACCATGGGCACTTTCAACATTGGCACTGTCACCACGCGAAATGTCACCATGAGCACTATGACCTTTATCACTATCACCATAAGCAGTATCACCAAAGGCACTGTCACCATGAGCACTATCACCGTGAGCACTATCACCATGAGCACTGTCACCATAAACACTGTCACCGGGGCACTGTCAATATTAGCACTGTCACTGTGGGCAGTATCACCGTGAGCACTCTCACAATGGGCACTGTCACCATGGGCACTGTCACCATGAGCACTATCACCATGAGCACTATCACCAAGTGCACTGTCACCGTGAGAACTATTACCATAGGCACTATCACCATGAGCACAATCACCATGAGCAATATCACCCTGTGCACTGTCACCATAAGCAGGGTCACCATGAGAACTATCACCATGGTCACTGTCACCATGAGGACGGTCACAGTGGGCACTGTCAACATGAGCACTGTCACCATGGAAACTCTCACCATGAGCACTGTCACCATGGGAAAAGTCACCATGGGCACTGTCAACATGGGAACTGTCACCATGGGCACTTTCAGCTTGGGCACTGTCACCATGCGAACTGTCACCATGAGCACTATGACCTTTAGCACTATCACCATGAGCACTGTCACCATAAACACTGTCACCGGGGGCACTGTCAACATTAGCACTGTCACTGTGGGCACTATCACGGTGAGCACTATTACAATGGGCACTGTCACCAAGGGCACTGTCACCATGAGCACTATCACCCTGTGCACTGTCATCATGTGCAGTGTCACCATGAGAACTATCACCATGGTGACTGTCACCATAGGAATGGTCACCATCGGCCCTGTCAACATGAGCACTGTCACCGTGGGAACTCTCACCATGAGGACTGTCACCAGGGGAAATGTTACAATGGGCACTGTCACCATGGTAACTGTCACCCTGAGCACTGTCACCGTGGGCACTGTCACCATGGGCACTCTCACTATGGGCACAGTTACCATGCACACTGTCACCATGGGACTGTCACCATGGACATTGCCACAGTCAGCACTGTCACCGTGAGCACTGTCACCATGGGAAATGTCACCATGAGCACTGTCACCATGGGAACTGTCACCATGAGCACTGTCACCATGAGTACTATCACCATGGGAACTGTCACCATGGGAATGGTCACCATGGGCACTGTCAACATGAACACTGTCACCATGGAAACTCTCACCATGAGCACTGTCACAATGGGCACTGTCACCATGGGAACTGTCACCATGGGCACTTTCAACATGGGCACTGTCACCATGGGAACTGTCACCATGAGCACTATGACCTTTAGCACTATTACCATGAGCACTATCACCAAGGGCACTGTCACCATGAGCACTATCACCATGAGCACTGTCACCATAAACACTGTCACCGGGGGCACTGTCAATATTAGCACTGTCACTGTGGGCATTATCACCGTGAGCACTATCACAATGGGCACTGTCACCATGGGCCCTGTCACCATTAGCACTATCACCATGAGCACTATCACCATGTACACTGTCACCATGAGCAGGGTCACCATGAGAACTATCACCATGGTCACTGTCACCATGGGAACGGTCACCATGGGCACTGTTAACATGAGCACTGTCACCATGGAAACTCTCACCCTGAGCATTGTCACCATGGGAAATGTCACCATGGGCAATGTGACCATGGGCACTGTCACCATGGGAATTGTCACCATGAGCACTGTCACCATGGGCACTGTGACCATGGACACTGTCACCTTGGGCACTGTCATCATGGGCACTCTCACCATGGGCACTGGCACAATGGACGCTGTCACCATGGGCACTGTCAACCTGAGCACTGTCACCATGGGATCTCTCACCATGAGCACTGTTATCATGTGAAATGTCAACATGGGCATTATCATTATGGGCACTGTCACCATGGGCAGTGTCACCATGAGCAGTCACCATGGACACTGTCTCCATGGGAACTGTCACCATAAGCACTATCACCGTGAGCACTATCACCATGAGGACTATCACCAAGGGCACTGTCATCGTGAGCACTATCACCGTGAGCACTGTCACTGTGGGCACAGTCACCGTGTGCACTGTCACCATGAGCACTCTCACCTTGGGAAATGCCATCATGGGAACGGTCACCATGGGCACTCTCAAGATGAGCACTATCACCATGGGAAATCTCACCATGAGCACTGTGACCATGGGAATTGTCACCATGAGCACTCTCACCATAGGCACTGTTACCATGAGCACTGTCACCATGGGCACTGTCACCATGGTAAATGTCACCATGAGCTCTTTCACCTTGACCACTGTCAGCATGGGCTGTGTCACCATAAGCAATATCACCATGGGCAGTGTCACCATTAGCATTATTACCATGGACACTGTCACCATGAGCTCTATCATCGTGAGCACTGTCACCGTGGGCACTGTCAATGTGTGCACTGTCACCATAGGAAATCTCACCATGGGAAATGTCACGATGGGCACTAATACCATGGGAAGTGTCACCATGGGAACGGTCACCATGGCCGCTCTCACCATTGGCACTCTCACCATGGGCACTGTCACCATGGGCACTGTCAACATGAGCACTGTCACCATAGGAACTCTCACCATGAGCACTGTCACCATGAGAAATGTCACCATGGGCACTGTCACCATGGGCACTGTCACCATGGACACTGTCACCATGAGCACTATTATCATGGGCAGTGCCACCATAAGAAATTTCACCATGGGAACTCCACCCATGTACACCGCCAGCATGAGCACAGTCACCATGGGCAGTGTCACCATGAGCACTGTCACCATGGGCACTGTAACCATGGGAACTGTCACCATGAGCACTGTTACCGTGAGTACTATCTCCATGGGCAGTGTCACCGTGAGCAATATCACCATGAGCAATGTCACCGTGAGCACTCTTATACTGGGGACTACCACCAAGGGCACTGTCTCCGTGATCACTGTCACCGTGAGCACTGGCACCATGGGCACTGTCACCATGGACACTGTCACAATGGGCACTGTCAACATGAGCACTGTCACCAAGGGAACTCTCACCATGAGCACTGTAACCATGGGAAATTTCACCATGGGCACTTTCACCATGGAAACTGTCACCATGAGCACTATCATCATGGGCAGTGCCACCATACGGAATTTCACCATGGGAACTCCAACCATGTACACCGCTAGCATGAGCACAGTCATCATGGGCAGTGTCACCATGAACACTGTCCCCATGAGCACTGTAACCATTGGCACTGCCACCTAGGGCACTGTCAGCATGGGTACTGTCACCATGGGCACTGTCACCATGGACATTGCCACAGTGACCACTGTCACCGTGAGCACTGTCACCATGGAAACTGTCACCATGAGCACTGTCACCAGTGACAGTGTCACCATGGGCACTGTCAACATGAGCAGTGTCACCATGGAATTCTCACCATGAGCACAGTCACCATGGGAAATGTCACCATGGGCAGTGTCACCTTGGGCACTCTCACCATGGGGAGTGTCACCATGAGCACTGTCACCATGGGCAGTGTCACCTTGAGCACTATCACCAAGGGCACTGTCACCGTGAGCACTATCACAGTGAGCACTGTCACCATGGGTAATGTCACCGTGTGCACTGTCACCATGAGCACTGTCACCATGAGCACTATCACCATGGGAACGGTCACCATGGGCACTGTCACCATGGGAACTGTCCACATGAGCACTGTCACGATGGACACTGTCAGCATGGGCACTGTCACCATTGACACTGTCACAATGGGCACTGTCAACATGAGCATTGTCACCATGGGAACTCTCACTAAGAGCACTGTCAACATGGGAAATTTCATCATGGGCACTCTCACCATGGGCACTCTCACCATGGGCACTCTCACCATGGACACTGTCACCATGAGCACTATCATCATGGGCAGTGCCACCATGAGGAATTTCACCATGGGAACTCCAACCATGTACACCGCCAGCATGAGCACAGTCACCATGGGCAGTGTCTCCATGAGCACTGTCACCTTGGGCACTTTCAACATGGGCACTCTCACCATGGGGACTGTCACCATGGACACTGTCATCATGATCTCTGTAACCATGGGAACTGTCACCATGAGCACTGCCATCTTGGGAACTGCCACCATGGACACTGCTACCATGAGCACTGTAACCATTGGCACTACCACTATGGGCACACTCACCATGGGTACTGTCACCATAGGTACTGTCACCATGAACACAGCCACAGTGAGCACTGTCACCGTGAGCACTGTCACCATGGGAACTGTCACCATGAGCACTGTCATCTTGGGAACCACCACCATGGACACTGCCACCATGAGCACTGTAACCATTGGCAGTGCCACCGTGGGCACAGTCACCATGGGTACTGTCACCATGGGCACTGTCACCATTGATACTGCCACAG
Organism: Balaenoptera physalus; assembly: GCF_965194825.1. Lineage (NCBI taxonomy): Eukaryota > Metazoa > Chordata > Mammalia > Artiodactyla > Balaenopteridae > Balaenoptera > Balaenoptera physalus. The sequence continues at coordinate 213,675 of NW_028126274.1, read as the reverse complement.
TGAGCACTGTCACCGTGGGCACTGTCACCATGAGCACTGTCACCATGGGCACTGTCACCATGGACACTTTCACCATGGGCAGTGACTGTCACCATGGGCACTCTCACCATGGGCACTGTCAACATGGGCACTGTCACCATGGACCCAGTCACCATGGGCATTGTCACCATGGGCAGTGTCACCATGGGAACTCTCACCATGAGCACTGTAACCATGGGAAATGTCACCCTGGGCACTGTCACCATGGGCACTGTCACCATGGACACTGTCACCATGAGCACTATCATCATGGGCAGTGCCACCATAAGGAATTTCACCATGGGAACTCCACCCATGTACACCGCCAGCATGAGCACAGTCACCATGGGCAGTGTCACCATGAGCACTCTCACCATGGGCACTTTCAACATGGGCACTGTCACCATGAGAACTGCCACCAGGAGCACTATCACCATGAGCACTATCACAAACGGCATTGTCACCGTGAGCACTATCTCCGTGAGCACTGTCACCATGGGCACTTTCAACATGGCCAATGTCACCATGAGCACTCTCACCATGGACACTGTCATCATGAGCTCTGTTACCATTGAAACTGTCACCATGAGCACTGTCATCTTGGGAACTGCCACCATGGACACTGCCACCATGAGCACTGTAACCATTGGCACTGTTACCGTGCGCACTTTCACCATGGGAACTGTCAATATGAGCACTGTCACTGTGGGCACTGTCTCCATGGGCACTCTAAGCATGGGCACTGTCACCATGGGCACTGTCAACATGAGCACTGTCACCATGGGCAGTGTCACCATGAGCAATATCAACATGGGCACTGTCACTGTGAGCACTATTACCATGTGCACTATCACCATGTGCATTATCACCGTGAGCAATGTCACCGGGGGCACAGTCACCGTTTGCACTGTCACCATGAGCACTATCACCATGGGAAATGTCACCATGGGAACGGTCACCATGGGCACTGTCAATATGAGAACTGTCACCATGGGAACTGTCACCATGAGCACTGTCACCACAGGAAATGTCACCATGCTCACTGTCACCATGGGCACTATCACCATGCAGAGTGTCACAGTGGGCACTGTCACCATGGGCACTCTCACCATGGACACTGTCACCATGTGAACTGTCACCATGAGCACTATCACCGTGAGCACTGTCACCTTAGGCACTGTCACCATGAGCACTGTCACCATGGGCACTTTAACCATGGGAACTGTCACCATGAGCACTATCACCATGAGCACTATCACCATGGGCAGTGTCACCATGAGCAATATCACCATGGGCACTGTCACCGTGAGCACTATTACCATGGGCACTATCACCAAGGGCACTGTCATCGTGAGCAATGTCACCGTGGGCACTTTCACCATGAGAACTGTCACCATGGGCACTGTCACCATGGGAACTCTCACCATGAGTACTGTCACTGTGGACACTATCACCGTGAGCAATATCACAATGGGCACTGTCACCATGAGCACTATCACCAAGGGCACTGTTACCGTGAACACCATTACCATAGGCACTATCACCATGAGCACTATCACCGTGTGCACTGTCACCATGAGCACTATCACCATGGGAAGTGTCACCATGGGCACTGTCAACATGAGCACTGTCACCATGGGAACTCTCACCATGAGCACTTTCACAATGGGAAATGTCACCATGGGCACTGTCACCATCGGCACTCTCACCATGGGAACTGTCACCATGAGCACTATCATCATGAGCACAATCACCATGGGCAGTGTCACCGTGAGCAATATCACCAGGGGCAGTGTCACCATGAGCACTATCACCATGAGCACGATCACCATGGGAACTGTCACCATGTGCACTGTCAACATGAGCACTTACACCCTGGGAACTCTCACCATGGGCACTGTCACCATGGGCAGTGTCACCATGGACACTGTCACCATGAGCACTATCATCATGGGCAGTGCCATCATGAGGAATTTCACAATGGGAACTCCAACCATGTACACTGCCAGCATGAGCACAGTCACCATGGGCAGTGTCACCATGAGCACTGTCACCATGGGCACTTTCAACATGGCCAATGTCACCATGGGCACTGTCACCATGGACACTGTCATCATGACTTCTGTTACCACGGACACTGCCACCATGAGCACTGTAACCATTGGCACTGCCACTGTGGTCACTGTCACCATGGGTACTGTCACCATGGGCACTGTCACCATGGACACTGCCACAGTGAGCACTGTAACAGTGAGCACTGTCACCATGGGCACTGTCACCAAGGAACTCTCACCATGAGCACTGTCACCATGGAAAATGTCACCATGGGCAGTGTCACCACAGGCACTGTTACCATGGGCAGTGTCACCATGAGCACTATCACCATGGTCTGTGTCACCCTAAGCAATATCACCAAGGGCACTGTCACCATGAGCACTATTACCATGGACAGTATCACCATGAGCACTATCATTGTGAGCACTGTCACCGTGAGCACTGTCACCGTGTACACTGTCACCATGAGCACTGTCACCATGAGCAATATCACCATGGGAAGTAACACCATGGGAACGGTCACCATGGGCACTCTCACCATGGGCACTGTCACCATGGGCACTGTCACCATGGACACTGTCAACATGGGCACTGTCAACATGAGCATTGTCACCATACGAACTCTCACCATGAGCATTGTCACAATGGGAAATGTCACCATGGGCACTGTCACCATGGGAACTGTCACCATGGACACTGTCACCATCAGCAGTATCATCATGGGCAGTGCCACCATAAGGAATTTCACCATGGGAACTCCAACCATGTACACCGCCAGCATGAGAACAGTCACCATGGGCAGTGTAACCATGAGCACTATCACCAAATCACTGTCACCATGAGCACTATCACCATGGGAAATTTCACCATGGGAACGGTCACCATGGGCACTGTCACCATGTGAACTTTCACCATGAGCACTATCACCAAGGGCACTGTCACCATGAGCACTGTCACCATGGGCACTTTCAACATGGGCACTGTCACCATAGGCAATGTCACCATGGGCACTGTCACCATGGGCACTGTCACCATGGACACTTTCACCATGGGCAGTGACTGTCACCATGGGCACTCTCACCATGGGCACTGTCACCATGGGCACTGTCACCATGGACCCAGTCACCATGGGCATTATCACCATGGGCAGTGTCACCATGGGAACTCTCACCATGAGCACTGTAACCATGGGAAATGTCACCCTGGGCACTGTCACCATGGGCACTGTCACCATGGACCCAGTCACCATGAGAACTGTCACCATGGACACTGTCACCATGAGCACTATTATCATGGGAAATGTCACCATGGGCACTGTCACCATGGGCACTATCACCATGCAAAGTGTCACAGTGGGCCCTGTCACCATGGGCACTGTCACCATGGACACTGTCACCATGAGCACTATCATCATGGGCAGTGCCACCATAAGGAATTTCACCATGGGAACTCCACCCATGTACACCGCCAGCATGAGCACAGTCACCATGGGCAGTGTCACCATGAGCACTCTCACCATGGGCACTTTCAACACGGCCAATGTCACCATGGGCACTCTCACCATGGACACTGTCATCATGAGCACTGTAACCATTGGCACTGTTACCGTGCGCACTTTCACCATGGGAACTGTCAATATGAGCACTGTCACTGTGGGCACTGTCTCCATGGGCACTCTCACCATGGGCACTGTCACCATGGACACTGTCACCATGGGCACTGTCAACATGAGCACTGTCACCATGGGCAGTGTCACCGTGAGCAATATCAACATGGGCACTGTCACTGTGAGCACTATTACCATGTGCACTCTCACCATGTGCACTATCACCGTGAGCACTGTCACCGGGGGCACTGTCACCGTTTGCACTGTCACCATGAGCACTATCACCATGGGAAATGTCACCATGGGAACGGTCACCATGGGCACTGTCAAGATGAGCACTGTCACCATGGGAATTGTCACCATGAGCACTGTCACCATGGGAAATGTCACCATGGGCACTGTCACCATGGGCACTGTCACCATGGACCCAGTCACCATGGGCATTGTCACCATGGGCAGTGTCACCATACGAACTCTCACCAAGAGCACTGTCACCATGGGAAATGTCACCATGGGCACTGTCACCATGGGCACTGTCACCATGGGAACTCTCACCATGAGTACTGTCACTGTGGACACTATCACCGTGAGCAATATCACAATGGGTACTCTCACCATGAGCACTATCACCAAGGGCACTGTTACCGTGAACACCATTACCATAGGCACTATCACCATGAACACTATCACCGTGTGCACTGTCACCCTGAGCACTGTCACCATGAGCACTATCACCATGGGAAGTGTCACCATGGGCACTGTCAACATGAGCACTGTCACCATGGGAACTCTCACCATGAGCACTTTCACAATGGGAAATGTAACCATGGGCACTGTCACCATCGGCACTGTCACCATGCGAACTGTCACCATGAGCACTATCACCATGAGCACAATCACCATGGGCAGTGTCACCGTGAGCAATATCACCAGGGGCAGTGTCACCATGAGCACTATCACCATGAGCACGATCACCATGGGAACTGTCACCGTCTGCACTGTCAACATGAGCTCTTACACCATGGGAACTCTCACCATGGGCACTGTCACCATGGGCAATGTCACCATGGACATTGTCACCATGAGCACTATCATCATGGGCAGTGCCATCATGAGGAATTTCACCATGGGAACTCCAACCATGTACACCGCCAGCATGAGCACAGTCACCATGGGCAGTATCACCATGAGCACTGTCACCATGGGCACTTTCAACATGGCCATTGTCACCATGGGCACTGTCACCATGGACACTGTCGTCATGAGCTGTTACCACGGACACTGCCACCATGAGCACTGTAACCATTGGCACTGCCACTGTGGTCACTGTCACAATGGGTACTGTCACCATGGGCACTGTCACCATGGACACTGCCACAGTGAGCACTGTTACAGTGAGCACTGTCACCATGGGCACTGTCCCCAAGGAACTCTCACCATGAGCACTGTCACCATGGAAAATGTCACCATGGGCAGTGTCACCACAGGCACTGTTACCATGGGCAGTGTCACCATGAGCACTATCACCATGGTCTGTGTCACCGTAAGCAATATCACCAAGGGCACTGTCACCATGAGCACTATTACCATGGACACTATCACCATGAGCACTATCATTGTGAGCACTGTCACCGTGAGCACTATCACCATTGACACTGTCACCATGGGCACATTCACCGTGGACACTGTCACCATGAGCAATATCATCATGGGCAGTGCCACCATGAAGAATTTCACCATGGGAACTCCAACCATGTACACCGCCAGCATGAGCACAGTCACCATGGGCAGTGTCACGATGAGCACTGTCACCATGCACACTTTCAACATGGGCATTGTCACCATGGACACTGTCACCATGGACACTGTCATCATGAGCCCTATTATCATGGGAACTGTCACCATGAGCACTGTCTTCTTGGGAACTGCCACCATGGACAATGCCACCATGAGCACTGTAACCATTGGCACTGCCACCGTGGGCACTGTCAACATGGGTACTGTCGCCATGGGCACTGTCACCATGGACATTGCCACAGTGAGCACTGTCACCGTGAGCACTGTCACCATGGGAACTCTCACGATGAGCACTGTCACCATTAGCACTATCACCATGGGAACTGTCACCATGGGAATGGTCACCATGGGCACTGTCAACATGACCGCTGTCACCATGGAAACTCTCGCCATGAGTACTGTCACCATTGGAAAAGTCACCATGGGCACTGTCACCATGGGAACTGTCACCATGGGCACTTTCAACATGGGCACTGTCACCACGCGAAATGTCACCATGAGCACTATGACCTTTATCACTATCACCATAAGCAGTATCACCAAAGGCACTGTCACCATGAGCACTATCACCGTGAGCACTATCACCATGAGCACTGTCACCATAAACACTGTCACCGGGGCACTGTCAATATTAGCACTGTCACTGTGGGCAGTATCACCGTGAGCACTCTCACAATGGGCACTGTCACCATGGGCTCTGTCACCATGAGCACTATCACCATGAGCACTATCACCAAGTGCACTGTCACCGTGAGAACTATTACCATAGGCACTATCACCATGAGCACAATCACCATGAGCAATATCACCCTGTGCACTGTCACCATAAGCAGGGTCACAATGAGAACTATCACCATGGTCACTGTCACCATGAGGACGGTCACAGTGGGCACTGTCAACATGAGCACTGTCACCATGGAAACTCTCACCATGAGCACTGTCACCATGGGAAAAGTCACCATGGGCACTGTCAACATGGGAACTGTCACCATGGGCACTTTCAGCTTGGGCACTGTCACCATGCGAACTGTCACCATGAGCACTATGACCTTTAGCACTATCACCATGAGCACTGTCACCATAAACACTGTCACCGGGGGCACTGTCAACATTAGCACTGTCACTGTGGGCACTATCACGGTGAGCACTATTACAATGGGCACTGTCACCAAGGGCACTGTAACCATGAGCACTATCACCCTGTGCACTGTCATCATGTGCAGTGTCACCATGAGAACTATCACCATGGTGACTGTCACCATAGGAATGGTCACCATCGGCTCTGTCAACATGACCACTGTCACCGTGGGAACTCTCACCATGAGGACTGTCACCAGGGGAAATGTTACAATGGGCACTGTCACCATGGTAACTGTCACCCTGAGCACTGTCACCGTGGGCACTGTCACCATGGGAACTCTCACCATGAGGACTGTCACCAGGGGAAATGTTACAATGGGCACTGTCACCATGGTAACTGTCACCCTGAGCACTGTCACCATGGGCACTGTCACCATGGGCACTCTCACCATGGGCACAGTTACCATGCACACTGTCACCATGGGATTGTCACCATGGACATTGCCACAGTCAGCACTGTCACCGTGAGCACTGTCACCATGGGAAATGTCACCATGAGCACTGTCACCATGGGAACTGTCACCATGAGCACTGTCACCATGAGTACTATCACCATGGGAACTGTCACCATGGGAATGGTCACCATGGGCACTGTCAACATGAACACTGTCACCATGGAAACTCTCACCATGAGCACTGTCACAATGGGCACTGTCACCATGGGAACTGTCACCATGGGCACTTTCAACATGGGCACTGTCACCATGGGAACTGTCACCATGAGCACTATGACCTTTAGCACTATTACCATGAGCACTATCACCAAGGGCACTGTCACCATGAGCACTATCACCATGAGCACTGTCACCATAAACACTGTCACCGGGGGCACTGTCAATATTAGCACTGTCACTGTGGGCATTATCACCGTGAGCACTATCACAATGGGCACTGTCACCATGGGCCCTGTCACCATTAGCACTATCACCATGAGCACTATCACCATGTACACTGTCACCATGAGCAGGGTCACCATGAGAACTATCACCATGGTCACTGTCACCATGGGAACGGTCACCATGGGCACTGTTAACATGAGCACTGTCACCATGGAAACTCTCACCCTGAGCATTGTCACCATGGGAAATGTCACCATGGGCAATGTGACCATGGGCACTGTCACCATGGGAATTGTCACCATGAGCACTGTCACCATGGGCACTGTGACCATGGACACTGTCATCATGATCTCTGTAACCATGGGAACTGTCACCATGAGCACTGCCATCTTGGGAACTGCCACCATGGACACTGCTACCATGAGCACTGTAACCATTGGCACTACTACTATGGGCACACTCACCATGGGTACTGTCACCATAGGTACTGTCACCATGAACACAGCCACAGTGAGTTCTGTCACCGTGAGCACTGTCACCATGGGAACTGTCACCATGGGCACTGTCATCTTGGGAACCACCACCATGGACACTGCCACCATGAGCACTGTAACCATTGGCAGTGCCACCGTGGGCACAGTCACCATGGGTACTGTCACCATGGGCACTGTCACCATTGACACTGCCACAGTGAGCACTGTCACCGTGGGCACTGTCACCATGAGCACTGTCACCATGGGCACTGTCACCATGGACACTTTCACCATGGGCAGTGACTGTCACCATGGGCACTCTCACCATGGGCACTGTCAACATGGGCACTGTCACCATGGACCCAGTCACCATGGGCATTGTCACCATGGGCAGTGTCACCATGGGAACTCTCACCATGAGCACTGTAACCATGGGAAATGTCACCCTGGGCACTGTCACCATGGGCACTGTCACCATGGACACTGTCACCATGAGCACTATCATCATGGGCAGTGCCACCATAAGGACTTTCACCATGGGAACTCCACCCATGTACACCGCCAGCATGAGCACAGTCACCATGGGCAGTGTCACCATGAGCACTCTCACCATGGGCACTTTCAACACGGCCAATGTCACCATGGGCACTCTCACCATGGACACTGTCATCATGAGCACTATAACCATTGGCACTGTTACCGTGCGCACTTTCACCATGGGAACTGTCAATATGAGCACTGTCACTGTGGGCACTGTCTCCATGGGCACTCTCACCATGGGCACTGTCACCATGGACACTGTCACCATGAGCACTGTCACCATGGGCAGTGTCCCCGTGAGCAATATCAACATGGGCACTGTCACTGTGAGCACTATTACCATGTGCACTCTCACCATGTGCACTATCACCGTGAGCACTGTCACCGGGGGCACTGTCACCGTTTGCACTGTCACCATGAGCACTATCACCATGGGAAATGTCACCATGGGAACGGTCACCATGGGCACTGTCAAGATGAGCACTGTCACCAAGGGAATTGTCACCATGAGCACTGTCACCATGGGAAATGTCACCATGGGCACTGTCACCATGGGCACTATCACCATGCAAAGTGTCACAGTGGGCACTGTCACCATGGGCACTCTCACCATGGACACTGTCACCATGTGAACTGTCACCATGAGCACTATCACCGTGAGCACTGTCACCTTGGGCACTGTCACCATGAGCACTGTCACCATGGGCACTTTAACCATGGGAACTGTCACCATGGGCACTGTCACCATGGGAACTCTCACCATGAGTACTGTCACTGTGGACACTATCACCGTGAGCAATATCACAATGGGCACTGTCACCATGACCACTATCACCAAGGGCACTGTTACCGTGAACACCATTACCATAGGCACTATCACCATGAACACTATCACCGTGTGCACTGTCACCCTGAGCACTGTCACCATGAGCACTATCACCATGGGAAGTGTCACCATGGGCACTGTCAACATGAGCACTGTCACCATGGGAACTCTCAACATGAGCACTTTCACAATGGGAAATGTAACCATGGGCACTGTCACCATCGGCACTGTCACCATGCGAACTGTCACCATGAGCACTATCACCATGAGCACAATCACCATGGGCAGTGTCACCGTGAGCAATATCACCAGTGGCAGTGTCACCATGAGCACTATCACCATGAGCACGATCACCATGGGAACTGTCACCGTGTGCACTGTCAACATGAGCACTTACACCATGGGAACTCTCGCCATAGGCACTGTCACCATGGGCAGTGTCACCATGGACATTGTCACCATGAGCACTATCATCATGGGCAGTGCCATCATGAGGAATTTCACCATGGGAACTCCAACCATGTACACCGCCAGCATGAGCACAGTCACCATGGGCAGTATCACCATGAGCACTGTCACCATGGGCACTTTCAACATGGCCATTGTCACCATGGGCACTGTCACCATGGACACTGTCATCATGAGCTGTTACCACGGACACTGCCACCATGAGCACTGTAACCATTGGCACTGCCACTGTGGTCACTGTCACAATGGGTACTGTCACCATGGGCACTGTCACCATGGACACTGCCACAGTGAGCACTGTTACAGTGAGCACTGTCACCATGGGCACTGTCCCCAAGGAACTCTCACCATGAGCACTGTCACCATGGAAAATGTCACCATGGGCAGTGTCACCACAGGCACTGTTACCATGGGCAGTGTCACCATGAGCACTATCACCATGGTCTGTGTCACCGTAAGCAATATCACCAAGGGCACTGTCACCATGAGCACTATTACCATGGACACTATCACCATGAGCACTATCATTGTGAGCACTGTCACCGTGAGCACTATCACCATTGACACTGTCACCATGGGCACATTCACCATGGACACTGTCACCATGAGCAATATCATCTTGGGCAGTGCCACCATGAGGAATTTCACCATGGGAACTCCAACCATGTACACCGCCAGCATGAGCACAGTCACCATGGGCAGTATCACGATGAGCACTGTCACCATGCACACTTTCAACATGGGCATTGTCACCATGGACACTGTGACCATGGACACTGTCATCATGAGCCCTATTATCATGGGAACTGTCACCATGAGCACTGTCTTCTTGGGAACTGCCACCATGGACAATGCCACCATGAGCACTGTAACCATTGGCACTGCCACCGTGGGCACTGTCAACATGGGTACTGTCGCCATGGGCAATGTCACCATGGACATTGCCACAGTGAGCACTGTCACCGTGAGCACTGTCACCATGGGAACTCTCACAATGAGCACTGTCACCATTAGCACTATCACCATGGGAACTGTCACCATGGGAATGGTCACCATGGGCACTGTCAACATGACCGCTGTCACCATGGAAACTCTCGCCATGAGCACTGTCACCATTGGAAAAGTCACCATGGGCACTGTCACCATGGGAACTGTCACCATGGGCACTTTCAACATGGGCACTGTCACCACGCGAAATGTCACCATGAGCACTATGACCTTTATCACTATCACCATAAGCAGTATCACCAAAGGCACTGTCACCATGAGCACTATCACCGTGAGCACTATCACCATGAGCACTGTCACCATAAACACTGTCACCGGGGCACTGTCAATATTAGCACTGTCACTGTGGGCAGTATCACCGTGAGCACTCTCACAATGGGCACTGTCACCATGGGCACTGTCACCATGAGCACTATCACCATGAGCACTATCACCAGTGCACTGTCACCGTGAGAACTATTACCATAGGCACTATCACCATGAGCACAATCACCATGAGCAATATCACCCTGTGCACTGTGACCATAAGCAGGGTCACCATGAGAACTATCACCATGGTCACTGTCACCATGAGGACGGTCACAGTGGGCACTGTCAACATGAGCACTGTCACCATGGAAACTCTCACCATGAGCACTGTCACCATGGGAAAAGTCACCATGGGCACTGTCAACATGGGAACTGTCACCATGGGCACTTTCAGCTTGGGCACTGTCACCATGCGAACTGTCACCATGAGCACTATGACCTTTAGCACTATCACCATGAGCACTGTCACCATAAACACTGTCACCGGGGGCACTGTCAACATTAGCACTGTCACTGTGGGCACTATCACGGTGAGCACTATTATAATGGGCACTGTCACCAAGGGCACTGTAACCATGAGCACTATCACCCTGTGCACTGTCATCATGTGCAGTGTCACCATGAGAACTATCACCATGGTGACTGTCACCATAGGAATGGTCACCATCGGCACTGTCAACATGAGCACTGTCACCGTGGGAACTCTCACCATGAGGACTGTCACCAGGGGAAATGTTACAATGGGCACTGTCACCATGGTAACTGTCACCCTGAGCACTGTCACCGTGGGCACTCTCACCATGGGCACTCTCACCATGGGCACAGTTACCATGCACACTGTCACCATGGGACTGTCACCATGGACATTGCCACAGTCAGCACTGTCACCGTGAGCACTGTCACCATGGGAAATGTCACCATGAGCACTGTCACCATGGGAACTGTCACCATGAGCACTGTCACCATGAGTACTATCACCATGGGAACTGTCACCATGGGAATGGTCACCATGGGCACTGTCAACATGAACACTGTCACCATGGAAAGTCTCACCATGAGCACTGTCACAATGGGCACTGTCACCATGGGAACTGTCACCATGGGCACTTTCAACATGGGCACTGTCACCATGGGAACTGTCACCATGAGCACTATGACCTTTAGCACTATTACCATGAGCACTATCACCAAGGGCACTGTCACCATGAGCACTATCACCATGAGCACTGTCACCATAAACACTGTCACCGGGGGCACTGTCAATATTAGCACTGTCACTGTGGGCATTATCACCGTGAGCACTATCACAATGGGCACTGTCACCATGGACCCTGTCACCATTAGCACTATCACCATGAGCACTATCACCATGTACACTGTCACCATGAGCAGGGTCACCATGAGAACTATCACCATGGTCACTGTCACCATGGGAACGGTCACCATGGGCACTGTTAACATGAGCACTGTCACCATGGAAACTCTCACCCTGAGCATTGTCACCATGGGAAATGTCACCATGGGCAATGTGACCATGGGCACTGTCACCATGGGAATTGTCACCATGAGCACTGTCACCATGGGCACTGTGACCATGGACACTGTCACCATGGGCACTGTCATCATGGGCACTCTCACCATGGGCACTGGCACAATGGATGCTGTCACCATGGGCACTGTCAACCTGAGCACTGTCACCATGGGAACTCTCACCATGAGCACTGTTATCATGTGAAATGTCAACATGAGCATTATCATTATGGGCACTGTCACCATGGGCAGTGTCACCATGAGCAGTGTCACCATGGACACTGTCTCCATGGGAACTGTCACCATAAGCACTATCACCGTGAGCACTATCACCATGAGGACTATCACCAAGGGCACTGTCATCGTGAGCACTATCACCGTGAGCACTGTCACTGTGGGCACAGTCACCGTGTGCACTGTCACCATGAGCACTCTCACCTTGGGAAATGCCATCATGGGAACGGTCACCATGGGCACTCTCAAGATGAGCACTATCACCATGGGAAATCTCACCATGAGCACTGTGACCATGGGAATTGTCACCATGAGCACTCTCACCATAGGCACTGTTACCATGAGCACTGTCACCATGGGCACTGTCACCATGGTAAATGTCACCATGAGCTCTTTCACCTTGACCACTGTCAGCATGGGCTGTGTCACCATAAGCAATATCACCATGGGCAGTGTCACCATTAGCATTATTACCATGGACACTGTCACCATGAGCTCTATCATCGTGAGCACTGTCACCGTGGGCACTGTCAATGTGTGCACTGTCACCATAGGAAATCTCACCATGGGAAATGTCACGATGGGCACTAATACCATGGGAAGTGTCACCATGGGAACGGTCACCATGGCTGCTCTCACCATTGGCACTCTCACCATGGGCACTGTCACCATGGGCACTGTCAACATGAGCACTGTCACCATAGGAACTCTCACCATGAGCACTGTCACCATGAGAAATGTCACCATGGGCACTGTCACCATGGGCACTGTCACCATGGACACTGTCACCATGAGCACTATTATCATGGGCAGTGCCACCATAAGAAATTTCACCATGGGAACTCCACCCATGTACACCGCCAGCATGAGCACAGTCACCATGGGCAGTGTCACCATGAGCACTGTCACCATGGGCACTGTAACCATGGGAACTGTCACCATGAGCACTGTTACCGTGAGTACTATCTCCATGGGCAGTGTCACCGTGAGCAATATCACCATGAGCAATGTCACCGTGAGCACTCTTATACTGGGGACTACCACCAAGGGCACTGTCTCCGTGATCACTGTCACCGTGAGCACTGGCACCATGGGCACTGTCACCATGGACACTGTCACAATGGGCACTGTCAACATGAGCACTGTCACCAAGGGAACTCTCACCATGAGCACTGTAACCATGGGAAATGTCACCATGGGCACTGTCACCATGGAAACTGTCACCATGAGCACTATCATCATGGGCAGTGCCACCATAAGGAATTTCACCATGGGAACTCCAACCATGTACACCGCTAGCATGAGCACAGTCATCATGGGCAGTGTCACCATGAACACTGTCACCATGAGCACTGTAACCATTGGCACTGCCACCTAGGGCACTGTCAGCATGGGTAATGTCACCATGGGCACTGTCACCATGGACATTGCCACAGTGACCACTGTCACCGTGAGCACTGTCACCATGGAAACTGTCACCATGAGCACTGTCACCAGTGACAGTGTCACCATGGGCACTGTCAACATGAGCAGTGTCACCATGGAATTCTCACCATGAGCACAGTCACCATGGGAAATGTCACCATGGGCAGTGTCACCTTGGGCACTCTCACCATGGGGAGTGTCACCATGAGCACTGTAACCATGGGCAGTGTCACCTTGAGCACTATCACCAAGGGCACTGTCACCGTGAGCACTATCACAGTGAGCACTGTCACCATGGGTAATGTCACCGTGTGCACTGTCACCATGAGCACTGTCACCATGAGCACTATCACCATGGGAACGGTCACCATGGGCACTGTCACCATGGGAACTGTCCACATGAGCACTGTCACGATGGACACTGTCAGCATGGGCACTGTCACCATTGACACTGTCACAATGGGCACTGTCAACATGAGCATTTTCACCATGGGAACTCTCACTAAGAGCACTGTCAACATGGGAAATTTCATCATGGGCACCCTCACCATGGGCACTCTCACCATGGGCACTCTCACCATGGACACTGTCACCATGAGCACTATCATCATGGGCAGTGCCACCATGAGGAATTTCACCATGGGAACTCCAACCATGTACACCGCCAGCATGAGCACAGTCACCATGGGCAGTGTCTCCATGAGCACTGTCACCTTGGGCACTTTCAACATGGGCACTCTCACCATGGGGACTGTCACCATGGACACTGTCATCATGATCTCTGTAACCATGGAAACTGTCACCATGAGCACTGCCATCTTGGGAACTGCCACCATGGACACTGCTACCATGAGCACTGTAACCATTGGCACTACTACTATGGGCACACTCACCATGGGTACTGTCACCATAGGTACTGTCACCATGAACACAGCCACAGTGAGTACTGTCACCGTGAGCACTGTCACCATGGGAACTGTCACCATGAGCACTGTCATCTTGGGAACCACCACCATGGACACTGCCACCATGAGCACTGTAACCATTGGCAGTGCCACCGTGGGCACAGTCACCATGGGTACTGTCACCATGGGCACTGTCACCATTGACACTGCCACAGTGAGCACTGTCACCGTGGGCACTGTCACCATGAGCACTGTCACCATGGGCACTGTCACCATGGACACTTTCACCATGGGCAGTGACTGTCACCATGGGCACTCTCACCATGGGCACTGTCAACATGGGCACTGTCACCATGGACCCAGTCACCATGGGCATTGTCACCATGGGCAGTGTCACCATGGGAACTCTCACCATGAGCACTGTCACCATGGGAAATGTCACCCTGGGCACTGTCACCATGGGCACTGTCACCATGGACACTGTCACCATGAGCACTATCATCATGGGCAGTGCCACCATAAGGACTTTCACCATGGGAACTCCACCCATGTACACCGCCAGCATGAGCACAGTCACCACGGGCAGTGTCACCATGAGCACTCTCACCATGAGCACTTTCAACACGGCCAATGTCACCATGGGCACTCTCACCATGGACACTGTCATCATGAGCACTATAACCATTGGCACTGTTACCGTGCGCACTTTCACCATGGGAACTGTCAATATGAGCACTGTCACTGTGGACACTGTCTCCATGGGCACTCTCACCATGGGCACTGTCACCATGGACACTGTCACCATGAGCACTGTCACCATGGGCAGTGTCCCCGTGAGCAATATCAACATGGGCACTGTCACTGTGAGCACTATTACCATGTGCACTCTCACCATGTGCACTATCACCGTGAGCACTGTCACCGGGGGCACTGTCACCGTTTGCACTGTCACCATGAGCACTATCACCATGGGAAATGTCACCATGGGAACGGTCACCATGGGCACTGTCAAGATGAGCACTGTCACCAAGGGAATTGTCACCATGAGCACTGTCACCATGGGAAATGTCACCATGGGCACTGTCACCATGGGCACTATCACCATGCAAATTGTCACAGTGGGCACTGTCACCATGGGCACTCTCACCATGGACACTGTCACCATGTGAACTGTCACCATGAGCACTATCACCGTGAGCACTGTCACCTTGGGCACTGTCACCATGAGCACTGTCACCATGGGCACTTTAACCATGGGAACTGTCACCATGAGCACTATCACCATGAGCATTATCACCATGGGCAGTGTCACCATGAGCAATATCACCATGGGCACTGTCACCGTGAGCACTATTACCATGGGCACTATCACCAAGTGCACTGTCACCGTGAGCAATGTCACCATGAGCACTGTCACCGTGGGCACTGTCACCATGAGAACTGTCACCATGGGCACTGTCACCATGGGAACTCTCACCATGAGTACTGTCACTGTGGACACTATCACCGTGAGCAATATCACAATGGGCACTGTCACCATGACCACTATCACCAAGGGCACTGTTACCGTGAACACCATTACCATAGGCACTATCACCATGAACACTATCACCGTGTGCACTGTCACCCTGAGCACTGTCACCATGAGCACTATCACCATGGGAAGTGTCACCATGGGCACTGTCAACATGAGCACTGTCACCATGGGAACTCTCACCATGAGCACTTTCACAATGGGAAATGTAACCATGGGCACTGTCACCATCGGCACTGTCACCATGCGAACTGTCACCATGAGCACTATCACCATGAGCACAATCACCATGGGCAGTGTCACCGTGAGCAATATCACCAGTGGCAGTGTCACCATGAGCACTATCACCATGAGCACGATCACCATGGGAACTGTCACCGTGTGCACTGTCAACATGAGCACTTACACCATGGGAACTCTCACCATAGGCACTGTCACCATGGGCAGTGTCACCATGGACATTGTCACCATGAGCACTATCATCATGGGCAGTGCCATCATGAGGAATTTCACCATGGGAACTCCAACCATGTACACCGCCAGCATGAGCACAGTCACCATGGGCAGTATCACCATGAGCACTGTCACCATGGGCACTTTCAACATGGCCATTGTCACCATGGGCACTGTCACCATGGACACTGTCATCATGAGCTGTTACCACGGACACTGCCACCATGAGCACTGTAACCATTGGCACTGCCACTGTGGTCACTGTCACAATGGGTACTGTCACCATGGGCACTGTCACCATGGACACTGCCACAGTGAGCACTGTTACAGTGAGCACTGTCACCATGGGCACTGTCCCCAAGGAACTCTCACCATGAGCACTGTCACCATGGAAAATGTCACCATGGGCAGTGTCACCACAGGCACTGTTACCATGGGCAGTGTCACCATGAGCACTATCACCATGTTCTGTGTCACCGTAAGCAATATCACCAAGGGCACTGTCACCATGAGCACTATTACCATGGACACTATCACCATGAGCACTATCATTGTGAGCACTGTCACCGTGAGCACTATCACCATTGACACTGTCACCATGGGCACATTCACCATGGACACTGTCACCATGAGCAATATCATCTTGGGCAGTGCCACCATGAGGAATTTCACCATGGGAACTCCAACCATGTACACCGCCAGCATGAGCACAGTCACCATGGGCAGTGTCACGATGAGCACTGTCACCATGCACACTTTCAACAAGGGCATTGTCACCATGTACACTGTGACCATGGACACTGTCATCATGAGCCCTATTATCATGGGAACTGTCACCATGAGCACTGTCTTCTTGGGAACTGCCACCATGGACAATGCCACCATGAGCACTGTAACCATTGGCACTGCCACCGTGGGCACTGTCAACATGGGTACTGTCGCCATGGGCAATGTCACCATGGACATTGCCACAGTGAGCACTGTCACCGTGAGCACTGTCACCATGGGAACTCTCACAATGAGCACTGTCACCATTAGCACTATCACCATGGGAACTGTCACCATGGGAATGGTCACCATGGGCACTGTCAACATGACCGCTGTCACCATGGAAACTCTCGCCATGAGCACTGTCACCATTGGAAAAGTCACCATGGGCACTGTCACCATGGGAACTGTCACCATGGGCACTTTCAACATGGGCACTGTCACCACGTGAAATGTCACCATGAGCACTATGACCTTTATCACTATCACCATAAGCAGTATCACCAAAGGCACTGTCACCATGAGCACTATCACCGTGAGCACTATCACCAAGTGCACTGTCACCGTGAGAACTATTACCATAGGCACTATCACCATGAGCACAATCACCATGAGCAATATCACCCTGTGCACTGTCACCATAAGCAGGGTCACCATGAGAACTATCACCATGGTCACTGTCACCATGAGGACGGTCACAGTGGGCACTGTCAACATGAGCACTGTCACCATGGAAACTCTCACCATGAGCACTGTCACCATGGGAAAAGTCACCATGGGCACTGTCAACATGGGAACTGTCACCATGGGCACTTTCAGCTTGGGCACTGTCACCATGCGAACTGTCACCATGAGCACTATGACCTTTAGCACTATCACCATGAGCACTGTCACCATAAACACTGTCACCGGGGGCACTGTCAACATTAGCACTGTCACTGTGGGCACTATCACGGTGAGCACTATTATAATGGGCACTGTCACCAAGGGCACTGTAACCATGAGCACTATCACCCTGTGCACTGTCATCATGTGCAGTGTCACCATGAGAACTATCACCATGGTGACTGTCACCATAGGAATGGTCACCATCGGCACTGTCAACATGAGCACTGTCACCGTGGGAACTCTCACCATGAGGACTGTCACCAGGGGAAATGTTACAATGGGCACTGTCACCATGGTAACTGTCACCCTGAGCACTGTCACCGTGGGCACTCTCACCATGGGCACTCTCACCATGGGCACAGTTACCATGCACACTGTCACCATGGGACTGTCACCATGGACATTGCCACAGTCAGCACTGTCACCGTGAGCACTGTCACCATGGGAAATGTCACCATGAGCACTGTCACCATGGGAACTGTCACCATGCGCACTGTCACCATGAGTACTATCACCATGGGAACTGTCACCATGGGAATGGTCACCATGGGCACTGTCAACATGAACACTGTCACCATGGAAACTCTCACCATGAGCACTGTCACAATGGGCACTGTCACCATGGGAACTGTCACCATGGGCACTTTCAACATGGGCACTGTCACCATGGGAACTGTCACCATGAGCACTATGACCTTTAGCACTATTACCATGAGCACTATCACCAAGGGCACTGTCACCATGAGCACTATCACCATGAGCACTGTCACCATAAACACTGTCACCGGGGGCACTGTCAATATTAGCACTGTCACTGTGGGCATTATCACCGTGAGCACTATCACAATGGGCACTGTCACCATGGGCCCTGTCACCATTAGCACTATCACCATGAGCACTATCACCATGTACACTGTCACCATGAGCAGGGTCACCATGAGAACTATCACCATGGTCACTGTCACCATGGGAACGGTCACCATGGGCACTGTTAACATGAGCACTGTCACCATGGAAACTCTCACCCTGAGCATTGTCACCATGGGAAATGTCACCATGGGCAATGTGACCATGGGCACTGTCACCATGGGAATTGTCACCATGAGCACTGTCACCATGGGCACTGTGACCATGGACACTGTCACCATGGGCACTGTCATCATGGGCACTCTCACCATGGGCACTGGCACAATGGACGCTGTCACCATGGGCACTGTCAACCTGAGCACTGTCACCATGGGAACTCTCACCATGAGCACTGTTATCATGTGAAATGTCAACATGAGCATTATCATTATGGGCACTGTCACCATGGGCAGTGTCACCATGAGCAGTGTCACCATGGACACTGTCTCCATGGGAACTGTCACCATAAGCACTATCACCGTGAGCACTATCACCATGAGGACTATCACCAAGGGCACTGTCATCGTGAGCACTATCACCGTGAGCACTGTCACTGTGGGCACAGTCACCGTGTGCACTGTCACCATGAGCACTCTCACCTTGGGAAATGCCATCATGGGAACGGTCACCATGGGCACTCTCAAGATGAGCACTATCACCATGGGAAATCTCACCATGAGCACTGTGACCATGGGAATTGTCACCATGAGCACTCTCACCATAGGCACTGTTACCATGAGCACTGTCACCATGGGCACTGTCACCATGGTAAATGTCACCATGAGCTCTTTCACCTTGACCACTGTCAGCATGGGCTGTGTCACCATAAGCAATATCACCATGGGCAGTGTCACCATTAGCATTATTACCATGGACACTGTCACCATGAGCTCTATCATCGTGAGCACTGTCACCGTGGGCACTGTCAATGTGTGCACTGTCACCATAGGAAATCTCACCATGGGAAATGTCACGATGGGCACTAATACCATGGGAAGTGTCACCATGGGAACGGTCACCATGGCCGCTCTCACCATTGGCACTCTCACCATGGGCACTGTCACCATGGGCACTGTCAACATGAGCACTGTCACCATAGGAACTCTCACCATGAGCACTGTCACCATGAGAAATGTCACCATGGGCACTGTCACCATGGGCACTGTCACCATGGACACTGTCACCATGAGCACTATTATCATGGGCAGTGCCACCATAAGAAATTTCACCATGGGAACTCCACCCATGTACACCGCCAGCATGAGCACAGTCACCATGGGCAGTGTCACCATGAGCACTGTCACCATGGGCACTGTAACCATGGGAACTGTCACCATGAGCACTGTTACCGTGAGTACTATCTCCATGGGCAGTGTCACCGTGAGCAATATCACCATGAGCAATGTCACCGTGAGCACTCTTATACTGGGGACTACCACCAAGGGCACTGTCTCCGTGATCACTGTCACCGTGAGCACTGGCACCATGGGCACTGTCACCATGGACACTGTCACAATGGGCACTGTCAACATTAGCACTGTCACCAAGGGAACTCTCACCATGAGCACTGTAACCATGGGAAATGTCACCATGGGCACTGTCACCATGGAAATTGTCACCATGAGCACTATCATCATGGGCAGTGCCACCATAAGGAATTTCACCATGGGAACTCCAACCATGTACACCGCTAGCATGAGCACAGTCATCATGGGCAGTGTCACCATGAACACTGTCACCATGAGCACTGTAACCATTGGCACTGCCACCTAGGGCACTGTCAGCATGGGTAATGTCACCATGGGCACTGTCACCATGGACATTGCCACAGTGACCACTGTCACCGTGAGCACTGTCACCATGGAAACTGTCACCATGAGCACTGTCACCAGTGACAGTGTCACCATGGGCACTGTCAACATGAGCAGTGTCACCATGGAATTCTCACCATGAGCACAGTCACCATGGGAAATGTCACCATGGGCAGTGTCACCTTGGGCACTCTCACCATGGGGAGTGTCACCATGAGCACTGTAACCATGGGCAGTGTCACCTTGAGCACTATCACCAAGGGCACTGTCACCGTGAGCACTATCACAGTGAGCACTGTCACCATGGGTAATGTCACCGTGTGCACTGTCACCATGAGCACTGTCACCATGAGCACTATCACCATGGGAACGGTCACCATGGGCACTGTCACCATGGGAACTGTCCACATGAGCACTGTCACGATGGACACTGTCAGCATGGGCACTGTCACCATTGACACTGTCACAATGGGCACTGTCAACATGAGCATTTTCACCATGGGAACTCTCACTAAGAGCACTGTCAACATGGGAAATTTCATCATGGGCACTCTCACCATGGGCACTCTCACCATGGGCACTCTCACCATGGACACTGTCACCATGAGCACTATCATCATGGGCAGTGCCACCATGAGGAATTTCACCATGGGAACTCCAACCATGTACACCGCCAGCATGAGCACAGTCACCATGGGCAGTGTCTCCATGAGCACTGTCACCTTGGGCACTTTCAACATGGGCACTCTCACCATGGGGACTGTCACCATGGACACTGTCATCATGATCTCTGTAACCATGGGAACTGTCACCATGAGCACTGCCATCTTGGGAACTGCCACCATGGACACTGCTACCATGAGCACTGTAACCATTGGCACTACTACTATGGGCACACTCACCATGGGTACTGTCACCATAGGTACTGTCACCATGAACACAGCCACAGTGAGTACTGTCACCGTGAGCACTGTCACCATGGGAACTGTCACCATGAGCACTGTCATCTTGGGAACCACCACCATGGACACTGCCACCATGAGCACTGTAACCATTGGCAGTGCCACCGTGGGCACAGTCACCATGGGTACTGTCACCATGGGCACTGTCACCATTGACACTGCCACAGTGAGCACTGTCACCGTGGGCACTGTCACCATGAGCACTGTCACCATGGGCACTGTCACCATGGACACTTTCACCATGGGCAGTGACTGTCACCATGGGCACTCTCACCATGGGCACTGTCAACATGGGCACTGTCACCATGGACCCAGTCACCATGGGCATTGTCACCATGGGCAGTGTCACCATGGGAACTCTCACCATGAGCACTGTAACCATGGGAAATGTCACCCTGGGCACTGTCACCATGGGCACTGTCACCATGGACACTGTCACCATGAGCACTATCATCATGGGCAGTGCCACCATAAGGACTTTCACCATGGGAACTCCACCCATGTACACCGCCAGCATGAGCACAGTCACCACGGGCAGTGTCACCATTAGCACTCTCACCATGGGCACTTTCAACACGGCCAATGTCACCATGGGAACTCTCACCATGGACACTGTCATCATGAGCACTATAACCATTGGCACTGTTACCGTGCGCACTTTCACCATGGGAACTGTCAATATGAGCACTGTCACTGTGGACACTGTCTCCATGGGCACTCTCACCATGGGCACTGTCACCATGGACACTGTCACCATGAGCACTGTCACCATGGGCAGTGTCCCCGTGAGCAATATCAACATGGGCACTGTCACTGTGAGCACTATTACCATGTGCACTCTCACCATGTGCACTATCACCGTGAGCACTGTCACCGGGGGCACTGTCACCGTTTGCACTGTCACCATGAGCACTATCACCATGGGAAATGTCACCATGGGAACGGTCACCATGGGCACTGTCAAGATGAGCACTGTCACCAAGGGAATTGTCACCATGAGCACTGTCACCATGGGAAATGTCACCATGGGCACTGTCACCATGGGCACTATCACCATGCAAAGTGTCACAGTGGGCACTGTCACCATGGGCACTCTCACCATGGACACTGTCACCATGTGAACTGTCACCATGAGCACTATCACCGTGAGCACTGTCACCTTGGGCACTGTCACCATGAGCACTGTCACCATGGGCACTTTAACCATGGGAACTGTCACCATGAGCACTATCACCATGAGCATTATCACCATGGGCAGTGTCACCATGAGCAATATCACCATGGGCACTGTCACCGTGAGCACTATTACCATGGGCACTATCACCAAGTGCACTGTCACCGTGAGCAATGTCACCATGAGCACTGTCACCGTGGGCACTGTCACCATGAGAACTGTCACCATGGGCACTGTCACCATGGGAACTCTCACCATGAGTACTGTCACTGTGGACACTATCACCGTGAGCAATATCACAATGGGCACTGTCACCATGACCACTATCACCAAGGGCACTGTTACCGTGAACACCATTACCATAGGCACTATCACCATGAACACTATCACCGTGTGCACTGTCACCCTGAGCACTGTCACCATGAGCACTATCACCATGGGAAGTGTCACCATGGGCAATGTCAACATGAGCACTGTCACCATGGGAACTCTCACCATGAGCACTTTCACAATGGGAAATGTAACCATGGGCACTGTCACCATCGGCACTGTCACCATGCGAACTGTCACCATGAGCACTATCACCATGAGCACAATCACCATGGGCAGTGTCACCGTGAGCAATATCACCAGTGGCAGTGTCACCATGAGCACTATCACCATGAGCACGATCACCATGGGAACTGTCACCGTGTGCACTGTCAACATGAGCACTTACACCATGGGAACTCTCACCATAGGCACTGTCACCATGGGCAGTGTCACCATGGACATTGTCACCATGAGCACTATCATCATGGGCAGTGCCATCATGAGGAATTTCACCATGGGAACTCCAACCATGTACACCGCCAGCATGAGCACAGTCACCATGGGCAGTATCACCATGAGCACTGTCACCATGGGCACTTTCAACATGGCCAATGTCACCATGGGCACTGTCACCATGGACACTGTCATCATGAGCTGTTACCACGGACACTGCCACCATGAGCACTGTAACCATTGGCACTGCCACTGTGGTCACTGTCACAATGGGTACTGTCACCATGGGCACTGTCACCATGGACACTGCCACAGTGAGCACTGTTACAGTGAGCACTGTCACCATGGGCACTGTCCCCAAGGAACTCTCACCATGAGCACTGTCACCATGGAAAATGTCACCATGGGCAGTGTCACCACAGGCACTGTTACCATGGGCAGTGTCACCATGAGCACTATCACCATGGTCTGTGTCACCGTAAGCAATATCACCAAGGGCACTGTCACCATGAGCACTATTACCATGGACACTATCACCATGAGCACTATCATTGTGAGCACTGTCACCGTGAGCACTATCACCATTGACACTGTCACCATGGGCACATTCACCATGGACACTGTCACCATGAGCAATATCATCTTGGGCAGTGCCACCATGAGGAATTTCACCATGGGAACTCCAACCATGTACACCGCCAGCATGAGCACAGTCACCATGGGCAGTGTCACGATGAGCACTGTCACCATGCACACTTTCAACATGGGCATTGTCACCATGGACACTGTCACCATGGACACTGTCATCATGAGCCCTATTATCATGGGAACTGTCACCATGAGCACTGTCTTCTTGGGAACTGCCACCATGGACAATGCCACCATGAGCACTGTAACCATTGGCACTGCCACCGTGGGCACTGTCAACATGGGTACTGTCGCCATGGGCAATGTCACCATGGACATTGCCACAGTGAGCACTGTCACCGTGAGCACTGTCACCATGGGAACTCTCACAATGAGCACTGTCACCATTAGCACTATCACCATGGGAACTGTCACCATGGGAATGGTCACCATGGGCACTGTCAACATGACCGCTGTCACCATGGAAACTCTCGCCATGAGCACTGTCACCATTGGAAAAGTCACCATGGGCACTGTCACCATGGGAACTGTCACCATGGGCACTTTCAACATGGGCACTGTCACCACGTGAAATGTCACCCTGAGCACTATGACCTTTATCACTATCACCATAAGCAGTATCACCAAAGGCACTGTCACCATGAGCACTATCACCGTGAGCACTATCACCATGAGCACTGTCACCATAAACACTGTCACCGGGGCACTGTCAATATTAGCACTGTCACTGTGGGCAGTATCACCGTGAGCACTCTCACAATGGGCACTGTCACCATGGGCACTGTCACCATGAGCACTATCACCATGAGCACTATCACCAAGTGCACTGTCACCGTGAGAACTATTACCATAGGCACTATCACCATGAGCACAATCACCATGAGCAATATCACCCTGTGCACTGTCACCATAAGCAGGGTCACCATGAGAACTATCACCATGGTCACTGTCACCATGAGGACGGTCACAGTGGGCACTGTCAACATGAGCACTGTCACCATGGAAACTCTCACCATGAGCACTGTCACCATGGGAAAAGTCACCATGGGCACTGTCAACATGGGAACTGTCACCATGGGCACTTTCAGCTTGGGCACTGTCACCATGCGAACTGTCACCATGAGCACTATGACCTTTAGCACTATCACCATGAGCACTGTCACCATAAACACTGTCACCGGAGGCACTGTCAACATTAGCACTGTCACTGTGGGCACTATCACGGTGAGCACTATTATAATGGGCACTGTCACCAAGGGCACTGTAACCATGAGCACTATCACCCTGTGCACTGTCATCATGTGCAGTGTCACCATGAGAACTATCACCATGGTGACTGTCACCATAGGAATGGTCACCATCGGCACTGTCAACATGAGCACTGTCACCGTGGGAACTCTCACCATGAGGACTGTCACCAGGGGAAATGTTACAATGGGCACTGTCACCATGGTAACTGTCACCCTGAGCACTGTCACCGTGGGCACTCTCACCATGGGCACTCTCACCATGGGCACAGTTACCATGCACACTGTCACCATGGGACTGTCACCATGGACATTGCCACAGTCAGCACTGTCACCGTGAGCACTGTCACCATGGGAAATGTCACCATGAGCACTGTCACCATGGGAACTGTCACCATGAGCACTGTCACCATGAGTACTATCACCATGGGAACTGTCACCATGGGAATGGTCACCATGGGCACTGTCAACATGAACACTGTCACCATGGAAACTCTCACCATGAGCACTGTCACAATGGGCACTGTCACCATGGGAACTGTCACCATGGGCACTTTCAACATGGGCACTGTCACCATGGGAACTGTCACCATGAGCACTATCATCATGAGCACAATCACCAGGGGCAGTGTCACCATGAGCACTATCACCATGAGCACGATCACCATGGGAACTGTCCCCGTGTGCACTGTCAACATGAGCACTTACACCATGGGCACTCTCACCATGGGCACTGTCACCATGGGCACTGTCACCATGGACCCAGTCACCATGGGCATTGTCACCATGGGCAGTGTCACCATGGGAACTCTCACCATGAGCACTGTAACCATGGGAAATGTCACCCTGGGCACTGTCACCATGGGCACTGTCACCATGGACACTGTCACCATGAGTACTATCACCATGGGAACTGTCACCATGGGAATGGTCACCATGGGCACTGTCAACATGAACACTGTCACCATGGAAACTCTCACCATGAGCACTGTCACAATGGACACTGTCACCATGGGAACTGTCACCATGGGCACTTTCAACATGGGCACTGTCACCATGGGAACTGTCACCATGAGCACTATGACCTTTAGCACTATTACCATGAGCACTATCACCAAGGGCACTGTCACCATGAGCACTATCACCATGAGCACTGTCACCATAAACACTGTCACCGGGGGCACTGTCAATATTAGCACTGTCACTGTGGGCATTATCACCGTGAGCACTATCACAATGGGCACTGTCACCATGGGCCCTGTCACCATTAGCACTATCACCATGAGCACTATCACCATGTACACTGTCACCATGAGCAGGGTCACCATGAGAACTATCACCATGGTCACTGTCACCATGGGAACGGTCACCATGGGCACTGTTAACATGAGCACTGTCACCATGGAAACTCTCACCCTGAGCATTGTCACCATGGGAAATGTCACCATGGGCAATGTGACCATGGGCACTGTCACCATGGGAATTGTCACCATGAGCACTGTCACCATGGGCACTGTGACCATGGACACTGTCACCATGGGCACTGTCATCATGGGCACTCTCACCATGGGCACTGGCACAATGGACGCTGTCACCATGGGCACTGTCAACCTGAGCACTGTCACCATGGGAACTCTCACCATGAGCACTGTTATCATGTGAAATGTCAACATGGGCATTATCATTATGGGCACTGTCACCATGGGCAGTATCACCATGAGCAGTGTCACCATGGACACTGTCTCCATGGGAACTGTCACCATAAGCACTATCACTGTGAGCACTGTCACTGTGGGCACAGTCACCGTGTGCACTGTCACCATGAGCACTCTCACCTTGGGAAATGCCATCATGGGAACGGTCACCATGGGCACTCTCAAGATGAGCACTATCACCATGGGAAATCTCACCATGAGCACTGTCACCATGGGAATTGTCACCATGAGCACTCTCACCATAGGCACTGTTACCATGAGCACTGTCACCATGGGCATTGTCACCATGGTAAATGTCACCATGAGCTCTTTCACATTGACCACTGTCAGCATGGGCTGTGTCACCATAAGCAATATCACCATGGGCAGTGTCACCATTAGCATTATTACCATGGACACTGTCACCATGAGCTCTATCATCGTGAGCACTGTCACCGTGGGCACTGTCAATGTGTGCACTGTCACCATAGGACATCTCACCATGGGAAATGTCACGATGGGCACTAATACCATGGGAAGTGTCACCATGGGAACGGTCACCATGGCCGCTCTCACCATTGGCACTCTCACCATGGGCACTGTCACCATGGGCACTGTCAACATGAGCACTGTCACCATAGGAACTCTCACCATGAGCACTGTCACCATGAGAAATGTCACCATGGGCACTGTCACCATGGGCACTGTCACCATGGACACTGTCACCATGAGCACTATTATCATGGGCAGTGCCACCATAAGAAATTTCACCATGGGAACTCCACCCATGTACACCGCCAGCATGAGCACAGTCACCATGGGCAGTGTCACCATGAGCACTGTCACCATGGGCACTGTACCCA
Source organism: Balaenoptera physalus (assembly GCF_965194825.1). NCBI lineage: Eukaryota > Metazoa > Chordata > Mammalia > Artiodactyla > Balaenopteridae > Balaenoptera > Balaenoptera physalus. The sequence goes on along the minus strand of NW_028126274.1, from coordinate 184,789 downwards.
TGGGAACTGTCACCATGAGCACTGTTACCGTGAGTACTATCTCCATGGGCAGTGTCACCGTGAGCAATATCACCATGAGCAATGTCACCGTGAGCACTCTTATACTGGGGACTACCACCAAGGGCACTGTCTCCGTGATCACTGTCACCGTGAGCACTGGCACCATGGGCACTGTCACCATGGACACTGTCACAATGGGCACTGTCAACATGAGCACTGTCACCAAGGGAACTCTCACCATGAGCACGGTAACCATGGGAAATGTCACCATGGGCACTGTCACCATGGAAACTGTCACCATGAGCACTATCATCATGGGCAGTGCCACCATAAGGAATTTCACCATGGGAAATCCAACCATGTACACCGCTAGCATGAGCACAGTCATCATGGGCAGTGTCACCATGAACACTGTCACCATGAGCACTGTAACCATTGGCACTGCCACCTAGGGCACTGTCAGCATGGGTACTGTCACCATGGGCACTGTCACCATGGACATTGCCACAGTGACCACTGTCACCGTGAGCACTGTCACCATGGAAACTGTCACCATGAGCACTGTCACCAGTGACAGTGTCACCATGGGCACTGTCAACATGAGCAGTGTCACCATGGAATTCTCACCATGAGCACAGTCACCATGGGAAATGTCACCATGGGCAGTGTCACCTTGGGCACTCTCACCATGGGGAGTGTCACCATGAGCACTGTCACCATGGGCAGTGTCACCTTGAGCACTATCACCAAGGGCACTGTCACCGTGAGCTCTATCACAGTGAGCACTGTCACCATGGGTAATGTCACCGTGTGCACTGTCACCATGAGCACTGTCACCATGAGCACTATCACCATGGGAACGGTCACCATGGGCACTGTCACCATGGGAACTGTCCACATGAGCACTGTCACGATGGACACTGTCAGCATGGGCACTGTCACCATTGACACTGTCACAATGGGCACTGTCAACATGAGCATTGTCACCATGGGAACTCTCACTAAGAGCACTGTCAACATGGGAAATTTCATCATGGGCACTCTCACCATGGGCACTCTCACCATGGGCACTCTCACCATGGACACTGTCACCATGAGCACTATCATCATGGGCAGTGCCACCATGAGGAATTTCACCATGGGAACTCCAACCATGTACACCGCCAGCATGAGCACAGTCACCATGGGCAGTGTCTCCATGAGCACTGTCACCTTGGGCACTTTCAACATGGGCACTCTCACCATGGGGACTGTCACCATGGACACTGTCATCATGATCTCTGTAACCATGGGAACTGTCACCATGAGCACTGCCATCTTGGGAACTGCCACCATGGACACTGCTACCATGAGCACTGTAACCATTGGCACTACCACTATGGGCACACTCACCATGGGTACTGTCACCATAGGTACTGTCACCATGAACACAGCCACAGTGAGCACTGTCACCGTGAGCACTGTCACCATGGGTACTGTCACCATGAGCACTGTCATCTTGGGAACCACCACCATGGACACTGCCACCATGAGCACTGTAACCATTGGCAGTGCCACCGTGGGCACAGTCACCATGGGTACTGTCACCATGGGCACTGTCACCATGGACACTTTCACCATGGGCAGTGACTGTCACCATGGGCACTCTCACCATGGGCACTGTCACCATGGGCACTGTCACCATGGACCCAGTCACCATGGGCATTGTCACCATGGGCAGTGTCACCATGGGAACTCTCACCATGAGCACTGTAACCATGGGAAATGTCACCCTGGGCACTGTCACCATGGGCACTGTCACCATGGACACTGTCACCATGAGCACTATCATCATGGGCAGTGCCACCATAAGGAATTTCACCATGGGAACTCCACCCATGTACACCGCCAGCATGAGCACAGTCACCATGGGCAGTGTCACCATGAGCACTCTCACCATGGGCACTTTCAACATCGCCAATGTCACCATGGGCACTCTCACCATGGACACTGTCATCATGAGCACTGTAACCATTGGCACTGTTACCGTGCGCACTTTCACCATGGGAACTGTCAATATGAGCACTGTCACTGTGGGCACTGTCTCCATGGGCACTCTCACCATGGGCACTATCACCATGGACACTGTCACCATGGGCACTGTCAACATGAGCACTGTCACCATGGGCATTGTCACCGTGAGCAATATCAACATGGGCACTGTCACTGTGAGCACTATTACCATGTGCACTCTCACCATGTGCACTATCACCGTGAGCACTGTCACCGGGGGCACTGTCACCGTTTGCACTGTCACCATGAGCACTATCACCATGGGAAATGTCACCATGGGAACGGTCACCATGGGCACTGTCAAGATGAGCACTGTCACCATGGGCACGTTCAACATGGCCAATGTCACCATGGGCACTCTCACCATGGATACTGTCATCATGAGCTCTGTTACCATTGAAACTGTCGCCATGAGCACTGTCATCTTGGGAACTGCCACCATGGACACTGCCACCATGAGCACTGTAACCATTGGCACTATTACCGTGCGCACTTTCAACATGGGAACTGTCAATATGAGCACTGTCACTGTGGGCACTGTCTCCATGGGCACTCTAACCATGGGCACTGTCACCATGGACACTGTCACCATGGGAACTCTCACCATGAGCACTTTCACAATGGGAAATGTCACCATGGGCACTGTCACCATCGGCACTGTCACCATGTGAACTGTCACCATGAGCACTATCATCATGAGCACAATCACCATGGGCAGTGTCACCGTGAGCAATATCACCAGGGGCAGTGTCACCATGAGCACTATCACCATGAGCACGATCACCATGGGAACTGTCCCCGTGTGCACTGTCAAAATGAGCACTTACACCATGGGCACTCTCACCATGGGCACTGTCACCATGGGCACTGTCACCATGGACCCAGTCACCATGGGCATTGTCACCATGGGCAGTGTCACCATGGGAACTCTCACCATGAGCACTGTAACCATGGGAAATGTCACCCTGGGCACTGTCACCATGGGCACTGTCACCATGGACACTGTCACCATGAGCACTATCATCATGGGCAGTGCCACCATAAGGAATTTCACCATGGGAACTCCACCCATGTACACCGCCAGCATGAGCACAGTCACCATGGGCAGTGTCACCATGAGCACTCTCACCATGGGCACTTTCAACATGGCCTATGTCACCATGGGCACTCTCACCATGGACACTGTCATCATGAGCACTGTAACCATTGGCACTGTTACCGTGCGCACTTTCACGATGGGAAATGTCAATATGAGCACTGTCACTGTGGGCACTGTCTCCATGGGCACTCTCACCATGGGCACTGTCACCATGGACACTGTCACCATGGGCACTGTCACCATGAGCACTGTAACCATTGGCACTGCCACCTAGGGCACTGTCAGCATGGGTACTGTCACCATGGGCACTGTCACCATTGACACTGCCACAGTGAGCACTGTCACCGTGGGCACTGTCACCATTAGCACTGTCACCATGGGCACTGTCACCATGGACACTTTCACCATGGGCAGTGACTGTCACCATGGGCACTCTCACCATGGGCACTGTCAACATGGGCACTGTCACCATGGACCCAGTCACCATGGGCATTGTCACCATGGGCAGTGTCACCATGGGAACTCTCACCATGAGCACTGTAACCATGGGAAATGTCACCCTGGGCACTGTCACCATGGGCACTGTCACCATGGACACTGTCACCATGAGCACTATCATCATGGGCAGTGCCACCATAAGGAATTTCACCATGGGAACTCCACCCATGTACACCGCCAGCATGAGCACAGTCACCATGGGCAGTGTCACCATGAGCACTCTCACCATGGGCACTTTCAACATGGGCATTGTCACCATGAGAACTGCCACCAGGAGCACTATCACCATGAGCACTATCACCAACGGCATTGTCACCGTGAGCACTATCTCCGTGAGCACTGTCACCATGGGCACTTTCAACATGGTCAAAGTCACCATGGGCACTCTCACCATGGACACTGTCATCATGAGCTCTGTTACCATTGAAACTGTCACCATGAGCACTGTCATCTTGGGAACTGCCACCATGGACACTGCCACCATGAGCACTGTAACCATTGGCACTGTTACCGTGCGCACTTTCACCATGGGAACTGTCAATATGAGCACTGTCACTGTGGGCACTGTCTCCATGGGCACTCTAAGCATGGGCACTGTCACCATGGGCACTGTCAACATGAGCACTGTCACCATGGGCAGTGTCAACATGAGCAATATCAACATGGGCACTGTCACTGTGAGCACTATTACCATGTGCACTATCACCATGTGCCTTATCACCGTGAGCAATGTCAACGGGGGCACAGTCACCGTTTGCACTGTCACCATGAGCACTATCACCGTGAGCACTGTCACCTTGGGCACTGTCACCATGAGCACTGTCACCTTGGGCACTTTAACCATGGGAACTGTCACCATGAGCAATATCACCATTGGCACTGTCACCATGAGCACTATTACCATGGGCACTATCACCAAGGGCACTGTCACCGTGAGCAATGTCACCATGAGAACTGTCACCATGGGCACTGTCACCATGGGAACTCTCACCATGAGTACTGTCACTGTGGACACTATCACCGTGAGCAATATCACAATGGGCACTGTCACCATGAGCACTATCACCAAGGGCACTATTACCGTGAACACCATTACCATAGGCACTATCACCATGAGCACTATCACCGTGTGCACTGTCACCATGAGCACTATCACCATGGGAAGTGTCACCATGGGCACTGTCAACATGAGCACTGTCACCATGGGAACTCTCACCATGAGCACTTTCACAATGGGAAATGTCACCATGGGCACTGTCACCATCGGCACTGTCACCATGGGAACTGTCACCATGAGCACTATCATCATGAGCACAATCACCATGGGCAGTGTCACCGTGAGCAATATCACCAGGGGCAGTGTCACCATGAGCACTATCACCATGAGCACGATCACCATGGGAACTGTCCCCGTGTGCACTGTCAAAATGAGCACTTACACCATGGGCACTCTCACCATGGGCACTGTCACCATGGGCACTGTCACCATGGACCCAGTCACCATGGGCATTGTCACCATGGGCAGTGTCACCATGGGAACTCTCACCATGAGCACTGTAACCATGGGAAATGTCACCCTGGGCACTGTCACCATGGGCACTGTCACCATGGACACTGTCACCATGAGCACTATCATCATGGGCAGTGCCACCATAAGGAATTTCACCATGGGAACTCCACCCATGTACACCGCCAGCATGAGCACAGTCACCATGGGCAGTGTCACCATGAGCACTCTCACCATGGGCACTTTCAACATGGGCATTGTCACCATGAGAACTGCCACCAGGAGCACTATCACCATGAGCACTATCACCAACGGCATTGTCACCGTGAGCACTATCTCCGTGAGCACTGTCACCATGGGCACTTTCAACATGGTCAAAGTCACCATGGGCACTCTCACCATGGACACTGTCATCATGAGCTCTGTTACCATTGAAACTGTCACCATGAGCACTGTCATCTTGGGAACTGCCACCATGGACACTGCCACCATGAGCACTGTAACCATTGGCACTGTTACCGTGCGCACTTTCACCATGGGAACTGTCAATATGAGCACTGTCACTGTGGGCACTGTCTCCATGGGCACTCTAAGCATGGGCACTGTCACCATGGGCACTGTCAACATGAGCACTGTCACCATGGGCAGTGTCAACATGAGCAATATCAACATGGGCACTGTCACTGTGAGCACTATTACCATGTGCACTATCACCATGTGCCTTATCACCGTGAGCAATGTCAACGGGGGCACAGTCACCGTTTGCACTGTCACCATGAGCACTATCACCGTGAGCACTGTCACCTTGGGCACTGTCACCATGAGCACTGTCACCTTGGGCACTTTAACCATGGGAACTGTCACCATGAGCAATATCACCATTGGCACTGTCACCATGAGCACTATTACCATGGGCACTATCACCAAGGGCACTGTCACCGTGAGCAATGTCACCATGAGAACTGTCACCATGGGCACTGTCACCATGGGAACTCTCACCATGAGTACTGTCACTGTGGACACTATCACCGTGAGCAATATCACAATGGGCACTGTCACCATGAGCACTATCACCAAGGGCACTATTACCGTGAACACCATTACCATAGGCACTATCACCATGAGCACTATCACCGTGTGCACTGTCACCATGAGCACTATCACCATGGGAAGTGTCACCATGGGCACTGTCAACATGAGCACTGTCACCATGGGAACTCTCACCATGAGCACTTTCACAATGGGAAATGTCACCATGGGCACTGTCACCATCGGCACTGTCACCATGGGAACTGTCACCATGAGCACTATCATCATGAGCACAATCACCATGGGCAGTGTCACCGTGAGCAATATCACCAGGGGCAGTGTCACCATGAGCACTATCACCATGAGCACGATCACCATGGGAACTGTCCCCGTGTGCACTGTCAAAATGAGCACTTACACCATGGGCACTCTCACCATGGGCACTGTCACCATGGGCACTGTCACCATGGACCCAGTCACCATGGGCATTGTCACCATGGGCAGTGTCACCATGGGAACTCTCACCATGAGCACTGTAACCATGGGAAATGTCACCCTGGGCACTGTCACCATGGGCACTGTCACCATGGACACTGTCACCATGAGCACTATCATCATGGGCAGTGCCACCATAAGGAATTTCACCATGGGAACTCCACCCATGTACACCGCCAGCATGAGCACAGTCACCATGGGCAGTGTCACCATGAGCACTCTCACCATGGGCACTTTCAACATGGCCTATGTCACCATGGGCACTCTCACCATGGACACTGTCATCATGAGCACTGTAACCATTGGCACTGTTACCGTGCGCACTTTCACGATGGGAAATGTCAATATGAGCACTGTCACTGTGGGCACTGTCTCCATGGGCACTCTCACCATGGGCACTGTCACCATGGACACTGTCACCATGGGCACTGTCACCATGAGCACTGTAACCATTGGCACTGCCACCTAGGGCACTGTCAGCATGGGTACTGTCACCATGGGCACTGTCACCATTGACACTGCCACAGTGAGCACTGTCACCGTGGGCACTGTCACCATTAGCACTGTCACCATGGGCACTGTCACCATGGACACTTTCACCATGGGCAGTGACTGTCACCATGGGCACTCTCACCATGGGCACTGTCAACATGGGCACTGTCACCATGGACCCAGTCACCATGGGCATTGTCACCATGGGCAGTGTCACCATGGGAACTCTCACCATGAGCCCTGTAACCATGGGAAATGTCACCCTGGGCACTGTCACCATGGGCACTGTCACCATGGACACTGTCACCATGAGCACTATCATCATGGGCAGTGCCACCATAAGGAATTTCACCATGGGAACTCCACCCATGTACACCGCCAGCATGAGCACAGTCACCATGGGCAGTGTCACCATGAGCACTCTCACCATGGGCACTTTCAACATGGGCATTGTCACCATGAGAACTGCCACCAGGAGCACTATCACCATGAGCACTATCACCAACGGCATTGTCACCGTGAGCACTATCTCCGTGAGCACTGTCACCATGGGCACTTTCAACATGGTCAAAGTCACCATGGGCACTCTCACCATGGACACTGTCATCATGAGCTCTGTTACCATTGAAACTGTCACCATGAGCACTGTCATCTTGGGAACTGCCACCATGGACACTGCCACCATGAGCACTGTAACCATTGGCACTGTTACCGTGCGCACTTTCACCATGGGAACTGTCAATATGAGCACTGTCACTGTGGGCACTGTCTCCATGGGCACTCTAAGCATGGGCACTGTCACCATGGGCACTGTCAACATGAGCACTGTCACCATGGGCAGTGTCAACATGAGCAATATCAACATGGGCACTGTCACTGTGAGCACTATTACCATGTGCACTATCACCATGTGCCTTATCACCGTGAGCAATGTCAACGGGGGCACAGTCACCGTTTGCACTGTCACCATGAGCACTATCACCGTGAGCACTGTCACCTTGGGCACTGTCACCATGAGCACTGTCACCTTGGGCACTTTAACCATGGGAACTGTCACCATGAGCAATATCACCATTGGCACTGTCACCATGAGCACTATTACCATGGGCACTATCACCAAGGGCACTGTCACCGTGAGCAATGTCACCATGAGAACTGTCACCATGGGCACTGTCACCATGGGAACTCTCACCATGAGTACTGTCACTGTGGACACTATCACCGTGAGCAATATCACAATGGGCACTGTCACCATGAGCACTATCACCAAGGGCACTATTACCGTGAACACCATTACCATAGGCACTATCACCATGAGCACTATCACCGTGTGCACTGTCACCATGAGCACTATCACCATGGGAAGTGTCACCATGGGCACTGTCAACATGAGCACTGTCACCATGGGAACTCTCACCATGAGCACTTTCACAATGGGAAATGTCACCATGGGCACTGTCACCATCGGCACTGTCACCATGGGAACTGTCACCATGAGCACTATCATCATGAGCACAATCACCATGGGCAGTGTCACCGTGAGCAATATCACCAGGGGCAGTGTCACCATGAGCACTATCACCATGAGCACGATCACCATGGGAACTGTCCCCGTGTGCACTGTCAAAATGAGCACTTACACCATGGGCACTCTCACCATGGGCACTGTCACCATGGGCACTGTCACCATGGACCCAGTCACCATGGGCATTGTCACCATGGGCAGTGTCACCATGGGAACTCTCACCATGAGCACTGTAACCATGGGAAATGTCACCCTGGGCACTGTCACCATGGGCACTGTCACCATGGACACTGTCACCATGAGCACTATCATCATGGGCAGTGCCACCATAAGGAATTTCACCATGGGAACTCCACCCATGTACACCGCCAGCATGAGCACAGTCACCATGGGCAGTGTCACCATGAGCACTCTCACCATGGGCACTTTCAACATGGGCATTGTCACCATGAGAACTGCCACCAGGAGCACTATCACCATGAGCACTATCACCAACGGCATTGTCACCGTGAGCACTATCTCCGTGAGCACTGTCACCATGGGCACTTTCAACATGGTCAAAGTCACCATGGGCACTCTCACCATGGACACTGTCATCATGAGCTCTGTTACCATTGAAACTGTCACCATGAGCACTGTCATCTTGGGAACTGCCACCATGGACACTGCCACCATGAGCACTGTAACCATTGGCACTGTTACCGTGCGCACTTTCACCATGGGAACTGTCAATATGAGCACTGTCACTGTGGGCACTGTCTCCATGGGCACTCTAAGCATGGGCACTGTCACCATGGGCACTGTCAACATGAGCACTGTCACCATGGGCAGTGTCAACATGAGCAATATCAACATGGGCACTGTCACTGTGAGCACTATTACCATGTGCACTATCACCATGTGCCTTATCACCGTGAGCAATGTCAACGGGGGCACAGTCACCGTTTGCACTGTCACCATGAGCACTATCACCGTGAGCACTGTCACCTTGGGCACTGTCACCATGAGCACTGTCACCTTGGGCACTTTAACCATGGGAACTGTCACCATGAGCAATATCACCATTGGCACTGTCACCATGAGCACTATTACCATGGGCACTATCACCAAGGGCACTGTCACCGTGAGCAATGTCACCATGAGAACTGTCACCATGGGCACTGTCACCATGGGAACTCTCACCATGAGTACTGTCACTGTGGACACTATCACCGTGAGCAATATCACAATGGGCACTGTCACCATGAGCACTATCACCAAGGGCACTATTACCGTGAACACCATTACCATAGGCACTATCACCATGAGCACTATCACCGTGTGCACTGTCACCATGAGCACTATCACCATGGGAAGTGTCACCATGGGCACTGTCAACATGAGCACTGTCACCATGGGAACTCTCACCATGAGCACTTTCACAATGGGAAATGTCACCATGGGCACTGTCACCATCGGCACTGTCACCATGGGAACTGTCACCATGAGCACTATCATCATGAGCACAATCACCATGGGCAGTGTCACCGTGAGCAATATCACCAGGGGCAGTGTCACCATGAGCACTATCACCATGAGCACGATCACCATGGGAACTGTCCCCGTGTGCACTGTCAAAATGAGCACTTACACCATGGGCACTCTCACCATGGGCACTGTCACCATGGGCACTGTCACCATGGACCCAGTCACCATGGGCATTGTCACCATGGGCAGTGTCACCATGGGAACTCTCACCATGAGCACTGTAACCATGGGAAATGTCACCCTGGGCACTGTCACCATGGGCACTGTCACCATGGACACTGTCACCATGAGCACTATCATCATGGGCAGTGCCACCATAAGGAATTTCACCATGGGAACTCCACCCATGTACACCGCCAGCATGAGCACAGTCACCATGGGCAGTGTCACCATGAGCACTCTCACCATGGGCACTTTCAACATGGCCTATGTCACCATGGGCACTCTCACCATGGACACTGTCATCATGAGCACTGTAACCATTGGCACTGTTACCGTGCGCACTTTCACGATGGGAACTGTCAATATGAGCACTGTCACTGTGGGCACTGTCTCCATGGGCACTCTCACCATGGGCACTGTCACCATGGACACTGTCACCATGGGCACTGTCACCATGAGCACTGTAACCATTGGCACTGCCACCTAGGGCACTGTCAGCATGGGTACTGTCACCATGGGCACTGTCACCATTGACACTGCCAGAGTGAGCACTGTCACCGAGGGCACTGTCACCATTAGCACTGTCACCATGGGCACTGTCACCATGGACACTTTCACCATGGGCAGTGACTGTCACCATGGGCACTCTCACCATGGGCACTGTCAACATGGGCACTGTCACCATGGACCCAGTCACCATGGGCATTGTCACCATGGGCAGTGTCACCATGGGAACTCTCACCATGAGCACTGTAACCATGGGAAATGTCACCCTGGGCACTGTCACCATGGGCACTGTCACCATGGACACTGTCACCATGAGCACTATCATCATGGGCAGTGCCACCATAAGGAATTTCACCATGGGAACTCCACCCATGTACACCGCCAGCATGAGCACAGTCACCATGGGCAGTGTCACCATGAGCACTCTCACCATGGGCACTTTCAACATGGGCATTGTCACCATGAGAACTGCCACCAGGAGCACTATCACCATGAGCACTATCACCAACGGCATTGTCACCGTGAGCACTATCTCCGTGAGCACTGTCACCATGGGCACTTTCAACATGGTCAAAGTCACCATGGGCACTCTCACCATGGACACTGTCATCATGAGCTCTGTTACCATTGAAACTGTCACCATGAGCACTGTCATCTTGGGAACTGCCACCATGGACACTGCCACCATGAGCACTGTAACCATTGGCACTGTTACCGTGCGCACTTTCACCATGGGAACTGTCAATATGAGCACTGTCACTGTGGGCACTGTCTCCATGGGCACTCTAAGCATGGGCACTGTCACCATGGGCACTGTCAACATGAGCACTGTCACCATGGGCAGTGTCAACATGAGCAATATCAACATGGGCACTGTCACTGTGAGCACTATTACCATGTGCACTATCACCATGTGCCTTATCACCGTGAGCAATGTCACCGGGGGCACAGTCACCGTTTGCACTGTCACCATGAGCACTATCACCATGGGAAATGTCACCATGGGAACGGTCACCATGGGCACTGTCAATATGAGAACTGTCACCATGGGAACTGTCACCATGGGCACTATCACCATGCAGAATGTCACAGTGGGCACTGTCACCATGGGCACTCTCACCATGGACACTGTCACCATGTGAACTGTCACCATGAGCACTATCACCGTGAGCACTGTCACCTTGGGCACTGTCACCATGAGCACTGTCACCATGGTCACTTTAACCATCTGAACTGTCACCATGAGCACTATCACCATGAGCACTATCACCATGGGCAGTGTCACCATGAGCAATATCACCATGGGCACTGTCACCGTGAGCACTATTACCATGGGCACTATCACCAAGGGCACTGTCATCGTGAGCAATGTCACCATGAGCACTGTCACCGTGGGCACTGTCACCATGAGAACTGTCACCATGGGCACTGTCACCATGGGAACTCTCACCATGAGTACTGTCACTGTGGACACTATCACCGTGAGCAATATCACAATGGGCACTGTCACCATGAGCACTATCACCAAGGGCACTGTTACTGTGAACACCATTACCATAGGCACTATCACCATGAGCACTATCACCGTGTGCAGTGTCACCATGAGCACTATCACCATGGGAAGTGTCACCATGGGCACTGTCAACATGAGCACTGTCACCATGGGAACTCTCACCATGAGCACTTTCACAATGGGAAATGTCACCATGGGCACTGTCACCATCGGCACTGTCACCATGGGAACTGTCACCATGAGCACTATCATCATGAGCACAATCACCATGGGCAGTGTCACCGTGAGCAATATCACCAAGGGCAGTGTCACCATGAGCACTATCACCATGAGCACGATCACCATGAGCACGATCACCCTGTGCACTGTCACCATAAGCAGGGTCACCGTGAGAACTATCACCATGGTCACTGTCACCATGAGGACGGTCACAGTGGGCACTGTCAACATGAGCACTGTCACCATGGAAACTCTCACCATGAGCACTCTTATCATGTGAAATGTCAACATGGGCATTATCATTATGGGCACTGTCACCATGGGCAGTGTCACCATGAGCAGTGTCACCATGGGAAATGTCACCATGGGCACTTTCAACTTGGGCACTGTCACCATGCGAACTGTCACCATGAGCACTATGACCTTTAGCACTATCACCATGAGCACTGTCACCATAAACACTGTCACCGGGGGCACTGTCAACATTAGCACTGTCACTGTGGGCACTATCACGGTGAGCACTATTACAATGGGCACTGTCACCAAGGGCACTGTAACCATGAGCACTATCACCCAGTGCACTGTCATCATGTGCAGTGTCACCATGAGAACTATCACCATGGTGACTGTCACCATAGGAATGGTCACCATCGGCACTGTCAACATGAGCACTGTCACCGTGGGAACTCTCACCATGAGGACTGTCACCAGGGGAAATGTTACAACGGGCACTGTCACCATGGTAACAGTCACCCTGAGCACTGTCACCATGGGCACTCTCACCATGGGCACAGTTACCATGCACACTGTCACCATGGGACTGTCACCATGGACATTGCCACAGTCAGCACTGTCACCGTGAGCACTGTCACCATGGGAAATGTCACCATGAGCACTGTCACCATGGGAACTGTCACCATGAGCACTGTCACCATGAGTACTATCACCATGGGTACTGTCACCATGGGAATGGTCACCATGGGCACTGTCAACATGAACACTGTCACCATGGAAACTCTCACCATGAGCACTGTCACAATGGGCACTGTCACCATGGGAACTGTCACCATGGGCACTTTCAACATGGGCACTGTCACCATGGGAACTGTCACCATGAGCACTATGACCTTTAGCACTATTACCATGAGCACTATCACCAAGGGCACTGTCACCATGAGCACTATCACCATGAGCACTGTCACCATAAACACTGTCACCGGGGGCACTGTCAATATTAGCACTGTCACTGTGGGCATTATCACCGTGAGCACTATCACAATGGGCACTGTCACCATGGGCCCTGTCACCATTAGCACTATCACCATGAGCACTATCACCATGTACACTGTCACCATGAGCAGGGTCACCATGAGAACTATCACCATGGTCACTGTCACCATGGGAACGGTCACCATGGGCACTGTTAACATGAGCACTGTCACCATGGAAACTCTCACCCTGAGCATTGTCACCATGGGAAATGTCACCATGGGCAATGTGACCATGGGCACTGTCACCATGGGAATTGTCACCATGAGCACTGTCACCATGGGCACTGTGACCATGGACACTGTCACCATGGGCACTGTCATCATGGGCACTCTCACCATGGGCACTGGCACAATGGACGCTGTCACCATGGGCACTGTCAACCTGAGCACTGTCACCATGGGATCTCTCACCATGAGCACTCTTATCATGTGAAATGTCAACATGGGCATTATCATTATGGGCACTGTCACCATGGGCAGTGTCACCATGAGCAGTGTCACCATGGGAAATGTCACCATGGGCAATGTGACCATGGGCACTGTCACCATGGGAATTGTCACCATGAGCACTGTCACCATGGGCACTGTGACCATGGACACTGTCACCATGAGCACTATTATCATGGGCAGTGCCACCATAAGAAATTTCACCATGGGAACTCCACCCATGTACACCGCCAGCATGAGCACAGTCACCATGGGCAGTGTCACCATGAGCACTGTCACCATGGGCACTGTAACCATGGGAACTGTCACCATGAGCACTGTTACCGTGAGTACTATCTCCATGGGCAGTGTCACCGTGAGCAATATCACCATGAGCAATGTCACCGTGAGCACTCTTATACTGGGGACTGCCACCAAGGGCACTGTCTCCGTGATCACTGTCACCGTGAGCACTGGCACCATGGGCACTGTCACCATGGACACTGTCACAATGGGCACTGTCAACATGAGCACTGTCACCAAGGGAACTCTCACCATGAGCACTGTAACCATGGGAAATGTCACCATGGGCACTGTCACCATGGAAACTGTCACCATGAGCACTATCATCATGGGCAGTGCCACCATAAGGAATTTCACCATGGGAACTCCAACCATGTACACCGCTAGCATGAGCACAGTCATCATGGGCAGTGTCACCATGAACACTGTCACCATGAGCACTGTAACCATTGGCACTGCCACCTAGGGCACTGTCAGCATGGGTACTGTCACCATGGGCACTGTCACCATGGACATTGCCACAGTGACCACTGTCACCGTGAGCACTGTCACCATGGAAACTGTCACCATGAGCACTTTCACCAGTGACAGTGTCACCATGGGCACTGTCAACATGAGCAGTGTCACCATGGCATTATCACCATGAGCACAGTCACCATGGGAAATGTCACCATGGGCAGTGTCACCATGGGCACTCTCACCATGGGGAGTGTCACCATGAGCACTGTCACCATGGGCAGTGTCACCTTGAGCACTATCACCAAGGGCACTTTCAACATGGGCACTCTCACCATGGGGACTGTCACCATGGACACTGTCATCATGATCTCTGTAACCATGGGAACTGTCACCATGAGCACTGCCATCTTGGGAACTGCCACCATGGACACTGCTACCATGAGCACTGTAAACATTGGCACTACCACTATGGGCACACTCACCATGGGTACTGTCACCATAGGTACTGTCACCATGAACACAGCCACAGTGAGCACTGTCACAGTGAGCACTGTCACCATGGGAACTGTCACCATGAGCACTGTCATCTTGGGAACCACCACCATGGACACTGCCACCATGAGCACTGTAACCATTGGCAGTGCCACCGTGGGCACTGTCACCATGGGTACTGTCACCATGGGCACTGTCACCATTGATACTGCCACAGTGAGCACTGTCACCGTGGGCACTGTCACCATGAGCACTGTCACCATGGGCACTGTCACCATGGACACTTTCACCATGGGCAGTGACTGTCACCATGGGCACTCTCACCATGGGCACTGTCAACATGGGCACTGTCACCATGGACCCAGTCACCATGGGCATTGTCACCATGGGCAGTGTCACCATGGGAACTCTCACCATGAGCACTGTAACCATGGGAAGTGTCACCCTGGGCACTGTCACCATGGGCACTGTCACCATGGACACTGTCACCATGAGCACTATCATCATGGGCAGTGCCACCATAAGGAATTTCACCATGGGAACTCCACCCATGTACACCGCCAGCATGAGCACAGTCACCATGGGCAGTGTCACCATGAGCACTCTCACCATGGGCACTTTCAACACGGGCACTGTCACCATGAGAACTGCCACCATGAGCACTATCACCATGAGCACTATCACCAAGGGCATTGTCACCGTGAGCACTTTCTCCGTGAGCACTGTCACCATGGGCACTTTCAACATGGCCAATGTCACCATGGGCAATCTCACCATGGACACTGTCATCATGAGCTCTGTTACCATTGAAACTGTCACCATGAGCACTGTCATCTGGGGAACTGCCACAATGGACACTGCCACCATGAGCACTGTAACCATTGGCACTGTTACCGTGCGCACTTTCACCATGGGAACTGTCAATATGAGCACTGTCACTGTGGGCACTGTCTCCATGGGCACTCTAAGCATGGGCACTGTCACCATGGGCACTGTCAACATGAGCACTGTCACCATGGGCAGTGTCACCATGAGCAATATCAACATGGGCACTGTCACTGTGAGCACTATTACCATGTGCACTATCACCATGTGCACTATCACCGTGAGCAATGTCACCGGGGGCACAGTCACCGTTTGCACTGTCACCATGAGCACTATCACCATGGGAAATGTCACCATGGGAACGGTCACCATGGGCACTGTCAATATGAGCACTGTCACCATGGGAACTGTCACCATGAGCACTGTCACCATGGGAAATGTCACCATGGGCACTGTCACCATGGGCACTATCACCATGCAGAGTGTCACAGTGGGCACTGTCACCATGGGCACTCTCACCATGGACACTGTCACCATGTGAACTGTCACCATGAGCACTATCACCGTGAGCACTGTCACCTTGGGCACTGTCACCATGAGCACTGTCACCATGGGCACTTTAACCATGGGAACTGTCACCATGAGCACTATCACCATGAGCACTATCACCATGGGCAGTGTCACCATGAGCAATATCACCATGGGCACTGTCACCGTGAGCACTATTACCATGGGCACTATCACCAAGGGCACTGTCATCGTGAGCAATGTCACCATGAGCACTGTCACCGTGGGCACTGTCACCATGAGAACTGTCACCATGGGCACTGTCACCATGGGAACTCTCACCATGAGTACTGTCACTGTGGACACTATCACCGTGAGCAATATCACAATGGGCACTGTCACCATGAGCACTATCACCAAGGGCACTGTTACCGTGAACACCATTACCATAGGCACTATCACCATGAGCACTATCACCGTGTGCACTGTCACCATGAGCACTATCACCATGGGAAGTGTCACCATGGGCACTGTCAACATGAGCACTGTCACCATGGGAACTCTCACCATGAGCACTTTCACAATGGGAAATGTCACCATGGGCACTGTCACCATCGGCACTGTCACCATGGGAACTGTCACCATGAGCACTATCATCATGAGCACAATCACCATGGGCAGTGTCACCGTGAGCAATATCACCAGGGGCAGTGTCACCATGAGCACTATCACCATGAGCACGATCACCATGGGAACTGTCACCATGTGCACTGTCAACATGAGCACTTACACCCTGGGAACTCTCACCATGGGCACTGTCACCATGGGCAGTGTCACCATGGACACTGTCACCATGAGCACTATCATCATGGGCAGTGCCATCATGAGGAATTTCACCATGGGAACTCTAACCATGTACACCGCCAGCATGAGCACAGTCACCATGGGCAGTGTCACCATGAGCACTGTCACCATGGGCACTTTCAACATGGCCAATGTCACCATGGGCACTGTCACCATGGACACTGTCATCATGAGCTCTGTTACCACGGACACTGCCACCATGAGCACTGTAACCATTGGCACTGCCACTGTGGTCACTGTCACCATGGGTACTGTCACCATGGGCACTGTCACCATGGACACTGCCACAGTGAGCACTGTAACAGTGAGCACTGTCACCATGGGCACTGTCACCAAGGAACTCTCACCATGAGCACTGTCACCATGGAAAATGTCACCATGGGCAGTGTCACCACAGGCACAGTTACCATGGGCAGTGTCACCATGAGCACTATCACCATGGTCTGTGTCACCGTAAGGAATATCACCAAGGGCACTGTCACCATGAGCACTATTACCATGGACACTATCACCATGAGCACTATCATTGTGAGCACTGTCACCGTGAGCACTGTCACCATTGACACTCTCACCATGGGCACATTCACCATGGACACTGTCACCATGAGCAATATCACCATGGGAAATAACACCATGGGAACGGTCACCATGGGCACTCTCACCATGGGCACTGTCACCATGGGCACTGTCACCATGGACACTGTCAACATGGGCACTGTCAACATGAGCATTGTCACCATACGAACTCTCACCATGAGCACTGTCACCATGGGAAATGTCACCATGGGCACTGTCACCATGGGAACTGTCACCATGGACACTGTCACCATCAGCAGTATCATCATGGGCAGTGCCACCATAAGGAATTTCACCATGGGAACTCCAACCATGTACACCGTCAGCATGAGAACAGTCACCATGGGCAGTGTAACCATGAGCACTATCACCAAGGGCACTGTCACCATGAGCACTATCACCATGGGAAATGTCACCATGGGAACGGTCACCATGGGCACTGTCACCATGTGAACTTTCACCATGAGCACTATCACCAAGGGCACTGTCACCATGAGCACTGTCACCATGGGCACTTTTAACATGGGCACTGTCACCATGGAAACTCTCACCATGAGCACTTTCACAATGGGAAATGTAACCATGGGCACTGTCACCATCGGCACTGTCACCATGCGAACTGTCACCATGAGCACTATCACCATGAGCACAATCACCATGGGCAGTGTCACCGTGAGCAATATCACCAGGGGCAGTGTCACCATGAGCACTATCACCATGAGCACGATCACCATGGGAACTGTCACCGTGTGCACTGTCAACATGAGCACTTACACCATGGGAACTCTCACCATAGGCACTGTCACCATGGGCAGTGTCACGATGGACACTGTCACCATGAGCACTATCATCATGGGCAGTGCCCTCATGAGGAACTTCACCATGGGAACTCCAACCATGTACACCGCCAGCATGAGCACAGTCACCATGGGCGGTGTCACCATGAGCACTGTCACCATGGGTACTTTCAACATGGCCATTGTCACCATGGGCACTGTCACCATGGACACTGTCATCATGAGCTCTGTTACCACGGACACTGCCACCATGAGCACTGTAACCATTGGCACTGCCACTGTGGTCACTGTCACAATGGGTACTGTCACCATGGGCACTGTCACCATGGACACTGCCACAGTGAGCACTGTTACAGTGAGCACTGTCACCATGGGCACTGTCACCAAGGAACTCTCACCATGAGCACTGTCACCATGGAAAATGTCACCATGGGCAGTGTCACCACAGGCACTGTTACCATGGGCAGTGTCACCATGAGCACTATCACCATGGTCTGTGTCACTGTAAGCAATATCACCAAGGGCACTGTCACCATGAGCACTATTACCATGGACACTATCACCATGAGCACTATCATTGTGAGCACTGTCACCGTGAGCACTGTCACCATTGACACTGTCACCATGGGCACATTCACCATGGACACTGTCACCATGAGCAATATCATCATGGGCAGTGCCACCATGAGGAATTTCACCATGTGAACTCCAACCATGTACACCGCCAGCATGAGCACAGTCACCATGGGCAGTGTCACGATGAGCACTGTCACCATGCACACTTTCAACATGGGCATTGTCACCATGGACACTGTCACCATGAACACTGTCATCATGAGCCCTATTATCATGGGAACTGTCACCATGAGCACTGTCTTCTTGGGAACTGCCACCATGGACAATGCCACCATGAGCACTGTAACCATTGGCACTGCCACCGTGGGCACTGTCAACATGGGTACTGTCGCCATGGGCACTGTCACCATGGACATTGCCACAGTGTGCACTGTCACCGTGAGCACTGTCACCATGGGAACTCTCACGATGAGCACTGTCACCATTAGCACTATCACCATGGGAACTGTCACCATGGGAATGGTCACCATGGGCACTGTCAACATGACCGCTGTCACCATGGAAACTCTTGCCATGAGCACTGTCACCATTGGAAAAGTCACCATGGGCACTGTCACCATGAGAACTGTCACCATGGGCACTTTCAACATGGGCACTGTCACCACGCGAAATGTCACCATGAGCACTATGACCTTTATCACTATCACCATAAGCAGTATCACCAAAGGCACTGTCACCATGAGCACTATCACCGTGAGCACTATCACCATGAGCACTGTCACCATAAACACTGTCACCGGGACACTGTCAATATTAGCACTGTCACTGTGGGCAGTATCACCGTGAGCACTCTCACAATGGGCACTGTCACCATGGGCACTGTCACCATGGGCACTGTCACCATGAGCACTATCACCATGAGCACTATCACCAAGTGCACTGTCACCGTGAGAACTATTACCATAGGCACTATCACCATGAGCACAATCACCATGAGCACTATCACCCTGTGCACTGTCACCATAAGCAGGGTCACCATGAGAACTATCACCATGGTCACTGTCACCATGAGGACGGTCACAGTGGGCACTGTCAACATGAGCACTGTCACCATGGAAACTCTCACCATGAGCACTGTCACCATGGGAAAAGTCACCATGGGCACTGTCAACATGGGAACTGTCACCGTGGGCACTTTCAACTTGGGCACTGTCACCATGCGAACTGTCACCATGAGCACTATGACCTTTAGCACTATCACCATGAGCACTGTCACCATAAACACTGTCACTGGGGGCACTGTCAACATTAGCACTGTCACTGTGGGCACTATCACGGTGAGCACTATTACAATGGGCAGTGTCACCAAGGGCACTGTAACCATGAGCACTATCACCCTGTGCACTGTCATCATGTGCAGTGTCACCATGAGAACTATCACCATGGTGACTGTCACCATAGGAATGGTCACCATCGGCACTGTCAACATGAGCACTGTCACCGTGGGAACTCTCACCATGAGGACTGTCACCAGGGGAAATGTTACAATGGGCACTGTCACCATGGTAACTGTCACCCTGAGCACTGTCACCGTGGGCACTGTCACCATGGGCACTCTCACCATGGGCACAGTTACCATGCACACTGTCACCATGGGACTGTCACCATGGACATTGCCACAGTCAGCACTGTCACCGTGAGCACTGTCACCATGGGAAATGTCACCATGAGCACTGTCACCATGGGAACTGTCACCATGAGCACTGTCACCATGAGTACTATCACCATGGGAACTGTCACCATGGGAATGGTCACCATGGGCACTGTCAACATGAACACTGTCACCATGGAAACTCTCACCATGAGCACTGTCACAATGGGCACTGTCACCATGGGAACTGTCACCATGGGCACTTTCAACATGGGCACTGTCACCATGGGAACTGTCACCATGAGCACTATGACCTTTAGCACTATTACCATGAGCACTATCACCAAGGGCACTGTCACCATGAGCACTATCACCATGAGCACTGTCACCATAAACACTGTCACCGGGGGCACTGTCAATATTAGCACTGTCACTGTGGGCATTATCACCGTGAGCACTATCACAATGGGCACTGTCACCATGGGCCCTGTCACCATTAGCACTATCACCATGAGCACTATCACCATGTACACTGTCACCATGAGCAGGGTCACCATGAGAACTATCACCATGGTCACTGTCACCATGGGAACGGTCACCATGGGCACTGTTAACATGAGCACTGTCACCATGGAAACTCTCACCCTGAGCATTGTCACCATGGGAAATGTCACCATGGGCAATGTGACCATGGGCACTGTCACCATGGGAATTGTCACCATGAGCACTGTCACCATGGGCACTGTGACCATGGACACTGTCACCATGGGCACTGTCATCATGGGCACTCTCACCATGGGCACTGGCACAATGGACGCTGTCACCATGGGCACTGTCAACCTGAGCACTGTCACCATGGGAACTCTCACCATGAGCACTGTTATCATGTGAAATGTCAACATGGGCATTATCATTATGGGCACTGTCACCATGGGCAGTGTCACCATGAGCAGTGTCACCATGGACACTGTCTCCATGGGAACTGTCACCATAAGCACTATCACCGTGAGCACTATCACCATGAGGACTATCACCAAGGGCACTGTCATCGTGAGCACTATCACCGTGAGCACTGTCACTGTGGGCACAGTCACCGTGTGCACTGTCACCATGAGCACTCTCACCTTGGGAAATGCCAGCATGGGAACGGTCACCATGGGCACTCTCAAGATGAGCACTATCACCATGGGAAATCTCACCATGAGCACTGTCACCATGGGAATTGTCACCATGAGCACTCTCACCATAGGCACTGTTACCATGAGCACTGTCACCATGGGCACTGTCACCATGGTAAATGTCACCATGAGCTCTTTCACCTTGACCACTGTCAGCATGGGCTGTGTCACCATAAGCAATATCACCATGGGCAGTGTCACCATTAGCATTATTACCATGGACACTGTCACCATGAGCTCTATCATCGTGAGCACTGTCACCGTGGGCACTGTCAATGTGTGCACTGTCACCATAGGACATCTCACCATGGGAAATGTCACGATGGGCACTAATACCATGGGAAGTGTCACCATGGGAACGGTCACCATGGCCGCTCTCACCATTGGCACTCTCACCATGGGCACTGTCACCATGGGCACTGTCAACATGAGCACTGTCACCATAGGAACTCTCACCATGAGCACTGTCACCATGAGAAATGTCACCATGGGCACTGTCACCATGGGCACTGTCACCATGGACACTGTCACCATGAGCACTATTATCATGGGTAGTGCCACCATAAGAAATTTCACCATGGGAACTCCACCCATGTACACCGCCAGCATGAGCACTGTCACCATGGGCAGTGTCACCATGAGCACTGTCACCATGGGCACTGTAACCATGGGAACTGTCACCATGAGCACTGTTACCGTGAGTACTATCTCCATGGGCAGTGTCACCGTGAGCAATATCACCATGAGCAATGTCACCGTGAGCACTCTTATACTGGGGACTGCCACCAAGGGCACTGTCTCCGTGATCACTGTCACCGTGAGCACTGGCACCATGGGCACTGTCAGCATGGACACTGTCACAATGGGCACTGTCAACATGAGCACTGTCACCAAGGGAACTCTCACCATGAGCACTGTAACCATGGGAAATGTCACCATGGGCACTGTCACCATGGAAACTGTCACCATGAGCACTATCATCATGGGCAGTGCCACCATAAGGAATTTCACCATGGTAACTCCAACCATGTACACCGCTAGCATGAGCACAGTCATCATGGGCAGTGTCACCATGAACACTGTCACCATGAGCACTCTAACCATTGGCACTGCCACCTAGGGCCCTGTCAGCATGGGTACTCTCACCATGGGCACTGTCACCATGGACATTGCCACAGTGACCACTGTCACCGTGAGCACTGTCACCATGGAAACTGTCACCATGAGCACTGTCACCAGTGACAGTGTCACCATGGGCACTGTCAACATGAGCAGTGTCACCATGGAATTCTCACCATGAGAACAGTCACCATGGGAAATGTCACCATGGGCAGTGTCACCTTGGGCACTCTCACCATGGGGAGTGTCACCATGAGCACTGTCACCATGGGCAGTGTCACCTTGAGCACTATCACCAAGGGCACTGTCACCGTGAGCACTATCACAGTGAGCACTGTCACCATGGGTAATGTCACCGTGTGCACTATGACCATGAGCACTGTCACCATGAGCACTATCACCATGGGAACGGTCACCATGGGCACTGTCACCATGGGAACTGTCCACATGAGCACTGTCACGATGGACACTGTCAGCATGGGCACTGTCACCATTGACACTGTCACAATGGGCACTGTCAACATGAGCATTGTCACCATGGGAACTCTCACTAAGAGCACTGTCAACATGGGAAATTTCATCATGGGCACTCTCACCATGGGCACTCTCACCATGGGCACTCTCACCATGGACACTGTCACCATGAGCACTATCATCATGGGCAGTGCCACCATGAGGAATTTCACCATGGGAACTCCAACCATGTACACCGCCAGCATGAGCACAGTCACCATGGGCAGTGTCTCCATGAGCACTGTCACCTTGGGCACTTTCAACATGGGCACTCTCACCATGGGGACTGTCACCATGGACACTGTCATCATGATCTCTGTAACCATGGGAACTGTCACCATGAGCACTGCCATCTTGGGAACTGCCACCATGGACACTGCTACCATGAGCACTGTAACCATTGGCACTACCACTATGGGCACACTCACCATGGGTACTGTCACCATAGGTACTGTCACCATGAACACAGCCACAGTGAGCACTGTCACCGTGAGCACTGTCACCATGGGAACTGTCACCATGAGCACTGTCATCTTGGGAACCACCACCATGGACACTGCCACCATGAGCACTGTAACCATTGGCAGTGCCACCGTGGACACAGTCACCATGGGTACTGTCACCATGGGCACTGTCACCATTGACACTGCCACAGTGAGCACTGTCACCGTGGGCACTGTCACCATGAGCACTGTCACCATGGGCACTGTCACCATGGACACTTTCACCATGGGCAGTGACTGTCACCATGGGCACTCTCACCATGGGCACTGTCACCATGGGCACTGTCACCATGGACCCAGTCACCATGGGCATTGTCACCATGGGCAGTGTCACCATGGGAACTCTCACCATGAGCACTTTCACAATGAGAAATGTCACCATGGGCAATGTCACCATCGGCACTGTCACCATGGGAACTGTCACAATGAGCACTATCATCATGAGCACAATCACCATGGGCAGTGTCACCGTGAGCAATATCACCAGGGGCAGTGTCACCATGAGCACTATCACCATGAGCACGATCACCATGGGAACTGTCACCATGTGCACTGTCAACATGAGCACTTACACCCTGGGAACTCTCACCATGGGCAATGTCACCATGGGCAGTGTCACCATGGACACTGTCACCATGAGCACTATCATCATGGGCAGTGCCATCATGAGGAATTTCACCATGGGAACTCCAACCATGTACACCGCCAGCATGAGCACAGTCACCATGGGCAGTGTCACCATGAGCACTGTCACCATGGGCACTTTCAACATGGCCAATGTCACCATGGGCACTGTCACCATGGACACTGTCATCATGAGCTCTGTTACCACGGACACTGCCACCATGAGCACTGTAACCATTGGCACTGCCACTGTGGTCACTGTCACCATGGGTACTGTCACCATGGGCACTGTCACCATGGACACTGCCACAGTGAGCACTGTAACAGTGAGCACTGTCACCATGGGCACTGTCACCAAGGAACTCTCACCATGAGCACTGTCACCATGGAAAATGTCACCATGGGCAGTGTCACCACAGGTACTGTTACCATGGGCAGTGTCACCATGAGCACTTTCACCATGGTCTGTGTCACCGTAAGCAATATCACCAAGGGCACTGTCACCATGAGCACTATTACCATGGACACTATCACCATGAGCACTATCATTGTGAGCACTGTCACCGTGAGCACTGTCACCGTGTACACTGTCACCATGAGCACTGTCACCATGAGCAATATCACCATGGGAACGGTCACCATGGGCACTCTCACCATGGGCACTGTCACCATGGACACTGTCAACATGGGCACTGTCAACATGAGCATTGTCACCATACGAACTCTCACAATGAGCACTGTCACAATGGGAAATATCACCATGGGCACTGATCACCATGGGAACTGTCACCATGGACACTGTCACCATCAGCAATATCATCATGGGCAGTGCCACCATAAGGAATTTCACCATGGGAACTCCAACCATGTACACCGCCAGCATGAGAACAGTCACCATGGGCAGTGTAACCATGAGCACTATCACCAAGGGCACTGTCACCATGAGCACGATCACCATGGGAAATGTCACCATGGGAACGGTCACCATGGGCACTGTCACCATGTGAACTTTCACCATGAGCACTATCACCAAGGGCACTGTCACCATGAGCACTGTCACCATGGGCACTTTCAACATGGGCACTGTCACCATAGGCAATGTCACCATGGGCACTGTCACCATGGGCACTGTCACCATGGACACTTTCACCATGGGCAGTGACTGTCACCATGGGCACTCTCACCATGGGCACTGTCACCATGGGCACTGTCACCATGGACCCAGTCACCATGGGCATTGTCACCATGGGCAGTATCACCATGGGAACTCTCACCATGAGCACTGTAACCATGGGAAATGTCACCCTGGGCACTGTCACCATGGGCACTGTCACCATGGACCCAGTCACCATGAGAACTGTCACCATGGACACTGTCACCATGAGCACTATCATCATGGGAAATGTCACCATGGGCACTGTCACCATGGGCACTATCACCATGCAAAGTGTCACAGTGGGCCCTGTCACCATGGGCACTGTCACCATGGACACTGTCACCATGTGAACTGTCACCATGAGCACTATCACCGTGAGAACTGTCACCTTGGGCACTGTCACCATGGGCACTTTAACCATGGGAACTGTCACCATGAGCACTATCACCATGAGCACTATCACCATGGGCAGTGTCACCATGAGCAATATCACCATGGGCACTGTCACCGTGAACACTATTACCATGGGCACTATCACCAAGGGCACTGTCACCGTGAGCAATGTCACCATGAGCACTGTCACCGTGGGCACTGTCACCATGAGAACTGTCACCATGGGCACTGTCACCATGGGAACTCTCACCATGAGTACTGTCACTGTGGACACTATCACCGTGAGTAATATCACAATGGGCACTGTCACCATGACCACTATCACCAAGGGCACTGTTACCGTGAACACCATTATCATAGGCACTATCACCATGAGCACTATCACCGTGTGCACTGTCACCATGAGCACTATCACCATGGGAAGTGTCACCATGGGCACTGTCAACATGAGCACTGTCACCATGGGAAATCTCCCCATGAGCACTTTCACAATTGGAAATGTCACCATGGGCACAGTCACCATCGGCACTGTCACCATGGGAACTTTCACCATGAGCTCTATCATCATGAGCACAATCACCATGGGCAGTGTCACCATGAGCAATATCACCAGGGGCAGTGTCACCATGAGCACTATCACCATGAGCACGATCACCATGGGAACTGTCACCATGTGCACTGTCAACATGAGCACTTACACCCTGGGAACTCTCACCATGGGCACTGTCACCATGGGCAGTGTCACCATGGACACTGTCACCATGAGCACTATCATCATGGGCAGTGCCATCATGAGGAATTTCACCATGGGAACTCCAACCATGTACACCGCCAGCATGAGCACAGTCACCATGGGCAGTGTCACCATGAGCACTGTCACCATGGGCACTTTCAACATGGCCAATGTCACCATGGGCACTGTCACCATGGACACTGTCATCATGAGCTCTGTTACCACGGACACTGCCAACATGAGCACTGTAACCATTGGCACTGCCACTATGGTCACTGTCACCATGGGTACAGTCACCATGGGCACTGTCACCATGGACACTGCCACAGTGAGCACTGTAACAATGAGCACTGTCACCATGGGCACTGTCACCAAGGAACTCTCACCATGAGCAATGTCACCATGGAAAATGTCGCCATGGGCAGTGTCACCACAGGCACTGTTACCATGGGCAGTGTCACCATGAGCACTATCACCATGGTCTGTGTCACCGTAAGCAATATCACCAAGGGCACTGTCACCATGAGCACTATTACCATGGACACTATCACCATGAGCACTATCATTGTGAGCACTGTCACCGTGAGCACTGTCACCGTGTACACTGTCACCATGAGCACTGTCACCATGAGCAATATCACCATGGGAAGTAACACCACGGGAACGGTCACCATGGGCACTCTCACCATGGGCACTGTCACCATGGGCACTGTCACCATGGACACTGTCAACATGGGCACAGTCAACATGAGCATTGTCACCATGGACACTTTCACCATGGGCAGTGACTGTCACCATGGGCACTCTCACCATGGGCACTGTCAACATGGGCACTGTCACCATGGACCCAGTCACCATGGGCATTGTCACCATGGGAACTGTCACCCTGGGCACTGTCACCATGGGCACTGTCACCATGGACACTGTCACCATGAGCACTATCATCATGGGCAGTGCCACCATAAGGAATTTCACCATGGGAACTCCACCCATGTACACCGCCAGCATGAGCACAGTCACCATGGGCAGTGTCACCATGAGCACTCTCACCATGGGCACTTTCAACATGGGCACTGTCACCATGAGTACTGCCACCATGAGCACTATCACCATGAGCACTATCACCAAGGGCATTGTCACCGTGAGCACTTTCTCCGTGAGCACTGTCACCATGGGCACTTTCAACATGGCCAATGTCACCATGGGCAATCTCACCATGGATACTGTCATCATGAGATCTGTTACCATTGAAACTGTCACCATGAGCACTGTCATCTGGGGAACTGCCACAATGGACACTGCCACCATGAGCACTGTAACCATTGACACTGTTACCGTGCGCACTTTCACCATGGGAACTGTCAATATGAGCACTGTCACTGTGGGCACTGTCTCCATGGGCACTCTAAGCATGGGCACTGTCACCATGGGCACTGTCAACATGAGCACTGTCACCATGGGCAGTGTCACCATGAGCAATATCAACATGGGCACTTTCACTGTGAGCACTATTACCATGTGCACTATCACCATGTGCACTATCACCGTGAGCAATGTCACCGGGGGCACAGTCACCGTTTGCACTGTCACCATGAGCACTATCACCATGGGAAATGTCACCATGAGCACTGTCAATATGAGCACTGTCACCATGGGAACTGTCACCATGAGCACTGTCACCATGGGAAATGTCACCATGGGCACTGTCACCATGGGCACTATCACCATGCAGAGTGTCACAGTGGGCACTGTCACCATGGGCACTCTCACCATGGACACTGTCACCATGTGAACTGTCACCATGAGCACTATCACCGTGAGCACTGTCACCTTGGGCACTGTCACCATGAGCACTGTCACCATGGGCACTTTAACCATGGGAACTGTCACCATGAGCACTATCACCATGAGCACTATCACCATGGGCAGTGTCACCATGAGCAATATCACCATGGGCACTCTCACCGTGAGCACTATTACCATGGGCACTATCACCAAGGGCACTGTCATCGTGAGCAATGTCACCATGAGCACTGTCACCGTGGGCACTGTCACCATGAGAACTGTCACCATGGGCACTGTCACCATGGGAACTCTCACCATGAGTACTGTCACTGTGGACACTATCACCGTGAGCAATATCACAATGGGCACTGTCACCATGAGCACTATCACCAAGGGCACTGTTACCGTGAACACCATTACCATAGGCACTATCACCATGAGCACTATCACCGTGTGCACTGTCACCATGAGCACTATCACCATGGGAAGTGTCACCATGGGCACTGTCAACATGAGCACTGTCACCATGGGAACTCTCCCCATGAGCACTTTCACAATGGGAAATGTCACCATGGGCACTGTCACCATCGGCACTGTCACCATGGGAACTGTCACCATGAGCACTATCATCATGAGCACAATCACCATGGGCAGTGTCACCGTGAGCAATATCACCAGGGGCAGTGTCACCATGAGCACTAACACCATGAGCACGATCACCATGGGAACTGTCACCATGTGCACTGTCAACATGAGCACTTACACCCTGGGAACTCTCACCATGGGCACTGTCAGCATGGGCAGTGTCACCATGGACACTGTCACCATGAGCACTATCATCATGGGCAGTGCCAATATGAGGAATTTCACCATGGGAACTCCAACTATGTACACCGCCAGCATGAGCACAGTCACCATGGGCAGTGTCACCATGAGCACTGTCACCATGGGCACTTTCAACATGGCCAATGTCACCATGGTCACTGTCACCATGGACACTGTCATCATGAGCTCTGTTACCACGGACACTGCCACCATGAGCACTGTAACCATTGGCACTGCCACTGTGGTCACTGTCACCATGGGTACTGTCACCATGGGCACTGTCACCATGGACACTGCCACAGTGAGCACTGTAACAGTGAGCACTGTCACCATGGGCACTGTCACCAAGGAACTCTCACCATGAGCAATGTCACCATGGAAAATGTCACCATGGGCAGTGTCACCACAGGCACTGTTACCATGGGCAGTGTCACCATGAGCACTATCACCATGGTCTGTGTCACCGTAAGCAATATCACCAAGGGCACTGTCACCGTGAGCACTGTCACCATTGACACTGTCACCATGGGCACATTCACCATGGACACTGTCACCATGAGCAATATCACCATGGGAAGTAACACCATGGGAACGGTCACCATGGGCACTCTCACCATGGGCACTGTCACCATGGGCACTGTCACCATGGACACTGTCAACATGGGCACTGTCAACATGAGCATTGTCACCATACGAACTCTCACCATGAGCACTGTCACAATGGGAAATGTCACCATGGGCACTGTCACCATGGGAACTGTCACCATGGACACTGTCACCATCAGCAGTATCATCATGGGCAGTGCCACCATAAGGAATTTCACCATGGGAACTCCAACCATGTACACCGCCAGCATGAGAACAGTCACCATGGGCAGTGTAACCATGAGCACTATCACCAAGGGCACTGTCACCATGAGCACTATCACCATGGGAAATGTCACCATGGGAACGGTCACCATGGGCACTGTCACCATGTGAACTTTCACCATGAGCACTATCACCAAGGGCACTGTCACCATGAGCACTGTCACCATGGGCACTTTCAACATGGGCACTGTCACCATAGGCAATGTCACCATGGGCACTGTCACCATGGACACTTTCACCATGGGCAGTTACTGTCAACATGGGCACTCTCACCATGGGCACTGTCACCATGGGCACTGTCACCATGGACCCAGTCACCATGGGCATTGTCACCATGGGCAGTGTCACCATGGGCACTCTCACCATGGACACTGTCATCATTAGCACTATAACCATTGGCACTGTTACCGTGCGCACTTTCACCATGGGAACTGTCAATATGAGCACTGTCACTGTGGGCACTGTCTCCATGGGCACTCTCACCATGGGCACTGTCACCATGGACACTGTCACCATGGGCACTGTCAACATGAGCACTGTCACCATGGGCAGTGTCACCGTGAGCAATATCATCATGGGCACTGTCACTGTGAGCACTATTACCATGTGCACTCTCACCATGTGCACTATCACCGTGAGCACTGTCACCGGGGGCACTGTCACCGTTTGCAATGTCACCATGAGCACTATCACCATGGGAAATGTCACCATGGGAACGGTCACCATGGGCACTGTCAAGATGAGCACTGTCACCATGGGAATTGTCACCATGAGCACTGTCACCATGGGAAATGTCACCATGGGCACTGTCACCATGGGCACTATCACCATGCAAAGTGTCACAGTGGGCACTGTCACCATGGGCACTCTCACCATGGACACTGTCACCATGTGAACTGTCACCATGAGCACTATCACCGTGAGCACTGTCACCTTGGGCACTGTCACCATGAGCACTGTCACCATGGGCACTTTAACCATGGGAACTGTCACCATGAGCACTATCACCATGAGCACTGTCACCATGAGCAATATCACCATGGTCTGTGTCACCGTAAGCAATATCACCAAGGGCACTGTCACCATGAGCACTATTACCATGGACACTATCACCATGAGCACTATCATTGTGAGCACTGTCACCGTGAGCACTATCACCATTGACACTGTCACCATGGGCACATTCACCATGGACACTGTCACCATGAGCAATATCATCCTGGGCAGTGCCACCATGAGGAATTTCACCATGGGAACTCCAACCATGTACACCGCCAGCATGAGCACAGTCACCATGGGCAGTGTCACGATGAGCACTGTCACCATGCACACTTTCAACATGGGCATTGTCACCATGGACACTGTCACCATGGACACTGTCATCATGAGCCCTATTATCATGGGAACTGTCACCATGAGCACTGTCTTCTTGGGAACTGCCACCATGGACAATGCCACCATGAGCACTGTAACCATTGGCACTGCCACCGTGGGCACTGTCAACATGGGTACTGTCGCCATGGGCACTGTCACCATGGACATTGCCACAGTGAGCACTGTCACCGTGAGCACTGTCACCATGGGAACTCTCACGATGAGCACTGTCACCATTAGCACTATCACCATGGGAACTGTCACCATGGGAATGGTCACCATGGGCACTGTCAACATGACCGCTGTCACCATGGAAACTCTCGCCATGAGCACTGTCACCATTGGAAAAGTCACCATGGGCACTGTCACCATGGGAACTGTCACCATGGGCACTTTCAACATGGGCACTGTCACCACGCGAAATGTCACCATGAGCACTATGACCTTTATCACTATCACCATAAGCAGTATCACCAAAGGCACTGTCACCATGAGCACTATCACCGTGAGCACTATCACCATGAGCACTGTCACCATAAACACTGTCACCGGGGCACTGTCAATATTAGCACTGTCACTGTGGGCAGTATCACCGTGAGCACTCTCACAATGGGCACTGTCACCATGGGCACTGTCACCATGAGCACTATCACCATGAGCACTATCACCAAGTGCACTGTCACCGTGAGAACTATTACCATAGGCACTATCACCATGAGCACAATCACCATGAGCAATATCACCCTGTGCACTGTCACCATAAGCAGGGTCACCATGAGAACTATCACCATGGTCACTGTCACCATGAGGACGGTCACAGTGGGCACTGTCAACATGAGCACTGTCACCATGGAAACTCTCACCATGAGCACTGTCACCATGGGAAAAGTCACCATGGGCACTGTCAACATGGGAACTGTCACCATGGGCAATTTCAGCTTGGGCACTGTCACCATGCGAACTGTCACCATGAGCACTATGACCTTTAGCACTATCACCATGAGCACTGTCACCATAAACACAGTCACCGGGGGCACTGTCAATATTAGCACTGTCACTGTGGGCACTATCACGGTGAGCACTATTACAATGGGCACTGTCACCAAGGGCACTGTAACCATGAGCACTATCACCCTGTGCACTGTCATCATGTGCAGTGTCACCATGAGAACTATCACCATGGTGACTGTCACCATAGGAATGGTCACCATCGGCACTGTCAACATGAGCACTGTCACCGTGGGAACTCTCACCATGAGGACTGTCACCAGCGGAAATGTTACAATGGGCAATGTCACCATGGTAACTGTCACCCTGAGCACTGTCACCGTGGGCACTGTCACCATGGGCACTCTCACCATGGGCACTGTTACCATGCACACTGTCACCATGGGACTGTCACCATGGACATTGCCACAGTCAGCACTGTCACCGTGAGCACTGTCACCATGGGAAATGTCACCATGAGCACTGTCACCATGGGAACTGTCACCATGAGCACTGTCACCATGAGTACTATCACCATGAGAACTGTCACCATGGGAATGGTCACCATGGGCACTGTCAACATGAACACTGTCACCATGGAAACTCTCACCATGAGCACTGTCACAATGGGCACTGTCACCATGGGAACTGTCACCATGGGCACTTTCAACATGGGCACTGTCACCATGGGAACTGTCACCATGAGCACTATGACCTTTAGCACTATTACCATGAGCACTATCACCAAGGGCACTGTCACCATGAGCACTATCACCATGAGCACTGTCACCATAAACACTGTCACCGGGGGCACTGTCAATATTAGCACTGTCACTGTGGGCATTATCACCGTGAGCACTATCACAATGGGCACTGTCACCATGGGCCCTGTCACCATTAGCACTATCACCATGAGCACTATCACCATGTACACTGTCACCATGAGCAGGGTCACCATGAGAACTATCACCATGGTCACTGTCACCATGGGAACGGTCACCATGGGCACTGTTAACATGAGCACTGTCACCATGGAAACTCTCACCCTGAGCATTGTCACCATGGGAAATGTCACCATGGGCAATGTGACCATGGGCACTGTCACCATGGGAATTGTCACCATGAGCACTGTCACCATGGGCACTGTGACCATGGACACTGTCACCATGGGCACTGTCATCATGGGCACTCTCACCATGGGCACTGGCACAATGGACGCTGTCACCATGGGCACTGTCAACCTGAGCACTGTCACCATGGGATCTCTCACCATGAGCACTGTTATCATGTGAAATGTCAACATGGGCATTATCATTATGGGCACTGTCACCATGGGCAGTGTCAAGATGAGCAGTGTCACCATGGACACTGTCTCCATGGGAACTGTCACCATAAGCACTATCACCGTGAGCACTATCACCAAGGGCACTGTCATCGTGAGCACTATCACCGTGAGCACTGTCACTGTGGGCACAGTCACCGTGTGCACTGTCACCATGAGCACTCTCACCTTGGGAAATGCCCTCATGGGAACAGTCACCATGGGCACTCTCAAGATGAGCACTATCACCATGGAAAATCTCACCATGAGCACTGTCACCATGGGAATTGTCACCATGAGCACTCTCACCATAGGCACTCTTACCATGAGCACTGTCACCATGGGCACTGTCACCATGGTAAATGTCACCATGAGCTCTTTCACCTTGACCACTGTCAGCGTGGGCTGTGTCACCATAAGCAATATCACCATGGGCAGTGTCACCATTAGCATTATTACCATGGACACTGTCACCATGAGCTCTATCATCGTGAGCACTGTCACCGTGGGCACTGTCAATGTGTGCACTGTCACCATAGGAAATCTCACCATGGGAAATGTCACGATGGGAACTAATACCATGGGAAGTGTCACCATGGGAACGGTCACCATGGCCGCTCTCACCATTGGCACTCTCACCATGGGCACTGTCACCATGGGCACTGTCAACATGAGCACTGTCACCATAGGAACTCTCACCATGAGCACTGTCACCATGAGAAATGTCACCATGGGCACTGTCACCATGGGCACTGTCACCATGGACACTGTCACCATGAGCACTATTATCATGGGCAGTGCCACCATAAGAAATTTCACCATGGGAACTCCACCCATGTACACCGCCAGCATGAGCACAGTCACCATGGGCCGTGTCACCCTGAGCACTGTCACCATGGGCACTGTAACCATGGGAACTGTCACCATGAGCACTGTTACCGTGAGTACTATCTCCATGGGCAGTGTCACCGTGAGCAATATCACCATGAGCAATGTCACCGTGAGCACTCTTATACTGGGGACTACCACCAAGGGCACTGTCTCCGTGATCACTGTCACCGTGAGCACTGGCACCATGGGCACTGTCACCATGGACACTGTCACAATGGGCACTGTCAACATGAGCACTGTCACCAAGGGAACTCTCACCATGAGCACTGTAACCATGGGAAATGTCACCATGGGCACTTTCACCATGGAAACTGTCACCATGAGCACTATCATCATGGGCAGTGCCACCATACGGAATTTCACCATGGGAACTCCAACCATGTACACCGCTAGCATGAGCACAGTCATCATGGGCAGTGTCACCATGAACACTGTCACCATGAGCACTGTAACCATTGGCACTGCCACCTAGGGCACTGTCAGCATGGGTACTGTCACCATGGGCACTGTCACCATGGACATTGCCACAGTGACCACTGTCACCGTGAGCACTGTCACCATGGAAACTGTCACCATGAGCACTATCACCAGTGACAGTGTCACCATGGGCACTGTCAACATGAGCAGTGTCACCATGGAATTATCACCATGAGCACAGTCACCATGGGAAATGTCACCATGGGCAGTGTCACCATGGGCACTCTCACCATGGGGAGTGTCACCATGAGCACTGTCACCATGGGCAGTGTCACCTTGAGCACTATCACCAAGGGCACTGTCACCGTGAGCACTATCACAGTGAGCACTGTCACCATGGGTACTGTCACCGTGTGCACTGTCACCATGAGCACTGTCACCATGAGCACTATCACCATGGGAACGGTCACCATGGGCACTGTCACCATGGGAACTGTCCACATGAGCACTGTCACGATGGACACTGTCAGCATGGGCACTGTCACCATTGACACTGTCACAATGGGCACTGTCAACATGAGCATTGTCACCATGGGAACTCTCACTAAGAGCACTGTCAACATGGGAAATTTCATCATGGGCACTCTCACCATGGGCACTCTCACCATGGGCACTCTCACCATGGACACTGTCACCATGAGCACTATCATCATGGGCAGTGCCACCATGAGGAATTTCACCATGGGAACTCCAGCCATGTACACCGCCAGCATGAGTACAGTCACCATGGGCAGTGTCTCCATGAGCAATGTCACCTTGGGCACTTTCAACATGGGCACTCTCACCATGGGGACTGTCACCATGGACACTGTCATCATGATCTCTGTAACCATGGTAACTGTCACCATGAGCACTGCCATCTTGGGAACTGCCACCATGGACACTGCTACCATGAGCACTGTAAACATTGGCACTACCACTATGGGCACACTCACCATGGGTACTGTCACCATAGGTACTGTCACCATGAACACAGCCACAGTGAGCACTGTCACAGTGAGCACTGACACCATGGGAACTGTCACCATGAGCACTGTCATCTTGGGAACCACCACCATGGACACTGCCACCATGAGCACTGTAACCATTGGCAGTGCCACCGTGTGCACAGTCACCATGGGTACTGTTACCATGGGCACTGTCACCATTGATACTGCCACAGTGAGCACTGTCACCGTGGGCACTGTCACCATGAGCACTGTCACCATGGGCACTGTCACCATGGACACTTTCACCATGGGCAGTGACTGTCACCATGGGCACTCTCACCATGGGCACTGTCAAGATGGGCACTGTCACCATGGACCCAGTCACCATGGGCATTGTCACCATGGGCAGTGTCACCATGGGAACTCTCACCATGAGCACTGTAACCATGGGAAATGTCACCCTGGGCACTGTCACCATGGGCACTGTCACCATGGACACTGTCACCATGAGCACTATCATCATGGGCAGTGCCACCATAAGGAATTTCACCATGGGAACTCCACCCATGTACACCGCCAGCATGAGCACAGTCACCATGGGCAGTGTCACCATGAGCACTCTCACCATGGGCACTTTCAACATGGGCACTGTCACCATGAGAACTGCCACCATGAGCACTATCACCATGAGCACTATCACCAAGGGCATTGTCACCGTGAGCACTTTCTCCATGAGCACTGTCACCATGGGCACTTTCAACATGGCCAATGTCACCATGGGCAATCTCACCATGGACACTGTCATCATGAGCTCTTTTACCATTGAAACTGTCACCATGAGCACTGTCATCTTGGGAACTGCCACAATGGACACTGCCACCATGAGCACTGTAACCATTGGCACTGTTACCGTGCGCACTTTCACCATGGGAACTGCCAATATGAGCACTGTCACTGTGGGCACTGTCTCCATGGGCACTCTAAGCATGGGCACTGTCACCATGGGCACTGTCAACATGAGCACTGTCACCATGGGCAGTGTCACCATGAGCAATATCAACATGGGCACTGTCACTGTGAGCACTATTACCATGTGCACTATCACCATGTGCACTATCACCGTGAGCAATGTCACCGGGGGCACAGTCACCGTTTGCACTGTCACCATGAGCACTATCACCATGGGAAATGTCACCATGGGAACGGTCACCATGGGCACTGTCAATATGAGAACTGTCACCATGGGAACTGTCACCATGAGCACTGTCACCATGGGAAATGTCACCATGGGCACTGTCACCATGGGCACTATCACCATGCAGAGTGTCACAGTGGGCACTGTCACCATGGGCACTCTCACCATGGACACTGTCACCATGTGAACTGTCACCATGAGCACTATCGCCGTGAGCACTGTCACCTTGGGCACTGTCACCATGAGCACTGTCACCATGGGCACTTTAACCATGGGAACTGTCACCATGAGCACTATCACCATGAGCACTATCACCATGGGCAGTGTCACCATGAGCAATATCACCATGGGCACTGTCACCGTCAGCACTATTACCATGGGCACTATCACCAAGGGCACTGTCATCGTGAGCAATGTCACCATGAGCACTGTCACCGTGGGCACTGTCACCATGAGAACTGTCACCATGGGCACTGTCACCATGGGAACTCTCACCATGAGTACAGTCACTGTGGACACTATCACCGTGAGCAATATCACAATGGGAACTGTCACCATGAGCACTATCACCAAGGGCACTGTTACCGTGAACACCATTACCATAGGCACTATCACCATGAGCACTATCACCGTGTGCACTGTCACCATGAGCACTATCACCATGGGAAGTGTCACCATGGGCACTGTCAACATGAGCACTGTCACCATGGGAACTCTCACCATGAGCACTTTCACAATGGGAAATGTCACCATGGGCACTGTCACCATGGGCACTGTCACCATGGGAACTGTCACCATGAGCACTATCATCATGAGCACAATCACCATGGGCAGTGTCACCGTGAGCAATATCACCAGGGGCAGTGTCACCATGAGAACTATCACCATGAGCACGATCACCATGGGAACTGTCACCATGTGCACTGTCAACATGAGCACTTACACCCTGGGAACTCTCACCATGGGCACTGTCACCATGGGCAGTGTCACCATGGACACTGTCACCATGAGCACTATCATCATGGGCAGTGCCATCATGAGGAATTTCACCATGGGAACTCCAACCATGTACACCGCCAGCATGAGCACAGTCACATTGGGCAGTGTCACCATAAGCACTGTCACCATGGGCACTTTCAAGATGGCCAATGTCACCATGGGCACTGTCACCATGGACACTGTCATCATGAGTTCTGTTACCACGGACACTGCCACCATGAGCACTGTAACCATTGGCACTGCCACTGTGGTCACTGTCACCATGGGTACTGTCACCATGGGCACTGTCACCATGGACACTGCCACAGTGAGCACTGTAACAGTGAGCACTGTCACCATGGGCACTGTCACCAAGGAACTCTCACCATGAGCACTGTCACCATGGAAAATGTCACCATGGGCAGTGTCACCACAGGCACTGTTACCATGGGCAGTGTCACCATGAGCACTATCACCATGGTCTGTGTCACCGTAAGCAGTATCACCAAGGGCACTGTCACCATGAGCACTATTACCATGGACACTATCACCATGAGCACTATCATTGTGAGCACTGTCTCTGTGAGCACTGTCACCATGTACACTGTCACCATGAGCACTGTCACCATGAGCAATATCACCATGGGAAGTAACACCATGGGAACGGTCACCATGGGCACTCTCACCATCGGCACTGTCACCATGGGCACTGTCACCATGGACACTGTCAACATGGGCACTGTCAACATGAGCATTGTCACCATACGAACTCTCACTATGAGCATTGTCACAATGGGAAATGTCACCATGGGCACTGTCACCATGGGAACTGTCACCATGGACACTGTCACCATCAGCAGTATCATCATGGGCAGTGCCACCATAAGGAATTTCACCATGGGAACTCCAACCATGTACACCGCCAGCATGAGAACAGTCACCATGGGCAGTGTAACCATGAGCACTATCACCAAGGGCACTGTCACCATGAGCACTATCACCATGGGAAATGTCACCATGGGAACGGTCACCATGGGCACTGTCACCATGTGAACTTTCACCATGAGCACTATCACCAAGGGCACTGTCACCATGAGCACTGTCACCATGGGCACTTTCAACATGGGCACTGTCACCATAGGCAATGTCACCATGGGCACTGTCACCATGGGCACTGTCACCATGGACACTTTCACCATGGGCAGTGACTGTCACCATGGGCACTCTCACCATGGGCACTGTCACCATGGGCACTGTCACCATGGATCCAGTCACCATGGGCATTGTCACCATGGGCACTGTCACCATGGGAACTCGCACCATGAGCACTGTAACCATGGGAAATGTCACCCTGGGCACTGTCACCATGGGCACTGTCACCATGGACCCAGTCACCATGAGAACTGTCACCATGGACACTGTAACCATGAGCACTATCATCATGGGAAATGTCACCATGGGCACTGTCACCATGGGCACTATCACCATGCAAAGTGTCACAGTGGGCCCTGTCACCATGGGCACTGTCACCATGGACACTGTCACCATGAGCACTATCATCATGGGCAGTGCCACCATAAGGAATTTCACCATGGGAACTCCACCCATGTACACCGCCAGCATGAGCACTGTCACCATGGGCAGTGTCACCATGAGCACTCTCACCATGGGCACTTTCAACACGGCCAATGTCACCATGGGCACTCTCACCATGGACACTGTCATCATGAGCACTGTAACCATTGGCACTGTTACTGTGCGCACTTTCACCATGGGAACTGTCAATATGAGCACTGTCACTGTGGGCACTGTCTCCATGGGCACTCTCACCATGGGCACTGTCACCATGGACACTGTCACCATGGGCACTGTCAACATGAGCACTGTCACCATGGGCAGTGTCACCGTGAGCAATATCAACATGGGCACTGTCACTGTGAGCACTATTACCATGTGCACTCTCACCATGTGCACTATCACCGTGAGCACTGTCACCGGGGGCACTGTCACCGTTTGCACTGTCACCATGAGCACTATCACCATGGGAAATGTCACCATGGGAACGGTCACCATGGGCACTGTCAAGATGAGCACTGTCACCATGGGAATTGTCACCATGAGCACTGTCACCATGGGAAATGTCACCATGGGCACTGTCACCATGGGCACTATCACCATGCAAAGTGTCACAGTGGGCACTGTCACCATGGGCACTCTCACCATGGACACTGTCACCATGTGAACTGTCACCATGAGCACTATCACCGTGAGCACTGTCACCTTGGGCACTGTCACCATGAGCACTGTCACCATGGGCACTTTAACCATGGGAACTGTCACCATGAGCACTATCACCATGAGCATTATCACCATGGGCAGTGTCACCATGAGCAATATCACCATGGGCACTGTCACCGTGAGCACTATTACCATGGGCACTAACACCAAGGGCACTGTCACCGTGAGCAATTTCACCATGAGCACTGTCACCGTGGGCACTGTCACCATGAGAACTGTCACCATGGGCACTGTCACCATGGGAACTCTCACCATGAGTACTGTCACTGTGGACACTATCACCGTGAGCAATATCACAATGGGCACTGTCACCATGACCACTATCACCAAGGGCACTGTTACCGTGAACACCATTACCATAGGCACTATCACCATGAACACTATCACCGTGTGCACTGTCACCCTGTGCACTGTCACCATGAGCACTATCACCATGGGAAGTGTCACCATGGGCACTGTCAACATGAGCACTGTCACCATGGGAACTCTCACCATGAGCACTTTCACAATGGGAAATGTAACCATGGGCACTGTCACCATCGGCACTGTCACCATGCGAACTGTCACCATGAGCACTATCACCATGAGCACAATCACCATGGGCAGTGTCACCGTGAGCAATATCACCAGGGGCAGTGTCACCATGAGCACTATCACCATGAGCACGATCACCATGGGAACTGTCACCGTGTGCACTGTCAACATGAGCACTTACACCATGGGAACTATCACCATGGGCACTGTCACCATGGGCAGTGTCACCATGGACATTGTCACCATGAGCACTATCATCATGGGCAGTGCCATCATGAGGAATTTCACCATGGGAACTCCAACCATGTACACCGCCAGCATGAGCACAGTCACCATGGGCAGTATCACCATGAGCACTGTCACCATGGGCACTTTCAACATGGCCATTGTCACCATGGGCTCTGTCACCATGGACACTGTCATCATGAGCTGTTACCACGGACACTGCCACCATGAGCACTGTAACCATTAGCACTGCCACTGTGGTCACTGTCACAATGGGTACTGTCACCATGGGCACTGTCACCATGGACACTGCCACAGTGAGCACTGTTACAGTGAGCACTGTCACCATGGGCACTGTCACCAAGGAACTCTCACCATGAGCACTGTCACCATGGAAAATGTCACCATGGGCAGTGTCACCACAGGCACTGTTACCATGGGCAGTGTCACCATGAGCACTATCACCATGGTCTGTGTCACCGTAAGCAATATCACCAAGGGCACTGTCACCATGAGCACTATTACCATGGACACTATCACCATGAGCACTATCACTGTGAGCACTGTCACTGTGAGCACTATCACCATTGACA
Source organism: Balaenoptera physalus (assembly GCF_965194825.1). Lineage (NCBI taxonomy): Eukaryota > Metazoa > Chordata > Mammalia > Artiodactyla > Balaenopteridae > Balaenoptera > Balaenoptera physalus. The sequence continues at coordinate 141,916 of NW_028126274.1, read as the reverse complement.
CTGTCACCATGGGCACATTCACCATGGACACTGTCACCATGAGCAATATCATCATGGGCAGTGCCACCATGAGGAATTTCACCATGGGAACTCCAACCATGTACACCGCCAGCATGAGCACAGTCACCATAGGCAGTGTCACGATGAGCACTGTCACCATGCACACTTTCAACATGGGCATTGTCACCATGGACACTGTCACCATGGACACTGTCATCATGAGCCCTATTATCATGGGAACTGTCACCATGAGCACTGTCTTCTTGGGAACTGCCACCATGGACAATGCCACCATGAGCACTGTAATCATTGACACTGCCACCGTGGGCACTGTCAACATGGGTACTGTCGCCATGGGCACTGTCACCATGGACATTGCCACAGTGAGCACTGTCACCGTGAGCACTGTCACCATGGGAACTCTCACGATGAGCACTGTCACCATTAGCACTATCACCATGGGAACTGTCACCATGGGAATGGTCACCATGGGCACTGTCAACATGACCGCTGTCACCATGGAAACTCTCGCCATGAGCACTGTCACCATTGGAAAAGTCACCATGGGCACTGTCACCATGGGAACTGTCACCATGGGCACTTTCAACATGGGCACTGTCACCACGCGAAATTTCACCATGAGCACTATGACCTTTATCACTATCACCATAAGCAATATCACCAAAGGCACTGTCACCATGAGCACTATCACCGTGAGCACTATCACCATGAGCACTGTCACCATAAACACTGTCACCGGGGCACTGTCAATATTAGCACTGTCACTGTGGGCAGTATCACCGTGAGCACTCTCACAATGGGCACTGTCACCATGGGCACTGTCACCATGAGCACTATCACCATGAGCACTATCACCAAGTGCACTGTCACCGTGAGAACTATTACCATAGGCACTATCACCATGAGCACAATCACCATGAGCACTATCACCCTGTGCACTGTCACCATAAGCAGGGTCACCATGAGAACTATCACCATGGTCACTGTCACCATGAGGACGGTCACAGTGGGCACTGTCAACATGAGCACTGTCACCATGGAAACTCTCACCATGAGCACTGTCACCATGGGAAAAGTCACCATGGGCACTGTCAACATGGGAACTGTCACCATGGGCACTTTCAGCTTGGGCACTGTCACCATGGGAACTGTCACCATGAGCACTATGACCTTTAGCACTATCACCATGAGCACTGTCACCATAAACACTGTCACCGGGGGCACTGTCAACATTAGCACTGTCACTGTGGGCACTATCACGCTGAGCACTATTACAATGGGCACTGTCACCAAGGGCACTGTAACCATGAGCACTATCACCCTGTGCACTGTCATCATGTGCAGTGTCACCATGAGAACTATCACCATGGTGATTGTCACCATAGGAATGGTCACCATCGGCACTGTCAACATGAGCACTGTCACCGTGGGAACTCTCACCATGAGGAATGTCACCAGGGGAAATGTTACAATGGGCACTGTCACCATGGTAACTGTCACCCTGAGCACTGTCACTGTGGGCACTGTCAACATGGGCACTCTCACCATGGGCACAATTACCATGCACACTGTCACCATGGGACTGTCACCATGGACATTGCCACAGTCAGCACTGTCACCGTGAGCACTGTCACCATGGGAAATGTCACCATGAGCACTGTCACCATGGGAACTGTCACCATGAGCACTGTCACCATGAGTACTATCACCATGGGAACTGTCACCATGGGAATGGTCACCATGGGCACTGTCAACATGAACACTGTCACCATGGAAACACTCACCATGAGCACTGTCACAATGGGCACTGTCACCATGGGAACTGTCACCATGGGCACTTTCAACATGGGCACTGTCACCATGGGAACTGTCACCATGAGCACTATGACCTTTAGCACTATTACCATGAGCACTATCACCAAGGGCACTGTCACCATGAGCACTATCACCATGAGCACTGTCACCATAAACACTGTCACCGGGGGCACTGTCAATATTAGCACTGTCACTGTGGGCATTATCACCGTGAGCACTATCACAATGGGCACTGTCACCATGGGCCCTGTCACCATTAGCACTATCACCATGAGCACTATCACCATGTACACTGTCACCATGAGCAGGGTCACCATGAGAACTATCACCATGGTCACTGTCACCATGGGAACGGTCACCATGGGCACTGTTAACATGAGCACTGTCACCATGGAAACTCTCACCCTGAGCATTGTCACCATGGGAAATGTCACCATGGGCAATGTGACCATGGGCACTGTCACCATGGGAATTGTCACCATGAGCACTGTCACCATGGGCACTGTGACCATGGACACTGTCACCATGGGCACTGTCATCATGGGCACTCTCACCATGGGCACTGGCACAATGGACGCTGTCACCATGGGCACTGTCAACCTGAGCACTGTCACCATGGGAACTCTCACCATGAGCACTGTTATCATGTGAAATGTCAACATGGGCATTATCATTATGGGCACTGTCACCATGGGCAGTGTCACCATGAGCAGTGTCACCATGGACACTGTCTCCATGGGAACTGTCACCATAAGCACTATCACCGTGAGCACTATCACCATGAGGACTATCACCAAGGGCACTGTCATCGTGAGCACTATCACCGTGAGCACTGTCACTGTGGGCACAGTCACCGTGTGCACTGTCACCATGAGCACTCTCACCTTGGGAAATGCCAGCATGGGAACGGTCACCATGGGCACTCTCAAGATGAGCACTATCACCATGGGAAATCTCACCATGAGCACTGTCACCATGGGAATTGTCACCATGAGCACTCTCACCATAGGCACTGTTACCATGAGCACTGTCACCATGGGCACTGTCACCATGGTAAATGTCACCATGAGCTCTTTCACCTTGACCACTGTCAGCATGGGCTGTGTCACCATAAGCAATATCACCATGGGCAGTGTCACCATTAGCATTATTACCATGGACACTGTCACCATGAGCTCTATCATCGTGAGCACTGTCACCGTGGGCACTGTCAATGTGTGCACTGTCACCATAGGAAATCTCACCATGGGAAATGTCACGATGGGCACTAATACCATGGGAAGTGTCACCATGGGAACGGTCACCATGGCCGCTCTCACCATTGGCACTCTCACCATGGGCACTGTCACCATGGGCACTGTCAACATGAGCACTGTCACCATAGGAACTCTCACCATGAGCACTGTCACCATGAGAAATGTCACCATGGGCACTGTCACCATGGACACTGTCACCATGAGCACTATTATCATGGGCAGAGCCACCATAAGAAATTTCACCATGGGAACTCCACCCATGTACACCGCCAGCATGAGCACAGTCACCATGGGCAGTGTCACCATGAGCACTGTCACCATGGGCACTGTAACCATGGGAACTGTCACCATGAGCACTGTTACCGTGAGTACTGTCTCCATGGGCAGTGTCACCGTGAGCAATATCACCATGAGCAATGTCACCGTGAGCACTCTTATACTGGGGACTACCACCAAGGGCACTGTCTCCGTGATCACTGTCACTGTGAGCACTGGCACCATGGGCACTGTCACCATGGACACTGTCACAATGGGCACTGTCAACATGAGCACTGTCACCAAGGGAACTCTCACCATGAGCACTGTAACCATGGGAAATGTCACCATGGGCACTGTCACCATGAGCACTATCATCATGGGCAGTGCCACCATAAGGAATTTCACCATGGGAACTCCAACCATGTACACCGCTAGCATGAGTACAGTCATCATGGGCAGTGTCACCATGAACACTGTCACCATGAGCACTGTAACCATTGGCACTGCCACCTAGGGCACTGTCAGCATGGGTACTGTCACCATGGGCACTGTCACCATGGACATTGGCACAGTGACCACTGTCACCGTGAGCACTGTCACCATGGAAACTGTAACCATGAGCACTGTCACCAGTGACAGTGTCACCATGGGCACTGTCAACATGAGCAGTGTCACCATGGAATTCTCACCATGAGCACAGTCACCATGGGAAATGTCACCATGGGCAGTGTCACCTTGGGCACTCTCACCATGGGGGGTGTCACCATGAGCACTGTCACCATGGGCAGTGTCACCTTGAGCACTATCACCAAGGGCACTGTCACCGTGAGCACTATCACAGTGAGCACTGTCACCATGGGTACTGTCACCGTGTGCACTGTCACCATGAGCACTGTCACCATGAGCACTATCACCATGGGAACAGTCACCATGGGCACTGTCACCATGGGAACTGTCCACATGAGCACTGTCACGATGGACACTGTCAGCATGGGCACTGTCACCATTGACACTGTCACAATGGGCACTGTCAACATGAGCATTGTCACCATGGGAACTCTCACTAAGAGCACTGTCAACATGGGAAATTTCATCATGGGCACTCTCACCATGGGCACTCTCACCATGGGCACTCTCACCATGGACACTGTCACCATGAGCACTATCATCATGGGCAGTGCCACCATGAGGAATTTCACCATGGGAACTCCAACCATGTACACCGCCAGCATGAGCACAGTCACCATGGGCAGTGTCTCCATGAGCACTGTCACCTTGGGCACTTTCAACATGGGCATTCTCACCATGGGGACTGTCACCATGGACACTGTCATCATGATCTCTGTAACCATGGGAATTGTCACCATGAGCACTGCCATCTTGGGAACTGCCACCATGGACACTGCTACCATGAGCACTGTAACCATTGGCACTACCACTATGGGCACACTCACCATGGGTACTGTCACCATAGGTACTGTCACCATGAACACAGCCACAGTGAGCACTGTCACCGTGAGCACTGTCACCATGGGAACTGTCACCATGAGCACTGTCATCTTGGGAACCACCACCATGGACACTGCCACCATGAGCACTGTAACCATTGGCAGTGCCACCGTGGGCACAGTCACCATGGGTACTGTCACCATGGGCACTGTCACCATTGACACTGCCATAGTGAGCACTGTCACCGTGGGCACTGTCACCATGAGCACTGTCACCATGGGCACTGTCACCATGGACACTTTCACCATGGGCAGTGACTGTCACCATGGGCACTCTCACCATGGGCACTGTCAACATGGGCACTGTCACCATGGACCCAGTCACCATGGGCATTGTCACCATGGGCAGTGTCACCATGGGAACTCTGAACCATGAGCACTGTAACCATGGGAAATGTCACCCTGGGCACTGTCACCATGGGCACTGTCACCATGGACACTGTCACCATGAGCACTATCATCATGGGCAGTGCCACCATAAGGAATTTCACCATGGGAACTCCACCCATGTACACCGCCAGCATGAGCACAGTCACCATGGGCAGTGTCACCATGAGCACTCTCACCATGGGCACTTTCAACATGGGCACTGTCACCATGAGAACTGCCACCATGAGCACTATCACCATGAGCACTATCACCAAGGGCATTGTCACCGTGGGCACTTTCTCCGTGAGCACTGTCACCATGGGCACTTTCAACATGGCCAATGTCACCATGGGCAATCTCACCATGGACACTGTCATCATGAGCTCTGTTACCATTGAATCTGTCACCATGAGCACTGTCATCTTGGGAACTGCCACAATGGACACTGCCACCATGAGCACTGTAACCATTGGCACTGTTACCGTGCGCACTTTCACCATGGGAACTCTCACCATGAGTACTGTCACTGTGGACACTATCACCGTGAGCAATATCACAATGGGCACTGTCACCATGAGCACTATCACCAAGGGCACTGTTACCGTGAACACCATTACCATAGGCACTATCACCATGAGCACTATCACCGTGTGCACTGTCACCATGAGCACTATCACCATGGGAAGTGTCACCATGGGCACTGTCAACATGAGCACTGTCACCATGGGAACTCTCACCATGAGCACTTTCACAATGGGAAATGTCACCATGGGCACTGTCACCATCGGCACTGTCACCATGGGAACTGTCACCATGAGCACTATCATCATGAGCACAATCACCATGGGCAGTGTCACCATGAGCAATATCACCAGGGGCAGTGTCACCATGAGCACTATCACCATGAGCACGAACACCATTGGAACTGTCACCATGTGCACTGTCAACATGAGCACTTACACCCTGGGAACTCTCACCATGGGCACTGTCACCATGGGCAGTGTCACCATGGACACTGTCACCATGAGCACTATCATCATGGGCAGTGCCATCATGAGGAATTTCACCATGGGAACTCCAACCATGTACACCGCCAGCATGAGCACAGTCACCATGGGCAGTGTCACCATGAGCACTGTCACCATGGGCACTTTCAACATGGCCAATGTCACCATGGGCACTGTCACCATGGACACTGTCATCATGAGCTCTGTTACCACGGACACTGCCACCATGAGCACTGTAACCATTGGCACTGCCACTGTGGTCACTGTCACCATGGGTACTGTCACCATGGGCACTGTCACCATGGACACTGCCACAGTGAGCACTGTTACAGTGAGCACTGTCACCATGGGCACTGTCACCAAGGAACTCTCACCATGAGCACTGTCACCATGGAAAATGTCACCATGGGCAGTGTCACCACAGGCACTGTTACCATGGGCAGTGTCACCATGAGCACTATCACCATGGTCTGTGTCACTGTAAGCAATATCACCAAGGGCACTGTCACCATGAGCACTATTACCATGGACACTATCACCATGAGCACTATCATTGTGAGCACTGTCACCATTGACACTGTCACCATGAGCACATTCACCATGGACACTGTCACCATGAGCAATATCATCATGGGCAGTGCCACCATGAGGAATTTCACCATGTGAACTCCAACCATGTACACCGCCAGCATGAGCACAGTCACCATGGGCAGTGTCACGATGAGCACTGTCACCATGCAAACTTTCAACATGGGCATTGTCACCATGGACACTGTCACCATGGACACTGTCATCATGAGCCCTATTATCATGGGAACTGTCACCATGAGCACTGTCTTCTTGGGAACTGCCACCATGGACAATGCCACCATGAGCACTGTAACCATTGGCACTGCCACCGTGGGCACTGTCAACATGGGTACTGTCGCCATGGGCACTGTCACCATGGACATTGCCACAGTGTGCACTGTCACCGTGAGCACTGTCACCATGGGAACTCTCACGATGAGCACTGTCACCATTAGCACTATCACCATGGGAACTGTCACCATGGGAATGGTCACCATGGGCACTGTCAACATGACCGCTGTCACCATGGAAACTCTTGCCATGAGCACTGTCACCATTGGAAAAGTCACCATGGGCACTGTCACCATGGGAACTGTCACCATGGGAACTGTCCACATGAGCACTGTCACGATGGACACTGTCAGCATGTGCACTGTCACCATTGACACTGTCACAATGGGCACTGTCAACATGAGCATTGTCACCATGGGAACTCTCACTAAGAGCACTGTCAACATGGGAAATTTCATCATGGGCACTCTCACCATGGGCACTCTCACCATGGACACTGTCACCATGAGCACTATCATCATGGGCAGTGCCACCATGAGGAATTTCACCATGGGAACTCCAACCATGTACACCGCCAGCATGAGCACAGTCACCATGGGCAGTGTCTCCATGAGCACTGTCACCTTGGGCACTTTCAACATGGGCATTCTCACCATGGGGACTGTCACCATGGACACTGTCATCATGATCTCTGTAACCATGGGAATTGTCACCATGAGCACTGCCATCTTGGGAACTGCCACCATGGACACTGCTACCATGAGCACTGTAACCATTGGCACTACCACTATGGGCACACTCACCATGGGTACTGTCACCATAGGTACTGTCACCATGAACACAGCCACAGTGAGCACTGTCACCGTGAGCACTGTCACCATGGGAACTGTCACCATGAGCACTGTCATCTTGGGAACCACCACCATGGACACTGCCACCATGAGCACTGTAACCATTGGCAGTGCCACCGTGGGCACAGTCACCATGGGTACTGTCACCATGGGCACTGTCACCATTGACACTGCCATAGTGAGCACTGTCACCGTGGGCACTGTCACCATGAGCACTGTCACCATGGGCACTGTCACCATGGACACTTTCACCATGGGCAGTGACTGTCACCATGGGCACTCTCACCATGGGCACTGTCAACATGGGCACTGTCACCATGGACCCAGTCACCATGGGCATTGTCACCATGGGCAGTGTCACCATGGGAACTCTCACCATGAGCACTGTAACCATGGGAAATGTCACCCTGGGCACTGTCACCATGGGCACTGTCACCATGGACACTGTCACCATGAGCACTATCATCATGGGCAGTGCCACCATAAGGAATTTCACCATGGGAACTCCACCCATGTACACCGCCAGCATGAGCACAGTCACCATGGGCAGTGTCACCATGAGCACTCTCACCATGGGCACTTTCAACATGGGCACTGTCACCATGAGAACTGCCACCATGAGCACTATCACCATGAGCACTATCACCAAGGGCATTGTCACCGTGGGCACTTTCTCCGTGAGCACTGTCACCATGGGCACTTTCAACATGGCCAATGTCACCATGGGCAATCTCACCATGGACACTGTCATCATGAGCTCTGTTACCATTGAATCTGTCACCATGAGCACTGTCATCTTGGGAACTGCCACAATGGACACTGCCACCATGAGCACTGTAACCATTGGCACTGTTACCGTGCGCACTTTCACCATGGGAACTGTCAATATGAGCACTGTCACTGTGGGCACTGTCTCCATGGGCACTCTAAGCATGGGCACTGTCACCATGGGCACTGTCAACATGAGCAGTGTCACCATGGAATTCTCACCATGAGCACAGTCACCATGGGAAATGTCACCATGGGCAGTGTCACCTTGGGCACTCTCACCATGGGGGGTGTCACCATGAGCACTGTCACCATGGGCAGTGTCACCTTGAGCACTATCACCAAGGGCACTGTCACCGTGAGCACTATCACAGTGAGCACTGTCACCATGGGTACTGTCAGCATGGGCACTGTCACCATTGACACTGTCACAATGGGCACTGTCAACATGAGCATTGTCACCATGGGAACTCTCACTAAGAGCACTGTCAACATGGGAAATTTCATCATGGGCACTCTCACCATGGGCACTCTCACCATGGACACTGTCACCATGAGCACTATCATCATGGGCAGTGCCACCATGAGGAATTTCACCATGGGAACTCCAACCATGTACACCGCCAGCATGAGCACAGTCACCATGGGCAGTGTCTCCATGAGCACTGTCACCTTGGGCACTTTCAACATGGGCATTCTCACCATGGGGACTGTCACCATGGACACTGTCATCATGATCTCTGTAACCATGGGAATTGTCACCATGAGCACTGCCATCTTGGGAACTGCCACCATGGACACTGCTACCATGAGCACTGTAACCATTGGCACTACCACTATGGGCACACTCACCATGGGTACTGTCACCATAGGTACTGTCACCATGAACACAGCCACAGTGAGCACTGTCACCGTGAGCACTGTCACCATGGGAACTGTCACCATGAGCACTGTCATCTTGGGAACCACCACCATGGACACTGCCACCATGAGCACTGTAACCATTGGCAGTGCCACCGTGGGCACAGTCACCATGGGTACTGTCACCATGGGCACTGTCACCATTGACACTGCCACAGTGAGCACTGTCACCGTGGGCACTGTCACCATGAGCACTGTCACCATGGGCACTGTCACCATGGACACTTTCACCATGGGCAGTGACTGTCACCATGGGCACTCTCACCATGGGCACTGTCAACATGGGCACTGTCACCATGGACCCAGTCACCATGGGCATTGTCACCATGGGCAGTGTCACCATGGGAACTCTCACCATGAGCACTGTAACCATGGGAAATGTCACCCTGGGCACTGTCACCATGGGCACTGTCACCATGGACACTGTCACCATGAGCACTATCATCATGGGCAGTGCCACCATAAGGAATTTCACCATGGGAACTCCACCCATGTACACCGCCAGCATGAGCACAGTCACCATGGGCAGTGTCACCATGAGCACTCTCACCATGGGCACTTTCAACATGGGCACTGTCACCATGAGAACTGCCACCATGAGCACTATCACCATGAGCACTATCACCAAGGGCATTGTCACCGTGGGCACTTTCTCCGTGAGCACTGTCACCATGGGCACTTTCAAAATGGCCAATGTCACCATGGGCAATCTCACCATGGACACTGTCATCATGAGCTCTGTTACCATTGAATCTGTCACCATGAGCACTGTCATCTTGGGAACTGCCACAATGGACACTGCCACCATGAGCACTGTAACCATTGGCACTGTTACCGTGCGCACTTTCACCATGGGAACTCTCACCATGAGTACTGTCACTGTGGACACTATCACCGTGAGCAATATCACAATGGGCACTGTCACCATGAGCAGTATCACCAAGGGCACTGTTACCGTGAACACCATTACCATAGGCACTATCACCATGAGCACTATCACCGTGTGCACTGTCACCATGAGCACTATCACCATGGGAAGTGTCACCATGGGCACTGTCAACATGAGCACTGTCACCATGGGAACTCTCACCATGAGCACTTTCACAATGGGAAATGTCACCATGGGCACTGTCACCATCGGCACTGTCACCATGGGAACTGTCACCATGAGCACTATCATCATGAGCACAATCACCATGGGCAGTGTCACCATGAGCAATATCACCAGGGGCAGTGTCACCATGAGCACTATCACCATGAGCACGAACACCATTGGAACTGTCACCATGTGCACTGTCAACATGAGCACTTACACCCTGGGAACTCTCACCATGGGCACTGTCACCATGGGCAGTGTCACCATGGACACTGTCACCATGAGCACTATCATCATGGGCAGTGCCATCATGAGGAATTTCACCATGGGAACTCCAACCATGTACACCGCCAGCATGAGCACAGTCACCATGGGCAGTGTCACCATGAGCACTGTCACCATGGGCACTTTCAACATGGCCAATGTCACCATGGGCACTGTCACCATGGACACTGTCATCATGAGCTCTGTTACCACGGACACTGCCACCATGAGCACTGTAACCATTGGCACTGCCACTGTGGTCACTGTCACCATGGGTACTGTCGCCATGGGCACTGTCACCATGGTCTGTGTCACTGTAAGCAATATCACCAAGGGCACTGTCACCATGAGCACTATTACCATGGACACTATCACCATGAGCACTATCATTGTGAGCACTGTCACCATTGACACTGTCACCATGAGCACATTCACCATGGACACTGTCACCATGAGCAATATCATCATGGGCAGTGCCACCATGAGGAATTTCACCATGTGAACTCCAACCATGTACACCGCCAGCATGAGCACAGTCACCATGGGCAGTGTCACGATGAGCACTGTCACCATGCAAACTTTCAACATGGGCATTGTCACCATGGACACTGTCACCATGGACACTGTCATCATGAGCCCTATTATCATGGGAACTGTCACCATGAGCACTGTCTTCTTGGGAACTGCCACCATGGACAATGCCACCATGAGCACTGTAACCATTGGCACTGCCACCGTGGGCACTGTCAACATGGGTACTGTCGCCATGGGCACTGTCACCATGGACATTGCCACAGTGTGCACTGTCACCGTGAGCACTGTCACCATGGGAACTCTCACGATGAGCACTGTCACCATTAGCACTATCACCATGGGAACTGTCACCATGGGAATGGTCACCATGGGCACTGTCAACATGACCGCTGTCACCATGGAAACTCTTGCCATGAGCACTGTCACCATTGGAAAAGTCACCATGGGCACTGTCACCATGGGAACTGTCACCATGGGAACTGTCCACATGAGCACTGTCACGATGGACACTGTCAGCATGTGCACTGTCACCATTGACACTGTCACAATGGGCACTGTCAACATGAGCATTGTCACCATGGGAACTCTCACTAAGAGCACTGTCAACATGGGAAATTTCATCATGGGCACTCTCACCATGGGCACTCTCACCATGGACACTGTCACCATGAGCACTATCATCATGGGCAGTGCCACCATGAGGAATTTCACCATGGGAACTCCAACCATGTACACCGCCAGCATGAGCACAGTCACCATGGGCAGTGTCTCCATGAGCACTGTCACCTTGGGCACTTTCAACATGGGCATTCTCACCATGGGGACTGTCACCATGGACACTGTCATCATGATCTCTGTAACCATGGGAATTGTCACCATGAGCACTGCCATCTTGGGAACTGCCACCATGGACACTGCTACCATGAGCACTGTAACCATTGGCACTACCACTATGGGCACACTCACCATGGGTACTGTCACCATAGGTACTGTCACCATGAACACAGCCACAGTGAGCACTGTCACCGTGAGCACTGTCACCATGGGAACTGTCACCATGAGCACTGTCATCTTGGGAACCACCACCATGGACACTGCCACCATGAGCACTGTAACCATTGGCAGTGCCACCGTGGGCACAGTCACCATGGGTACTGTCACCATGGGCACTGTCACCATTGACACTGCCATAGTGAGCACTGTCACCGTGGGCACTGTCACCATGAGCACTGTCACCATGGGCACTGTCACCATGGACACTTTCACCATGGACAGTGACTGTCACCATGGGCACTCTCACCATGGGCACTGTCAACATGGGCACTGTCACCATGGACCCAGTCACCATGGGCATTGTCACCATGGGCAGTGTCACCATGGGAACTCTCACCATGAGCACTGTAACCATGGGAAATGTCACCCTGGGCACTGTCACCATGGGCACTGTCACCATGGACACTGTCACCATGAGCACTATCATCATGGGCAGTGCCACCATAAGGAATTTCACCATGGGAACTCCACCCATGTACACCGCCAGCATGAGCACAGTCACCATGGGCAGTGTCACCATGAGCACTCTCACCATGGGCACTTTCAACATGGGCACTGTCACCATGAGAACTGCCACCATGAGCACTATCACCATGAGCACTATCACCAAGGGCATTGTCACCGTGGGCACTTTCTCCGTGAGCACTGTCACCATGGGCACTTTCAACATGGCCAATGTCACCATGGGCAATCTCACCATGGACACTGTCATCATGAGCTCTGTTACCATTGAATCTGTCACCATGAGCACTGTCATCTTGGGAACTGCCACAATGGACACTGCCACCATGAGCACTGTAACCATTGGCACTGTTACCGTGCGCACTTTCACCATGGGAACTGTCAATATGAGCACTGTCACTGTGGGCACTGTCTCCATGGGCACTCTAAGCATGGGCACTGTCACCATGGGCACTGTCAACATGAGCACTGTCACCATGGGCAGTGTCACCATGAGCAATATCAACAGGGGCACTGTCACTGTGAGCATTATTACCATGTGCACTATCACCATGTGCACTATCACCGTGAGCAATGTCACCGGGGGCACAGTCACCGTTTGCACTGTCACCATGAGCACTATCACCATGGGAAATGTCACCATGGGAACAGTCACCATGGGCACTGTCAATATGAGAACTGTCACCATGGGAACTGTCACCATGAGCACTGTCACCATGGGAAATGTCACCATGGGCACTGTCACCATGGGCACTATCACCATGCAGAGTGTCACAGTGGGCACTGTCACCATGGGCACTCTCACCATGGACACTGTCACCATGTGACCTGTCACCATGAGCACTATCACCGTGAGCACTGTCACCTTGGGCACTGTCACCATGAGCACTGTCACCATGGGCACTTTAACCATGGGAACTGTCACCATGAGCACTATCACCATGAGCACTATCACCATGGGCAGTGTCACCATGAGCAATATCACCATGGGCACTGTCACCGTCAGCACTCTTACCATGGGCACTATCACCAAGGGCACTGTCATCATGAGCAATGTCACCATGAGCAATGTCACCGTGGGCACTGTCACCATGAGAACTGTCACCATGGGCACTGTCACCATGGGAACTCTCACCATGAGTACTGTCACTGTGGACACTATCACCGTGAGCAATATCACAATGGGCACTGTCACCATGAGCAGTATCACCAAGGGCACTGTTACCGTGAACACCATTACCATAGGCACTATCACCATGAGCACTATCACCGTGTGCACTGTCACCATGAGCACTATCACCATGGGAAGTGTCACCATGGGCACTGTCAACATGAGCACTGTCACCATGGGAACTCTCACCATGAGCACTTTCACAATGGGAAATGTCACCATGGGCACTGTCACCATCGGCACTGTCACCATGGGAACTGTCACCATGAGCACTATCATCATGAGCACAATCACCATGGGCAGTGTCACCGTGAGCAATATCACCAGGGGCAGTGTCACCATGAGCACTATCACCATGAGCACGAACACCATTGGAACTGTCACCATGTGCACTGTCAACATGAGCACTTACACCCTGGGAACTCTCACCATGGGCACTGTCACCATGGGCAGTGTCACCATGGACACTGTCACCATGAGCACTATCATCATGGGCAGTGCCATCATGAGGAATTTCACCATGGGAACTCCAACCATGTACACCGCCAGCATGAGCACAGTCACCATGGGCAGTGTCACCATGAGCACTGTCACCATGGGCACTTTCAACATGGCCAATGTCACCATGGGCACTGTCACCATGGACACTGTCATCATGAGCTCTGTTACCACGGACACTGCCACCATGAGCACTGTAACCATTGGCACTGCCACTGTGGTCACTGTCACCATGGGTACTGTCACCATGGGCACTGTCACCATGGACACTGCCACAGTGAGCACTGTTACAGTGAGCACTGTCACCATGGGCACTGTCACCAAGGAACTCTCACCATGAGCACTGTCACCATGGAAAATGTCACCATGGGCAGTGTCACCACAGGCACTGTTACCATGGGCAGTGTCACCATGAGCACTATCACCATGGTCTTTGTCACTGTAAGCAATATCACCAAGGGCACTGTCACCATGAGCACTATTACCATGGACACTATCACCATGAGCACTATCATTGTGAGCACTGTCACCGTGAGCACTGTCACCATTGACACTGTCACCATGGGCACATTCACCATGGACACTGTCACCATGAGCAATATCATCATGGGCAGTGCCACCATGAGGAATTTCACCATGTGAACTCCAACCATGTACACCGCCAGCATGAGCACAGTCACCATGGGCAGTGTCACGATGAGCACTGTCACCATGCACACTTTCAACATGGGCATTGTCACCATGGACACTGTCACCATGAACACTGTCATCATGAGCCCTATTATCATGGGAACTGTCACCATGAGCACTGTCTTCTTGGGAACTGCCACCATGGACAATGCCACCATGAGCACTGTAACCATTGGCACTGCCACCGTGGGCACTGTCAACATGGGTACTGTCGCCATGGGCACTGTCACCATGGACATTGCCACAGTGTGCACTGTCACCGTGAGCACTGTCACCATGGGAACTCTCACGATGAGCACTGTCACCATTAGCACTATCACCATGGGAACTGTCACCATGGGAATGGTCACCATGGGCACTGTCAACATGACCGCTGTCACCATGGAAACTCTTGCCATGAGCACTGTCACCATTGGAAAAGTCACCATGGGCACTGTCACCATGGGAACTGTCACCATGGGCACTTTCAACATGGGCACTGTCACCACGCGAAATGTCACCATGAGCACTATGACCTTTATCACTATCACCATAAGCAGTATCACCAAAGGCACTGTCACCATGAGCACTATCACCGTGAGCACTATCACCATGAGCACTGTCACCATAAACACTGTCACCGGGACACTGTCAATATTAGCACTGTCACTGTGGGCAGTATCACCGTGAGCACTCTCACAATGGGCACTGTCACCATGGGCACTGTCACCATGGGCACTGTCACCATGAGCACTATCACCATGAGCACTATCACCAAGTGCACTGTCACCGTGAGAACTATTACCATAGGCACTATCACCATGAGCACAATCACCATGAGCACTATCACCCTGTGCACTGTCACCATAAGCAGGGTCACCATGAGAACTATCACCATGGTCACTGTCACCATGAGGACGGTCACAGTGGGCACTGTCAACATGAGCACTGTCACCATGGAAACTCTCACCATGAGCACTGTCACCATGGGAAAAGTCACCATGGGCACTGTCAACATGGGAACTGTCACCATGGGCACTTTCAACTTGGGCACTGTCACCATGCGAACTGTCACCATGAGCACTATGACCTTTAGCACTATCACCATGAGCACTGTCACCATAAACACTGTCACTGGGGGCACTGTCAACATTAGCACTGTCACTGTGGGCACTATCACGGTGAGCACTATTACAATGGGCACTGTCACCAAGGGCACTGTAACCATGAGCACTATCACCCTGTGCACTGTCATCATGTGCAGTGTCACCATGAGAACTATCACCATGGTGACTGTCACCATAGGAATGGTCACCATCGGCACTGTCAACATGAGCACTGTCACCGTGGGAACTCTCACCATGAGGACTGTCACCAGGGGAAATGTTACAATGGGCACTGTCACCATGGTAACTGTCACCCTGAGCACTGTCACCGTGGGCACTGTCACCATGGGCACTCTCACCATGGGCACAGTTACCATGCACACTGTCACCATGGGACTGTCACCATGGACATTGCCACAGTCAGCACTGTCACCGTGAGCACTGTCACCATGGGAAATGTCACCATGAGCACTGTCACCATGGGAACTGTCACCATGAGCACTGTCACCATGAGTACTATCACCATGGGAACTGTCACCATGGGAATGGTCACCATGGGCACTGTCAACATGAACACTGTCACCATGGAAACTCTCACCATGAGCACTGTCACAATGGGCACTGTCACCATGGGAACTGTCACCATGGGCACTTTCAACATGGGCACTGTCACCATGGGAACTGTCACCATGAGCACTATGACCTTTAGCACTATTACCATGAGCACTATCACCAAGGGCACTGTCACCATGAGCACTATCACCATGAGCACTGTCACCATAAACACTGTCACCGGGGGCACTGTCAATATTAGCACTGTCACTGTGGGCATTATCACCGTGAGCACTATCACAATGGGCACTGTCACCATGGGCCCTGTCACCATTAGCACTATCACCATGAGCACTATCACCATGTACACTGTCACCATGAGCAGGGTCACCATGAGAACTATCACCATGGTCACTGTCACCATGGGAACGGTCACCATGGGCACTGTTAACATGAGCACTGTCACCATGGAAACTCTCACCCTGAGCATTGTCACCATGGGAAATGTCACCATGGGCAATGTGACCATGGGCACTGTCACCATGGGAATTGTCACCATGAGCACTGTCACCATGGGCACTGTGACCATGGACACTGTCACCATGGGCACTGTCATCATGGGCACTCTCACCATGGGCACTGGCACAATGGACGCTGTCACCATGGGCACTGTCAACCTGAGCACTGTCACCATGGGATCTCTCACCATGAGCACTCTTATCATGTGAAATGTCAACATGGGCATTATCATTATGGGCACTGTCACCATGGGCAGTGTCACCATGAGCAGTGTCACCATGGACACTGTCTCCATGGGAACTGTCACCATAAGCACTATCACCGTGAGCACTATCACCATGAGGACTATCACCAAGGGCACTGTCATCGTGAGCACTATCACCGTGAGCACTGTCACTGTGGGCACAGTCACCGTGTGCACTGTCACCATGAGCACTCTCACCTTGGGAAATGCCAGCATGGGAACGGTCACCATGGGCACTCTCAAGATGAGCACTATCACCATGGGAAATCTCACCATGAGCACTGTCACCATGGGAATTGTCACCATGAGCACTCTCACCATAGGCACTGTTACCATGAGCACTGTCACCATGGGCACTGTCACCATGGTAAATGTCACCATGAGCTCTTTCACCTTGACCACTGTCAGCATGGGCTGTGTCACCATAAGCAATATCACCATGGGCAGTGTCACCATTAGCATTATTACCATGGACACTGTCACCATGAGCTCTATCATCGTGAGCACTGTCACCGTGGGCACTGTCAATGTGTGCACTGTCACCATAGGAAATCTCACCATGGGAAATGTCACGATGGGCACTAATACCATGGGAAGTGTCACCATGGGAACGGTCACCATGGCCGCTCTCACCATTGGCACTCTCACCATGGGCACTGTCACCATGGGCACTGTCAACATGAGCACTGTCACCATAGGAACTCTCACCATGAGCACTGTCACCATGAGAAATGTCACCATGGGCACTGTCACCATGGGCACTGTCACCATGGACACTGTCACCATGAGCACTATTATCATGGGCAGTGCCACCATAAGAAATTTCACCATGGGAACTCCACCCATGTACACCGCCAGCATGAGCACAGTCACCATGGGCAGTGTCACCATGAGCACTGTCACCATGGGCACTGTAACCATGGGAACTGTCACCATGAGCACTGTTACCGTGAGTACTATCTCCATGGGCAGTGTCACCGTGAGCAATATCACCATGAGCAATGTCACCGTGAGCACTCTTATACTGGGGACTGCCACCAAGGGCACTGTCTCCGTGATCACTGTCACCGTGAGCACTGGCACCATGGGCACTGTCACCATGGACACTGTCACAATGGGCACTGTCAACATGAGCACTGTCACCAAGGGAACTCTCACCATGAGCACTGTAACCATGGGAAATGTCACCATGGGCACTGTCACCATGGAAACTGTCACCATGAGCACTATCATCATGGGCAGTGCCACCATAAGGAATTTCACCATGGGAACTCCAACCATGTACACCGCTAGCATGAGCACAGTCATCATGGGCAGTGTCACCATGAACACTGTCACCATGAGCACTGTAACCATTGGCACTGCCACCTAGGGCACTGTCAGCATGGGTACTGTCACCATGGGCACTGTCACAATGGACATTGCCACAGTGACCACTGTCACCGTGAGCACTGTCACCATGGAAACTGTCACCATGAGCACTGTCACCAGTGACAGTGTCACCATGGGCACTGTCAACATGAGCAGTGTCACCATGGCATTATCACCATGAGCACAGTCACCATGGGAAATGTCACCATGGGCAGTGTCACCATGGGCACTCTCACCATGGGGAGTGTCACCATGAGCACTGTCACCATGGGCAGTGTCACCTTGAGCACTATCACCATGGGCACTTTCAACATGGGCACTCTCACCATGGGGACTGTCACCATGGACACTGTCATCATGATCTCTGTAACCATGGTAACTGTCACCATGAGCACTGCCATCTTGGGAACTGCCACCATGGACACTGCTACCGTGAGCACTGTAAACATTGGCACTACCACTATGGGCACACTCACCATGGGTACTGTCACCATAGGTACTGTCACCATGAACACAGCCACAGTGAGCACTGTCACAGTGAGCACTGTCACCATGGGAACTGTCACCATGAGCACTGTCATCTTGGGAACCACCACCATGGACACTGCCACCATGAGCACTGTAACCATTGGCAGTGCCACCGTGGGCACTGTCACCATGGGTACTGTCACCATGGGCACTGTCACCATTGATACTGCCACAGTGAGCACTGTCACCGTGGGCACTGTCACCATGAGCACTGTCACCATGGGCACTGTCACCATGGACACTTTCACCATGGGCAGTGACTGTCACCATGGGCACTCTCACCATGGGCACTGTCAACATGGGCACTGTCACCATGGACCCAGTCACCATGGGCATTGTCACCATGGGCAGTGTCACCATGGGAACTCTCACCATGAGCACTGTAACCATGGGAAGTGTCACCCTGGGCACTGTCACCATGGGCACTGTCACCATGGACACTGTCACCATGAGCACTATCATCATGGGCAGTGCCACCATAAGGAATTTCACCATGGGAACTCCACCCATGTACACCGCCAGCATGAGCACAGTCACCATGGGCAGTGTCACCATGAGCACTCTCACCATGGGCACTTTCAACATGGGCACTGTCACCATGAGAACTGCCACCATGAGCACTATCACCATGAGCACTATCACCAAGGGCATTGTCACCGTGAGCACTTTCTCCGTGAGCACTGTCACCATGGGCACTTTCAACATGGCCAATGTCACCATGGGTAATCTCACCATGGACACTGTCATCATGAGCTCTGTTACCATTGAAACTGTCACCATGAGCACTGTCATCTGGGGAACTGCCACAATGGACACTGCCACCATGAGCACTGTAACCATTGGCACTGTTACCGTGCGCACTTTCACCATGGGAACTGTCAATATGAGCACTGTCACTGTGGGCACTGTCTCCATGGGCACTCTAAGCATGGGCACTGTCACCATGGGCACTGTCAACATGAGCACTGTCACCATGGGCAGTGTCACCATGAGCAATATCAACATGGGCACTGTCACTGTGAGCACTATTACCATGTGCACTATCACCATGTGCACTATCACCGTGAGCAATGTCACCGGGGGAACAGTCACCGTTTGCACTGTCACCATGAGCACTATCACCATGGGAAATGTCACCATGGGAACGGTCACCATGGGCACTGTCAATATGAGCACTGTCACCATGGGAACTGTCACCATGAGCACTGTCACCATGGGAAATGTCACCATGGGCACTGTCACCATGGGCACTATCACCATGCAGAGTGTCACAGTGGGCACTGTCACCATGGGCACTCTCACCATGGACACTGTCACCATGTGAACTGTCACCATGAGCACTATCACCGTGAGCACTGTCACCTTGGGCACTGTCACCATGAGCACTGTCACCATGGGCACTTTAACCATGGGAACTGTCACCATGAGCACTATCACCATGAGCACTATCACCATGGGCAGTGTCACCATGAGCAATATCACCATGGGCACTGTCACCGTGAGCACTATTACCATGGGCACTATCACCAAGGGCACTGTCATCGTGAGCAATGTCACCATGAGCACTGTCACCGTGGGCACTGTCACCATGAGAACTGTCACCATGGGCACTGTCACCATGGGAACTCTCACCATGAGTACTGTCACTGTGGACACTATCACCGTGAGCAATATCACAATGGGCACTGTCACCATGAGCACTATCACCAAGGGCACTGTTACCGTGAACACCATTACCATAGGCACTATCACCATGAGCACTATCACCGTGTGCACTGTCACCATGAGCACTATCACCATGGGAAGTGTCACCATGGGCACTGTCAACATGAGCACTGTCACCATGGGAACTCTCACCATGAGCACTTTCACAATGGGAAATGTCACCATGGGCACTGTCACCATCGGCACTGTCACCATGGGAACTGTCACCATGAGCACTATCATCATGAGCACAATCACCATGGGCAGTGTCACCGTGAGCAATATCACCAGGGGCAGTGTCACCATGAGCACTATCACCATGAGCACGATCACCATGGGAACTGTCACCATGTGCACTGTCAACATGAGCACTTACACCCTGGGAACTCTCACCATGGGCACTGTCACCATGGGCAGTGTCACCATGGACACTGTCACCATGAGCACTATCATCATGGGCAGTGCCATCATGAGGAATTTCACCATGGGAACTCTAACCATGTACACCGCCAGCATGAGCACAGTCACCATGGGCAGTGTCACCATGAGCACTGTCACCATGGGCACTTTCAACATGGCCAATGTCACCATGGGCACTGTCACCATGGACACTGTCATCATGAGCTCTGTTACCACGGACACTGCCACCATGAGCACTGTAACCATTGGCACTGCCACTGTGGTCACTGTCACCATGGGTACTGTCACCATGGGCACTGTCACCATGGACACTGCCACAGTGAGCACTGTAACAGTGAGCACTGTCACCATGGGCACTGTCACCAAGGAACTCTCACCATGAGCACTGTCACCATGGAAAATGTCACCATGGGCAGTGTCACCACAGGCACAGTTACCATGGGCAGTGTCACCATGAGCACTATCACCATGGTCTGTGTCACCGTAAGGAATATCACCAAGGGCACTGTCACCATGAGCACTATTACCATGGACACTATCACCATGAGCACTATCATTGTGAGCACTGTCACCGTGAGCACTGTCACCATTGACACTCTCACCATGGGCACATTCACCATGGACACTGTCACCATGAGCAATATCACCATGGGAAATAACACCATGGGAACGGTCACCATGGGCACTCTCACCATGGGCACTGTCACCATGGGCACTGTCACCATGGACACTGTCAACATGGGCACTGTCAACATGAGCATTGTCACCATACGAACTCTCACCATGAGCACTGTCACCATGGGAAATGTCACCATGGGCACTGTCACCATGGGAACTGTCACCATGGACACTGTCACCATCAGCAGTATCATCATGGGCAGTGCCACCATAAGGAATTTCACCATGGGAACTCCAACCATGTACACCGTCAGCATGAGTACAGTCACCATGGGCAGTGTAACCATGAGCACTATCACCAAGGGCACTGTCACCATGAGCACTATCACCATGGGAAATGTCACCATGGGAACGGTCACCATGGGCACTGTCACCATGTGAACTTTCACCATGAGCACTATCACCAAGGGCACTGTCACCATGAGCACTGTCATCATGGGCACTTTCAACATGGGCACTGTCACCATGGAAACTCTCACCATGAGCACTTTCACAATGGGAAATGTAACCATGGGCACTGTCACCATCGGCACTGTCACCATGCGAACTGTCACCATGAGCACTATCACCATGAGCACAATCACCATGGGCAGTGTCACCGTGAGCAATATCACCAGGGGCAGTGTCACCATGAGCACTATCACCATGAGCACGATCACCATGGGAACTGTCACCGTGTGCACTGTCAACATGAGCACTTACACCATGGGAACTCTCACCATAGGCACTGTCACCATGGGCAGTGTCACGATGGACACTGTCACCATGAGCACTATCATCATGGGCAGTGCCCTCATGAGGAACTTCACCATGGGAACTCCAACCATGTACACCGCCAGCATGAGCACAGTCACCATGGGCGGTGTCACCATGAGCACTGTCACCATGGGTACTTTCAACATGGCCATTGTCACCATGGGCACTGTCACCATGGACACTGTCATCATGAGCTCTGTTACCACGGACACTGCCACCATGAGCACTGTAACCATTGGCACTGCCACTGTGGTCACTGTCACAATGGGTACTGTCACCATGGGCACTGTCACCATGGACACTGCCACAGTGAGCACTGTTACAGTGAGCACTGTCACCATGGGCACTGTCACCAAGGAACTTTCACCATGAGCACTGTCACCATGGAAAATGTCACCATGGGCAGTGTCACCACAGGCACTGTTACCATGGGCAGTGTCACCATGAGCACTATCACCATGGTCTGTGTCACTGTAAGCAATATCACCAAGGGCACTGTCACCATGAGCACTATTACCATGGACACTATCACCATGAGCACTATCATTGTGAGCACTGTCACCGTGAGCACTGTCACCATTGACACTGTCACCATGGGCACATTCACCATGGACACTGTCACCATGAGCAATATCATCATGGGCAGTGCCACCATGAGGAATTTCACCATGTGAACTCCAACCATGTACACCGCCAGCATGAGCACAGTCACCATGGGCAGTGTCACGATGAGCACTGTCACCATGCACACTTTCAACATGGGCATTGTCACCATGGACACTGTCACCATGAACACTGTCATCATGAGCCCTATTATCATGGGAACTGTCACCATGAGCACTGTCTTCTTGGGAACTGCCACCATGGACAATGCCACCATGAGCACTGTAACCATTGGCACTGCCACCGTGGGCACTGTCAACATGGGTACTGTCGCCATGGGCACTGTCACCATGGACATTGCCACAGTGTGCACTGTCACCGTGAGCTCTGTCACCGTGAGCACTATCACCATGAGCACTGTCACCATAAACACTGTCACCGGGACACTGTCAATATTAGCACTGTCACTGTGGGCAGTATCACCGTGAGCACTCTCACAATGGGCACTGTCACCATGGGCACTGTCACCATGGGCACTGTCACCATGAGCACTATCACCATGAGCACTATCACCAAGTGCACTGTCACCGTGAGAACTATTACCATAGGCACTATCACCATGAGCACAATCACCATGAGCACTATCACCCTGTGCACTGTCACCATAAGCAGGGTCACCATGAGAACTATCACCATGGTCACTGTCACCATGAGGACGGTCACAGTGGGCACTGTCAACATGAGCACTGTCACCATGGAAACTCTCACCATGAGCACTGTCACCATGGGAAAAGTCACCATGGGCACTGTCAACATGGGAACTGTCACCATGGGCACTTTCAACTTGGGCACTGTCACCATGCGAACTGTCACCATGAGCACTATGACCTTTAGCACTATCACCATGAGCACTGTCACCATAAACACTGTCACTGGGGGCACTGTCAACATTAGCACTGTCACTGTGGGCACTATCACGGTGAGCACTATTACAATGGGCACTGTCACCAAGGGCACTGTAACCATGAGCACTATCACCCTGTGCAATGTCATCATGTGCAGTGTCACCATGAGAACTATCACCATGGTGACTGTCACCATAGGAATGGTCACCATCGGCACTGTCAACATGAGCACTGTCACCGTGGGAACTCTCACCATGAGGACTGTCACCAGGGGAAATGTTACAATGGGCACTGTCACCATGGTAACTGTCACCCTGAGCACTGTCACCGTGGGCACTGTCACCATGGGCACTCTCACCATGGGCACAGTTACCATGCACACTGTCACCATGGGACTGTCACCATGGACATTGCCACAGTCAGCACTGTCACCGTGAGCACTGTCACCATGGGAAATGTCACCATGAGCACTGTCACCATGGGAACTGTCACCATGAGCACTGTCACCATGAGTACTATCACCATGGGAACTGTCACCATGGGAATGGTCACCATGGGCACTGTCAACATGAACACTGTCACCATGGAAACTCTCACCATGAGCACTGTCACAATGGGCACTGTCACCATGGGAACTGTCACCATGGGCACTTTCAACATGGGCACTGTCACCATGGGAACTGTCACCATGAGCACTATGACCTTTAGCACTATTACCATGAGCACTATCACCAAGGGCACTGTCACCATGAGCACTATCACCATGAGCACTGTCACCATAAACACTGTCACCGGGGGCACTGTCAATATTAGCACTGTCACTGTGGGCATTATCACCGTGAGCACTATCACAATGGGCACTGTCACCATGGGCCCTGTCACCATTAGCACTATCACCATGAGCACTATCACCATGTACACTGTCACCATGAGCAGGGTCACCATGAGAACTATCACCATGGTCACTGTCACCATGGGAACGGTCACCATGGGCACTGTTAACATGAGCACTGTCACCATGGAAACTCTCACCCTGAGCATTGTCACCATGGGAAATGTCACCATGGGCAATGTGACCATGGGCACTGTCACCATGGGAATTGTCACCATGAGCACTGTCACCATGGGCACTGTGACCATGGACACTGTCACCATGGGCACTGTCATCATGGGCACTCTCACCATGGGCACTGGCACAATGGACGCTGTCACCATGGGCACTGTCAACCTGAGCACTGTCACCATGGGATCTCTCACCATGAGCACTCTTATCATGTGAAATGTCAACATGGGCATTATCATTATGGGCACTGTCACCATGGGCAGTGTCACCATGAGCAGTGTCACCATGGACACTGTCTCCATGGGAACTGTCACCATAAGCACTATCACCGTGAGCACTATCACCATGAGGACTATCACCAAGGGCACTGTCATCGTGAGCACTATCACCGTGAGCACTGTCACTGTGGGCACAGTCACCGTGTGCACTGTCACCATGAGCACTCTCACCTTGGGAAATGCCATCATGGGAATGGTCACCATGGGCACTCTCAAGATGAGCACTATCACCATGGGAAATCTCACCATGAGCACTGTCACCATGGGAATTGTCACCATGAGCACTCTCACCATAGGCACTGTTACCATGAGCACTGTCACCATGGGCACTGTCACCATGGTAAATGTCACCATGAGCTCTTTCACCTTGACCACTGTCAGCATGGGCTGTGTCACCATAAGCAATATCACCATGGGCAGTGTCACCATTAGCATTATTACCATGGACACTGTCACCATGAGCTCTATCATCGTGAGCACTGTCACCGTGGGCACTGTCAATGTGTGCACTGTCACCATAGGAAATCTCACCATGGGAAATGTCACGATGGGCACTAATACCATGGGAAGTGTCACCATGGGAACGGTCACCATGGCCGCTCTCACCATTGGCACTCTCACCATGGGCACTGTCACCATGGGCACTGTCAACATGAGCACTGTCACCATAGGAACTCTCACCATGAGCACTGTCACCATGAGAAATGTCACCATGGGCACTGTCACCATGGGCACTGTCACCATGGACACTGTCACCATGAGCACTATTATCATGGGCAGTGCCACCATAAGAAATTTCACCATGGGAACTCCACCCATGTACACCGCCAGCATGAGCACAGTCACCATGGGCAGTGTCACCATGAGCACTGTCACCATGGGCACTGTAACCATGGGAACTGTCACCATGAGCACTGTTACCGTGAGTACTATCTCCATGGGCAGTGTCACCGTGAGCAATATCACCATGAGCAATGTCACCGTGAGCACTCTTATACTGGGGACTGCCACCAAGGGCACTGTCTCCGTGATCACTGTCACCGTGAGCACTGGCACCATGGGCACTGTCACCATGGACACTGTCACAATGGGCACTGTCAACATGAGCACTGTCACCAAGGGAAATCTCACCATGAGCACTGTAACCATGGGAAATGTCACCATGGGCACTGTCACCATGGAAACTGTCACCATGAGCACTATCATCATGGGCAGTGCCACCATAAGGAATTTCACCATGGGAACTCCAACCATGTACACCGCTAGCATGAGCACAGTCATCATGGGCAGTGTCACCATGAACACTGTCACCATGAGCACTGTAACCATTGGCACTGCCACCTAGGGCACTGTCAGCATGGGTACTGTCACCATGGGCACTGTCACCATGGACATTGCCACAGTGACCACTGTCACCGTGAGCACTGTCACCATGGAAACTGTCACCATGAGCACTGTCACCAGTGACAGTGTCACCATGGGCACTGTCAACATGAGCAGTGTCACCATGGCATTATCACCATGAGCACAGTCACCATGGGAAATGTCACCATGGGCAGTGTCACCATGGGCACTCTCACCATGGGGAGTGTCACCATGAGCACTGTCACCATGGGCAGTGTCACCTTGAGCACTATCACCAAGGGCACTTTCAACATGGGCACTCTCACCATGGGGACTGTCACCATGGACACTGTCATCATGATCTCTGTAACCATGGTAACTGTCACCATGAGCACTGCCATCTTGGGAACTGCCACCATGGACACTGCTACCATGAGCACTGTAAACATTGGCACTACCACTATGGGCACACTCACCATGGGTACTGTCACCATAGGTACTGTCACCATGAACACAGCCACAGTGAGCACTGTCACAGTGAGCACTGTCACCATGGGAACTGTCACCATGAGCACTGTCATCTTGGGAACCACCACCATGGACACTGCCACCATGAGCACTGTAACCATTGGCAGTGCCACCGTGGGCACTGTCACCATGGGTACTGTCACCATGGGCACTGTCACCATTGATACTGCCACAGTGAGCACTGTCACCGTGGGCACTGTCACCATGAGCACTGTCACCATGGGCACTGTCACCATGGACACTTTCACCATGGGCAGTGACTGTCACCATGGGCACTCTCACCATGGGCACTGTCAACATGGGCACTGTCACCATGGACCCAGTCACCATGGGCATTGTCACCATGGGCAGTGTCACCATGGGAACTCTCACCATGAGCACTGTAACCATGGGAAGTGTCACCCTGGGCACTGTCACCATGGGCACTGTCACCATGGACACTGTCACCATGAGCACTATCATCATGGGCAGTGCCACCATAAGGAATTTCACCATGGGAACTCCACCCATGTACACCGCCAGCATGAGCACAGTCACCATGGGCAGTGTCACCATGAGCACTCTCACCATGGGCACTTTCAACATGGGCACTGTCACCATGAGAACTGCCACCATGAGCACTATCACCATGAGCACTATCACCAAGGGCATTGTCACCGTGAGCACTTTCTCCGTGAGCACTGTCACCATGGGCACTTTCAACATGGCCAATGTCACCATGGGCAATCTCACCATGGACACTGTCATCATGAGCTCTGTTACCATTGAAACTGTCACCATGAGCACTGTCATCTGGGGAACTGCCACAATGGACACTGCCACCATGAGCACTGTAACCATTGGCACTGTTACCGTGCGCACTTTCACCATGGGAACTGTCAATATGAGCACTGTCACTGTGGGCACTGTCTCCATGGGCACTCTAAGCATGGGCACTGTCACCATGGGCACTGTCAACATGAGCACTGTCACCATGGGCAGTGTCACCATGAGCAATATCAACATGGGCACTGTCACTGTGAGCACTATTACCATGTGCACTATCACCATGTGCACTATCACCGTGAGCAATGTCACCGGGGGCACAGTCACCGTTTGCACTGTCACCATGAGCACTATCACCATGGGAAATGTCACCATGGGAACGGTCACCATGGGCACTGTCAATATGAGCACTGTCACCATGGGAACTGTCACCATGAGCACTGTCACCATGGGAAATGTCACCATGGGCACTGTCACCATGGGCACTATCACCATGCAGAGTGTCACAGTGGGCACTGTCACCATGGGCACTCTCACCATGGACACTGTCACCATGTGAACTGTCACCATGAGCACTATCACCGTGAGCACTGTCACCTTGGGCACTGTCACCATGAGCACTGTCACCATGGGCACTTTAACCATGGGAACTGTCACCATGAGCACTATCACCATGAGCACTATCACCATGGGCAGTGTCACCATGAGCAATATCACCATGGGCACTGTCACCGTGAGCACTATTACCATGGGCACTATCACCAAGGGCACTGTCATCGTGAGCAATGTCACCATGAGCACTGTCACCGTGGGCACTGTCACCATGAGAACTGTCACCATGGGCACTGTCACCATGGGAACTCTCACCATGAGTACTGTCACTGTGGACACTATCACCGTGAGCAATATCACAATGGGCACTGTCACCATGAGCACTATCACCAAGGGCACTGTTACCGTGAACACCATTACCATAGGCACTATCACCATGAGCACTATCACCGTGTGCACTGTCACCATGAGCACTATCACCATGGGAAGTGTCACCATGGGCACTGTCAACATGAGCACTGTCACCATGGGAACTCTCACCATGAGCACTTTCACAATGGGAAATGTCACCATGGGCACTGTCACCATCGGCACTGTCACCATGGGAAGTGTCACCATGAGCACTATCATCATGAGCACAATCACCATGGGCAGTGTCACCGTGAGCAATATCACCAGGGGCAGTGTCACCATGAGCACTATCACCATGAGCACGATCACCATGGGAACTGTCACCATGTGCACTGTCAACATGAGCACTTACACCCTGGGAACTCTCACCATGGGCACTGTCACCATGGGCAGTGTCAACATGGACACTGTCACCATGAGCACTATCATCATGGGCAGTGCCATCATGAGGAATTTCACCATGGGAACTCTAACCATGTACACCGCCAGCATGAGCACAGTCACCATGGGCAGTGTCACCATGAGCACTGTCACCATGGGCACTTTCAACATGCCCAATGTCACCATGGGCACTGTCACCATGGACACTGTCATCATGAGCTCTGTTACCACGGACACTGCCACCATGAGCACTGTAACCATTGGCACTGCCACTGTGGTCACTGTCACCATGGGTACTGTCACCATGGGCACTGTCACCATGGACACTGCCACAGTGAGCACTGTAACAGTGAGCACTGTCACCATGGGCACTGTCACCAAGGAACTCTCACCATGAGCACTGTCACCATGGAAAATGTCACCATGGGCAGTGTCACCACAAGCACAGTTACCATGGGCAGTGTCACCATGAGCACTATCACCATGGTCTGTGTCACCGTAAGGAATATCACCAAGGGCACTGTCACCATAAGCACTATTACCATGGACACTATCACCATGAGCACTATCATTGTGAGCACTGTCACCGTGAGCACTGTCACCATTGACACTCTCACCATGGGCACATTCACCATGGACACTGTCACCATGAGCAATATCACCATGGGAAATAACACCATGGGAACGGTCACCATGGGCACTCTCACCATGGGCACTGTCACCATGGGCACTGTCACCATGGACACTGTCAACATGGGCACTGTCAACATGAGCATTGTCACCATACGAACTCTCACCATGAGCACTGTCACCATGGGAAATGTCACCATGGGCACTGTCACCATGGGAACTGTCACCATGGACACTGTCACCATCAGCAGTATCATCATGGGCAGTGCCACCATAAGGAATTTCACCATGGGAACTCCAACCATGTACACCGTCAGCATGAGAACAGTCACCATGGGCAGTGTAACCATGAGCACTATCACCAAGGGCACTGTCACCATGAGCACTATCACCATGGGAAATGTCACCATGGGAACGGTCACCATGGGCACTGTCACCATGTGAACTTTCACCATGAGCACTATCACCAAGGGCACTGTCACCATGAGCACTGTCACCATGGGCACTTTCAACATGGGCACTGTCACCATAGGCAATGTCACCATGGGCACTGTCACCATGGGCACTGTCACCATGGACACTTTCACCATGGGCAGTGACTGTCACCATGGGCACTGTCACCATGGGCACTGTCACCATGGGCACTGTCACCATGGACCCAGTCACCATGGGCATTGTCACCATGGGCAGTGTCACCATGGGAACTCTCACCATGAGCACTGTCACCATGGGAAATGTCACCCTGGGCACTGTCACCATGGGCACTGTCACCATGGACCCAGTCACCATGAGAACTGTCACCATGGACACTGTCACCATGAGCACTATCATCATGGGAAATGTCACCATGGGCACTGTCACCATGGGCACTATCACCATGCAAAGTGACACAGTGGGCCCTGTCACCATGGGCACTGTCACCATGGACACTGTCACCATGAGCACTATCATCATGGGCAGTGCCACCATAAGGAATTTCACCATGGGAACTCCACCCATGTACACCGCCAGCATGAGCACAGTCACCATGGGCAGTGTCACCATGAGCACTCTCACCATGGGCACTTTCAACACGGCCAATGTCACCATGGGCACTCTCACCATGGACACTGTCATCATGAGCACTATAACCATTGGCACTGTTACCGTGCGCACTTTCACCATGGGAACTGTCAATATGAGCACTGTCACTGTGGGCACTGTCTCCATGGGCACTCTCACCATGGGCACTGTCACCATGGACACTGTCACCATGGGCACTGTCAACATGAGCACTGTCACCATGGGCAGTGTCACCGTGAGCAATATCAACATGGGCACTGTCACTGTGAGCACTATTACCATGTGCACTCTCACCATGTGCACTATCACCGTGAGCACTGTCACCGGGGGCACTGTCACCGTTTGCACTGTCACCATGAGCACTATCACCATGGGAAATGTCACCATGGGAACGGTCACCATGGGCACTGTCAAGATGAGCACTGTCACCATGGGAATTGTCACCATGAGCACTGTCACCATGGGAAATGTCACCATGGGCTCTGTCACCATGGGCACTATCACCATGCAAAGTGTCACAGTGGGCACTGTCACCATGGGCACTCTCACCATGGACACTGTCACCATGTGAACTGTCACCATGAGCACTATCACCGTGAGCACTGTCACCTTGGGCACTGTCACCATGAGCACTGTCACCATGGGCACTTTAACCATGGGAACTGTCACCATGAGCACTATCACCATGAGCACTGTCACCATGAGCAATATCACCATGGTCTGTGTCACCGTAAGCAATATCACCAAGGGCACTGTCACCATGAGCACTATTACCATGGACACTATCACCATGAGCACTATCATTGTGAGCACTGTCACCGTGAGCACTATCACCATTGACACTGTCACCATGGGCACATTCACCATGGACACTGTCACCATGAGCAATATCATCCTGGGCAGTGCCACCATGAGGAATTTCACCATGGGAACTCCAACCATGTACACCGCCAGCATGAGCACAGTCACCATGGGCAGTGTCACGATGAGCACTGTCACCATGCACACTTTCAACATGGGCATTGTCACCATGGACACTGTCACCATGGACACTCTCATCATGAGCCCTATTATCATGGGAACTGTCACCATGAGCACTGTCTTCTTGGGAACTGCCACCATGGACAATGCCACCATGAGCACTGTAACCATTGGCACTGCCACCGTGGGCACTGTCAACATGGGTACTGTCGCCATGGGCACTGTCACCATGGACATTGCCACAGTGAGCACTGTCACCGTGAGCACTGTCACCATGGGAACTCTCACGATGAGCACTGTCACCATTAGCACTATCACCATGGGAACTGTCACCATGGGAATGGTCACCATGGGCACTGTCAACATGACCGCTGTCACCATGGAAACTCTCGCCATGAGCACTGTCACCATTGGAAAAGTCACCATGGGCACTGTCACCATGGGAACTGTCACCATGGGCACTTTCAACATGTGCACTGTCACCACGCGAAATGTCACCATGAGCAGTATGACCTTTATCACTATCACCATAAGCAGTATCACCAAAGGCACTGTCACCATGAGCACTATCACCGTGAGCACTATCACCATGAGCACTGTCACCATAAACACTGTCACCGGGGCACTGTCAATATTAGCACTGTCACTGTGGGAAGTATCACCGTGAGCACTCTCACAATGGGCACTGTCACCATGGGCACTGTCACCATGAGCACTATCACCATGAGCACTATCACCAAGTGCACTGTCACCGTGAGAACTATTACCATAGGCACTATCACCATGAGCACAATCACCATGAGCACTATCACCCTGTGCACTGTCACCATAAGCAGGGTCACCATGAGAACTATCACCATGGTCACTGTCACCATGAGGACGGTCACAGTGGGCACTGTCAACATGAGCACTGTCACCATGGAAACTCTCACCATGAGCACTGTCACCATGGGAAAAGTCACCATGAGCACTGTCAACATGGGAACTGTCACCATGGGCAATTTCAGCTTGGGCACTGTCACCATGCGAACTGTCACCATGAGCACTATGACCTTTAGCACTATCACCATGAGCACTGTCACCGTAAACACTGTCACCGGGGGCACTGTCAATATTAGCACTGTCACTGTGGGCACTATCACGGTGAGCACTATTACAATGGGCACTGTCACCAAGGGCACTGTAACCATGAGCACTATCACCCTGTGCACTGTCATCATGTGCAGTGTCACCATGAGAACTATCACCATGGTGACTGTCACCATAGGAATGGTCACCATCGGCACTGTCAACATGAGCACTGTCACCATGGGAACTCTCACCATGAGGACTGTCACCAGCGGAAATGTTACAATGGGCAATGTCACCATGGTAACTGTCACCCTGAGCACTGTCACCGTGGGCACTGTCACCATGGGCACTCTCACCATGGGCACAGTTACCATGCACACTGTCACCATGGGACTGTCACCATGGACATTGCCACAGTCAGCACTGTCACCGTGAGCACTGTCACCATGGGAAATGTCACCATGAGCACTGTCACCATGGGAACTGTCACCATGAGCACTGTCACCATGAGTACTATCACCATGGGAACTGTCACCATGGGAATGGTCACCATGGGCACTGTCAACATGAACACTGTCACCATGGAAACTCTCACCATGAGCACTGTCACAATGGGCACTGTCACCATGGGAACTGTCACCATGGGCACTTTCAACATGGGCACTGTCACCATGGGAACTGTCACCATGAGCACTATGACCTTTAGCACTATTACCATGAGCACTATCACCAAGGGCACTGTCACCATGAGCACTATCACCATGAGCACTGTCACCATAAACACTGTCACCGGGGGCACTGTCAATATTAGCACTGTCACTGTGGGCATTATCACCGTGAGCACTATCACAATGGGCACTGTCACCATGGGCCCTGTCACCATTAGCACTATCACCATGAGCACTATCACCATGTACACTGTCACCATGAGCAGGGTCACCATGAGAACTATCACCATGGTCACTGTCACCATGGGAACGGTCACCATGGGCACTGTTAACATGAGCACTGTCACCATGGAAACTCTCACCCTGAGCATTGTCACCATGGGAAATGTCACCATGGGCAATGTGACCATGGGCACTGTCACCATGGGAATTGTCACCATGAGCACTGTCACCATGGGCACTGTGACCATGGACACTGTCACCATGGGCACTGTCATCATGGGCACTCTCACCATGGGCACTGGCACAATGGACGCTGTCACCATGGGCACTGTCAACCTGAGCACTGTCACCATGGGATCTCTCACCATGAGCACTGTTATCATGTGAAATGTCAACATGGGCATTATCATTATGGGCACTGTCACCATGGGCAGTGTCAAGATGAGCAGTGTCACCATGGACACTGTCTCCATGGGAACTGTCACCATAAGCACTATCACCGTGAGCACTATCACCAAGGGCACTGTCATCGTGAGCACTATCACCGTGAGCACTGTCACTGTGGGCACAGTCACCGTGTGCACTGTCACCATGAGCACTCTCACCTTGGGAAATGCCCTCATGGGAACAGTCACCATGGGCACTCTCAAGATGAGCACTATCACCATGGAAAATCTCACCATGAGCACTGTCACCATGGGAATTGTCACCATGAGCACTCTCACCATAGGCACTGTTACCATGAGCACTGTCACCATGGGCACTGTCACCATGGTAAATGTCACCATGAGCTCTTTCACCTTGACCACTGTCAGCATGGGCTGTGTCACCATAAGCAATATCACCATGGGCAGTGTCACCATTAGCATTATTACCATGGACACTGTCACCATGAGCTCTATCATCGTGAGCACTGTCACCGTGGGCACTGTCAATGTGTGCACTGTCACCATAGGAAATCTCACCATGGGAAATGTCACGATGGGAACTAATACCATGGGAAGTGTCACCATGGGAACGGTCACCATGGCCGCTCTCACCATTGGCACTCTCACCATGGGCACTGTCACCATGGGCACTGTCAACATGAGCACTGTCACCATAGAAACTCTCACCATGAGCACTGTCACCATGAGAAATGTCACCATGGGCAATGTCACCATGGGCACTGTCACCATGGACACTGTCACCATGAGCACTATTATCATGGGCAGTGCCACCATAAGAAATTTCACCATGGGAACTCCACCCATGTACACCGCCAGCATGAGCACAGTCACCATGGGCCGTGTCACCCTGAGCACTGTCACCATGGGCACTGTAACCATGGGAACTGTCACCATGAGCACTGTTACCGTGAGTACTATCTCCATGGGCAGTGTCACCGTGAGCAATATCACCATGAGCAATGTCACCGTGAGCACTCTTATACTGGGGACTACCACCAAGGGCACTGTCTCCGTGATCACTGTCACCGTGAGCACTGGCACCATGGGCACTGTCACCATGGACACTGTCACAATGGGCACTGTCAACATGAGCACTGTCACCAAGGGAACTCTCACCATGAGCACTGTAACCATGGGAAATGTCACCATGGGCACTTTCACCATGGAAACTGTCACCATGAGCACTATCATCATGGGCAGTGCCACCATACGGAATTTCACCATGGGAACTCCAACCATGTACACCGCTAGCATGAGCACAGTCATCATGGGCAGTGTCACCATGAACACTGTCACCATGAGCACTGTAACCATTGGCACTGCCACCTAGGGCACTGTCAGCATGGGTACTGTCACCATGGGCACTGTCACCATGGACATTGCCACAGTGACCACTGTCACCGTGAGCACTGTCACCATGGAAACTGTCACCATGAGCACTGTCACCAGTGACAGTGTCACCATGGGCACTGTCAACATGAGCAGTGTCACCATGGAATTATCACCATGAGCACAGTCACCATGGGAAATGTCACCATGGGCAGTGTCACCATGGGCACTCTCACCATGGGGAGTGTCACCATGAGCACTGTCACCATGGGCAGTGTCACCTTGAGCACTATCACCAAGGGCACTGTCACCGTGAGCACTATCACAGTGAGCACTGTCACCATGGGTACTGTCACCGTGTGCACTGTCACCATGAGCACTGTCACCATGAGCACTATCACCATGGGAACGGTCACCATGGCCACTGTCACCATGGGAACTGTCCACATGAGCACTGTCACGATGGACACTGTCAGCATGGGCACTGTCACCATTGACACTGTCACAATGGGCACTGTCAACATGAGCATTGTCACCATGGGAACTCTCACTAAGAGCACTGTCAACATGGGAAATTTCATCATGGGCACTCTCACCATGGGCACTCTCACCATGGGCACTCTCACCATGGACACTGTCACCATGAGCACTATCATCATGGGCAGTGCCACCATGAGGAATTTCACCATGGGAACTCCAGCCATGTACACCGCCAGCATGAGTACAGTCACCATGGGCAGTGTCTCCATGAGCACTGTCACCTTGGGCACTTTCAACATGGGCACTCTCACCATGGGGACTGTCACCATGGACACTGTCATCATGATCTCTGTAACCATGGTAACTGTCACCATGAGCACTGCCATCTTGGGAACTGCCACCATGGACACTGCTACCATGAGCACTGTAAACATTGGCACTACCACTATGGGCACACTCTCCATGGGTACTGTCACCATAGGTACTGTCACTATGAACACAGCCACAGTGAGCACTGTCACAGTGAGCACTGTCACCATGGGAACTGTCACCATGAGCACTGTCATCTTGGGAACCACCACCATGGACACTGACACCATGAGCACTGTAACCATTGGCAGTGCCACCGTGTGCACAGTCACCATGGGTACTGTCACCATGGGCACTGTCACCATTGATACTGCCACAGTGAGCACTGTCACCGTGGGCACTGTCACCATGAGCACTGTCACCATGGGCACTGTCACCATGGACACTTTCACCATGGGCAGTGACTGTCACCATGGGCACTCTCACCATGGGCACTGTCAACATGGGCACTGTCACCATGGACCCAGTCACCATGGGCATTGTCACCATGGGCAGTGTCACCATGGGAACTCTCACCATGAGCACTGTAACCATGGGAAATGTCACCCTGGGCACTGTCACCATGGGCACTGTCACCATGGACACTGTCACCATGAGCACTATCATCATGGGCAGTGCCACCATAAGGAATTTCACCATGGGAACTCCACCCATGTACACCGCCAGCATGAGCACAGTCACCATGGGCAGTGTCACCATGAGCACTCTCACCATGGGCACTTTCAACATGGGCACTGTCACCATGAGAACTGCCACCATGAGCACTATCACCATGAGCACTATCACCAAGGGCATTGTCACCGTGAGCACTTTCTCCGTGAGCACTGTCACCATGGGCACTTTCAACATGGCCAATGTCACCATGGGCAATCTCACCATGGACACTGTCATCATGAGCTCTGTTACCATTGAAACTGTCACCATGAGCACTGTCATCTTGGGAACTGCCACAATGGACACTGCCACCATGAGCACTGTAACCATTGGCACTGTTACCGTGCGCACTTTCACCATGGGAACTGTCAATATGAGCACTGTCACTGTGGGCACTGTCTCCATGGGCACTCTAAGCATGGGCACTGTCACCATGGGCACTGTCAACATGAGCACTGTCACCATGGGCAGTGTCACCATGAGCAATATCAACATGGGCACTGTCACTGTGAGCACTATTACCATGTGCACTATCACCATGTGCACTATCACCGTGAGCAATGTCACCGGGGGCACAGTCACCGTTTGCACTGTCACCATGAGCACTATCACCATGGGAAATGTCACCATGGGAACGGTCACCATGGGCACTGTCAATATGAGAACTGTCACCATGGGAACTGTCACCATGAGCACTGTCACCATGGGAAATGTCACCATGGGCACTGTCACCATGGGCACTATCACCATGCAGAGTGTCACAGTGGGCACTGTCACCATGGGCACTCTCACCATGGACACTGTCACCATGTGAACTGTCACCATGAGCACTATCACCGTGAGCACTGTCACCTTGGGCACTGTCACCATGAGCACTGTCACCATGGGCACTTTAACCATGGGAACTGTCACCATGAGCACTATCACCATGAGCACTATCACCATGGGCAGTGTCACCATGAGCAATATCACCATGGGCACTGTCACCGTGAGCACTATTACCATGGGCACTATCACCAAGGGCACTGTCATCGTGAGCAATGTCACCATGAGCACTGTCACCGTGGGCACTGTCACCATGAGAACTGTCACCATGGGCACTGTCACCATGGGAACTCTCACCATGAGTACTGTCACTGTGGACACTATCACCGTGAGCAATATCACAATGGGAACTGTCACCATGAGCACTATCACCAAGGGCACTGTTACCGTGAACACCATTACCATAGGTACTATCACCATGAGCACTATCACCGTGTGCACTGTCACCATGAGCACTATCACCATGGGAAGTGTCACCATGGGCACTGTCAACATGAGCACTGTCACCATGGGAACTCTCACCATGAGCACTTTCACAATGGGAAATGTCACCATGGGCACTGTCACCATCGGCACTGTCACCATGGGAACTGTCACCATGAGCACTATCATCATGAGCACAATCACCATGGGCAGTGTCACCGTGAGCAATATCACCAGGGGCAGTGTCACCATGAGCACTATCACCATGAGCACGATCACCATGGGAACTGTCACCATGTGCACTGTCAACATGAGCACTTACACCCTGGGAACTCTCACCATGGGCACTGTCACCATGGGCAGTGTCACCATGGACACTGTCACCATGAGCACTATCATCATGGGCAGTGCCATCATGAGGAATTTCACCATGGGAACTCCAACCATGTACACCGCCAGCATGAGCACAGTCACCATGGGCAGTGTCACCATGAGCACTGTCACCATGGGCACTTTCAAGATGGCCAATGTCACCATGGGCACTGTCACCATGGACACTGTCATCATGAGTTCTGTTACCACGGACACTGCCACCATGAGCACTGTAACCATTGGCACTGCCACTGTGGTCACTGTCACCATGGGTACTGTCACCATGGGCACTGTCACCATGGACACTGCCACAGTGAGCACTGTTACAGTGAGCACTGTCACCATGGGCACTGTCACCAAGGAACTCTCACCATGAGCACTGTCACCATGGAAAATGTCACCATGGGCAGTGTCACCACAGGCACTGTTACCATGGGCAGTGTCACCATGAGCACTATCACCATGGTCTGTGTCACCGTAAGCAATATCACCAAGGGCACTGTCACCATGAGCACTATTACCATGGACACTATCACCATGAGCACTATCATTGTGAGCACTGTCACCGTGAGCACTGTCACCGTGTACACTGTCACCATGAGCACTGTCACCATGAGCAATATCACCATGGGAAGTAACACCATGGGAACGGTCACCATGGGCACTCTCACCATCGGCACTGTCACCATGGGCACTGTCACCATGGACACTGTCAACATGGGCACTGTCAACATGAGCATTGTCACCATACGAACTCTCACCATGAGCATTGTCACAATGGGAAATGTCACCATGGGCACTGTCACCATGGGAACTGTCACCATGGACACTGTCACCATCAGCACTATCATCATGGGCAGTGCCACCATAAGGAATTTCACCATGGGAACTCCAACCATGTACACCGCCAGCATGAGAACAGTCACAATGGGCAGTGTAACCATGAGCACTATCACCAAGGGCACTGTCACCATGAGCACTATCACCATGGGAAATGTCACCATGGGAACGGTCACCATGGGCACTGTCACCATGTGAACTTTCACCATGAGCACTATCACCAAGGGCACTGTCACCATGAGCACTGTCACCATGGGCACTTTCAACATGGGCACTGTCACCATAGGCAATGTCACCATGGGCACTGTCACCATGGGCACTGTCACCATGGACACTTTCACCATGGGCAGTGACTGTCACCATGGGCACTCTCACCATGGGCACTGTCACCATGGGCACTGTCACCATGGATCCAGTCACCATGGGCATTGTCACCATGGGCAGTGTCACCATGGGAACTCGCACCATGAGCACTGTAACCATGGGAAATGTCACCCTGGGCACTGTCACCATGGGCACTGTCACCATGGACCCAGTCACCATGAGAACTGTCACCATGGACACTGTCACCATGAGCACTATCATCATGGGAAATGTCACCATGGGCACTGTCACCATGGGCACTACCCCATGCAAAGTGTCACAGTGGGCCCTGTCACCATGGGCACTGTCACCATGGACACTGTCACCATGAGCACTATCATCATGGGCAGTGCCACCATAAGGAATTTCACCATGGGAACTCCACCCATGTACACCGCCAGCATGAGCACAGTCACCATGGGCAGTGTCACCATGAGCACTCTCACCATGGGCACTTTCAACACGGCCAATGTCACCATGGGCACTCTCACCATGGACACTGTCATCATGAGCACTGTAACCATTGGCACTGTTACTGTGCGCACTTTCACCATGGGAACTGTCAATATGAGCACTGTCACTGTGGGCACTGTCTCCATGGGCACTCTCACCATGGGCACTGTCACCATGGACACTGTCACCATGGGCACTGTCAACATGAGCACTGTCACCATGGGCAGTGTCACCGTGAGCAATATCAACATGGGCACTGTCACTGTGAGCACTATTACCATGTGCACTCTCACCATGTGCACTATCACCGTGAGCACTGTCACCGGGGGCACTGTCACCGTTTGCACTGTCACCATGAGCACTATCACCATGGGAAATGTCACCATGGGAACGGTCACCATGGGCACTGTCAAGATGAGCACTGTCACCATGGGAATTGTCACCATGAGCACTGTCACCATGGGAAATGTCACCATGGGCACTGTCACCATGGGCACTATCACCATGCAAAGTGTCACAGTGGGCACTGTCACCATGGGCACTCTCACCATGGACACTGTCACCATGTGAACTGTCACCATGAGCACTATCACCGTGAGCACTGTCACCTTGGGCACTGTCACCATGAGCACTGTCACCATGGGCACTTTAACCATGGGAACTGTCACCATGAGCACTATCACCATGAGCATTATCACCATGGGCAGTGTCACCATGAGCAATATCACCATGGGCACTGTCACCGTGAGCACTATTACCATGGGCACTATCACCAAGGGCACTGTCACCGTGAGCAATTTCACCATGAGCACTGTCACCGTGGGCACTGTCACCATGAGAACTGTCACCATGGGCACTGTCACCATGGGAACTCGCACCATGAGTACTGTCACTGTGGACACTATCACCGTGAGCAATATCACAATGGGCACTGTCACCATGACCACTATCACCAAGGGCACTGTTACCGTGAACACCATTACCATAGGCACTATCACCATGAACACTATCACCGTGTGCACTGTCACCCTGTGCACTGTCACCATGAGCACTATCACCATGGGAAGTGTCACCATGGGCACTGTCAACATGAGCACTGTCACCATGGGAACTCTCACCATGAGCACTTTCACAATGGGAAATGTAACCATGGGCACTGTCACCATCGGCACTGTCACCATGCGAACTGTCACCATGAGCACTATCACCATGAGCACAATCACCATGGGCAGTGTCACCGTGAGCAATATCACCAGGGGCAGTGTCACCATGAGCACTATCACCATGAGCACGATCACCATGGGAACTGTCACCGTGTGCACTGTCAACATGAGCACTTACACCATGGGAAATATCACCATGGGCACTGTCACCATGGGCAGTGTCACCATGGACATTGTCACCATGAGCACTATCATCATGGGCAGTGCCATCATGAGGAATTTCACCATGGGAACTCCAACCATGTACACCGCCAGCATGAGCACAGTCACCATGGGCAGTATCACCATGAGCACTGTCACCATGGGCACTTTCAACATGGCCATTGTCACCATGGGCTCTGTCACCATGGACACTGTCATCATGAGCTGTTACCACGGACACTGCCACCATGAGCACTGTAACCATTAGCACTGCCACTGTGGTCACTGTCACAATGGGTACTGTCACCATGGGCACTGTCACCATGGACACTGCCACAGTGAGCACTGTTACAGTG
Organism: Balaenoptera physalus; assembly: GCF_965194825.1. Classification (NCBI taxonomy): domain Eukaryota; kingdom Metazoa; phylum Chordata; class Mammalia; order Artiodactyla; family Balaenopteridae; genus Balaenoptera; species Balaenoptera physalus. The sequence goes on along the minus strand of NW_028126274.1, from coordinate 98,915 downwards.
AGCACTGTCACCATGGGCACTGTCACCAAGGAACTCTCACCATGAGCACTGTCACCATGGAAAATGTCACCATGGGCAGTGTCACCACAGGCACTGTTACCATGGGCAGTGTCACCATGAGCACTATCACCATGGTCTGTGTCACCGTAAGCAATATCACCAAGGGCACTGTCACCATGAGCACTATTACCATGGACACTATCACCATGAGCACTATCATTGTGAGCACTGTCACTGTGAGCACTATCACCATTGACACTGTCACCATGGGCACATTCACCATGGACACTGTCACCATGAGCAATATCATCATGGGCAGTGCCACCATGAGGAATTTCACCATGGGAACTCCAACCATGTACACCGCCAGCATGAGCACAGTCACCATGGGCAGTGTCACGATGAGCACTGTCACCATGCACACTTTAAACATGGGCATTGTCACCATGGACACTGTCACCATGGACACTGTCATCATGAGCCCTATTATCATGGGAACTGTCACCATGAGCACTGTCTTCTTGGGAACTGCCACCATGGACAATGCCACCATGAGCACTGTAATCATTGGCACTGCCACCGTGGGCACTGTCAACATGGGTACTGTCGCCATGGGCACTGTCACCATGGACATTGCCACAGTGAGCACTGTCACCGTGAGCACTGTCACCATGGGAACTCTCACGATGAGCACTGTCACCATTAGCACTATCACCATGGGAACTGTCACCATGGGAATGGTCACCATGGGCACTGTCAACATGACCGCTGTCACCATGGAAACTCTCGCCATGAGCACTGTCACCATTGGAAAAGTCACCATGGGCACTGTCACCATGGGAACTGTCACCATGGGCACTTTCAACATGGGCACTGTCACCACGCGAAATTTCACCATGAGCACTATGACCTTTATCACTATCACCATAAGCAATATCACCAAAGGCACTGTCACCATGAGCACTATCACCGTGAGCACTATCACCATGAGCACTGTCACCATAAACACTGTCACCGGGGCACTGTCAATATTAGCACTGTCACTGTGGGCAGTATCACCGTGAGCACTCTCACAATGGGCACTGTCACCATGGGCACTGTCACCATGAGCACTATCACCATGAGCACTATCACCAAGTGCACTGTCACCGTGAGAACTATTACCATAGGCACTATCACCATGAGCACAATCACCATGAGCACTATCACCCTGTGCACTGTCACCATAAGCAGGGTCACCATGAGAACTATCAACATGGTCACTGTCACCATGAGGACGGTCACAGTGGGCACTGTCAACATGAGCACTGTCACCATGGAAACTCTCACCATGAGCACTGTCACCATGGGAAAAGTCACCATGGGCACTGTCAACATGGGAACTGTCACCATGGGCACTTTCAGCTTGGGCACTGTCACCATGGGAACTGTCACCATGAGCACTATGACCTTTAGCACTATCACCATGAGCACTGTCACCATAAACACTGTCACCGGGGGCACTGTCAACATTAGCACTGTCACTGTGGGCACTATCACGGTGAGCACTATTACAATGGGCACTGTCACCAAGGGCACTGTAACCATGAGCACTATCACCCTGTGCACTGTCATCATGTGCAGTGTCACCATGAGAACTATCACCATGGTGACTGTCACCATAGGAATGGTCACCATCGGCACTGTCAACATGAGCACTGTCACCGTGGGAACTCTCACCATGAGGACTGTCACCAGGGGAAATGTTACAATGGGCACTGTCACCATGGTAACTGTCACCCTGAGCACTGTCACTGTGGGCACTGTCAACATGGGCACTCTCACCATGGGCACAATTACCATGCACACTGTCACCATGGGACTGTCACCATGGACATTGCCACAGTCAGCACTGTCACCGTGAGCACTGTCACCATGGGAAATGTCACCATGAGCACTGTCACCATGGGAACTGTCACCATGAGCACTGTCACCATGAGTACTATCACCATGGGAACTGTCACCATGGGAATGGTCACCATGGGCACTGTCAACATGAACACTGTCACCATGGAAACTCTCACCATGAGCACTGTCACAATGGGCACTGTCACCATGGGAACTGTCACCATGGGCACTGTCACCATGAGCACTATCATCATGGGCAGTGCCACCATAAGGAATTTCACCATGGGAACTCCACCAATGTACACCGCCAGCATGAGCACAGTCACCATGGGCAGTGTCACCATGAGCACTCTCACCATGGGCACTTTCAACATGGGCACTGTCACCATGAGAACTGCCACCATGAGCACTATCACCATGAGCACTATCACCAAGGGCATTGTCACCGTGAGCACTTTCTCCGTGAGCACTGTCACCATGGGCACTTTCAACATGGCCAATGTCACCATGGGCAATCTCACCATGGACACTGTCATCATGAGCTCTGTTACCATTGAAACTGTCACCATGAGCACTGTCATCTGGGGAACTGCCACCATGGACACTGCCACCATGAGCACTGTAACCATTGGCACTGTTACCGTGCGCACTTTCACCATGGGAACTGTCAATATGAGCACTGTCACTGTGGGCACTGTCTCCATGGGCACTCTAAGCATGGGCACTGTCACCATGGGCACTGTCAACATGAGCACTGTCACCATGGGCAGTGTCACCATGAGCAATATCAACATGGGCACTGTCACTGTGAGCACTATTACCATGTGCACTATCACCATGTGCACTATCACCGTGAGCAATGTCACCGGGGGCACAGTCACCGTTTGCACTGTCACCATGAGCACTATCACCATGGGAAATGTCACCATGGGAACGGTCACCATGGGCACTGTCAATATGAGCACTGTCACCATGGGAACTGTCACCATGAGCACTGTCACCATGGGAAATGTCACCATGGGCACTGTCACCATGGGCACTATCACCATGCAGAGTGTCACAGTGGGCACTGTCACCATGGGCACTCTCACCATGGACACTGTCACCATGTGAACTGTCACCATGAGCACTATCACCGTGAGCACTGTCACCTTGGGCACTGTCACCATGAGCACTGTCACCATGGGCACTTTAACCATGGGAACTGTCACCATGAGCACTATCACCATGAGCACTATCACCATGGGCAGTGTCACCATGAGCAATATCACCATGGGCACTGTCACCGTGAGCACTATTACCATGGGCACTATCACCAAGGGCACTGTCATCGTGAGCAATGTCACCATGAGCACTGTCACCGTGGGCACTGTCACCATGAGAACTGTCACCATGGGCACTGTCACCATGGGAACTCTCACCATGAGTACTGTCACTGTGGACACTATCACCGTGAGCAATATCACAATGGGCACTGTCACCATGAGCACTATCACCAAGGGCACTGTTACCATGAACACCATTACCATAGGCACTATCACCATGAGCACTATCACCGTGTGCACTGTCACCATGAGCACTATCACCATGGGAAGTGTCACCATGGGCACTGTCAACATGAGCACTGTCACCATGGGAACTCTCACCATGAGCACTTTCACAATGGGAAATGTCACCATGGGCACTGTCACCATCGGCACTGTCACCATGGGAAGTGTCACCATGAGCACTATCATCATGAGCACAATCACCATGGGCAGTGTCACCGTGAGCAATATCACCAGGGGCAGTGTCACCATGAGCACTATCACCATGAGCACGATCACCATGGGAACTGTCACCATGTGCACTGTCAACATGAGCACTTACACCCTGGGAACTCTCACCATGGGCACTGTCACCATGGGCAGTGTCAACATGGACACTGTCACCATGAGCACTATCATCATGGGCAGTGCCATCATGAGGAATTTCACCATGGGAACTCTAACCATGTACACCGCCAGCATGAGCACAGTCACCATGGGCAGTGTCACCATGAGCACTGTCACCATGGGCACTTTCAACATGCCCAATGTCACCATGGGCACTGTCACCATGGACACTGTCATCATGAGCTCTGTTACCACGGACACTGCCACCATGAGCACTGTAACCATTGGCACTGCCACTGTGGTCACTGTCACCATGGGTACTGTCACCATGGGCACTGTCACCATGGACACTGCCACAGTGAGCACTGTAACAGTGAGCACTGTCACCATGGGCACTGTCACCAAGGAACTCTCACCATGAGCACTGTCACCATGGAAAATGTCACCATGGGCAGTGTCACCACAAGCACAGTTACCATGGGCAGTGTCACCATGAGCACTATCACCATGGTCTGTGTCACCGTAAGGAATATCACCAAGGGCACTGTCACCATGAGCACTATTACCATGGACACTATCACCATGAGCACTATCATTGTGAGCACTGTCACCGTGAGCACTGTCACCATTGACACTCTCACCATGGGCACATTCACCATGGACACTGTCACCATGAGCAATATCACCATGGGAAATAACACCATGGGAACGGTCACCATGGGCACTCTCACCATGGGCACTGTCACCATGGGCACTGTCACCATGGACACTGTCAACATGGGCACTGTCAACATGAGCATTGTCACCATACGAACTCTCACCATGAGCACTGTCACCATGGGAAATGTCACCATGGGCACTGTCACCATGGGAACTGTCACCATGGACACTGTCACCATCAGCAGTATCATCATGGGCAGTGCCACCATAAGGAATTTCACCATGGGAACTCCAACCATGTACACCGTCAGCATGAGAACAGTCACCATGGGCAGTGTAACCATGAGCACTATCACCAAGGGCACTGTCACCATGAGCACTATCACCATGGGAAATGTCACCATGGGAACGGTCACCATGGGCACTGTCACCATGTGAACTTTCACCATGAGCACTATCACCAAGGGCACTGTCACCATGAGCACTGTCACCATGGGCACTTTCAACATGGGCACTGTCACCATAGGCAATGTCACCATGGGCACTGTCACCATGGGCACTGTCACCATGGACACTTTCACCATGGGCAGTGACTGTCACCATGGGCACTGTCACCATGGGCACTGTCACCATGGGCACTGTCACCATGGACCCAGTCACCATGGGCATTGTCACCATGGGCAGTGTCACCATGGGAACTCTCACCATGAGCACTGTCACCATGGGAAATGTCACCCTGGGCACTGTCACCATGGGCACTGTCACCATGGACCCAGTCACCATGAGAACTGTCACCATGGACACTGTCACCATGAGCACTATCATCATGGGAAATGTCACCATGGGCACTGTCACCATGGGCACTATCACCATGCAAAGTGACACAGTGGGCCCTGTCACCATGGGCACAGTCACCATGGACACTGTCACCATGAGCACTATCATCATGGGCAGTGCCACCATAAGGAATTTCACCATGGGAACTCCACCCATGTACACCGCCAGCATGAGCACAGTCACCATGGGCAGTGTCACCATGAGCACTCTCACCATGGGCACTTTCAACACGGCCAATGTCACCATGGGCACTCTCACCATGGACACTGTCATCATGAGCACTATAACCATTGGCACTGTTACCGTGCGCACTTTCACCATGGGAACTGTCAATATGAGCACTGTCACTGTGGGCACTGTCTCCATGGGCACTCACCATGGGCACTGTCACCATGGACACTGTCACCATGGGCACTGTCAACATGAGCACTGTCACCATGGGCAGTGTCACCGTGAGCAATATCAACATGGGCACTGTCACTGTGAGCACTATTACCATGTGCACTCTCACCATGTGCACTATCACCGTGAGCACTGTCACCGGGGGCACTGTCACCGTTTGCACTGTCACCATGAGCACTATCACCATGGGAAATGTCACCATGGGAACGGTCACCATGGGCACTGTCAAGATGAGCACTGTCACCATGGGAATTGTCACCATGAGCACTGTCACCATGGGAAATGTCACCATGGGCTCTGTCACCATGGGCACTATCACCATGCAAAGTGTCACAGTGGGCACTGTCACCATGGGCACTCTCACCATGGACACTGTCACCATGTGAACTGTCACCATGAGCACTATCACCGTGAGCACTGTCACCTTGGGCACTGTCACCATGAGCACTGTCACCATGGGCACTTTAACCATGGGAACTGTCACCATGAGCACTATCACCATGAGCACTGTCACCATGAGCAATATCACCATGGTCTGTGTCACCGTAAGCAATATCACCAAGGGCACTGTCACCATGAGCACTATTACCATGGACACTATCACCATGAGCACTATCATTGTGAGCACTGTCACCGTGAGCACTATCACCATTGACACTGTCACCATGGGCACATTCACCATGGACACTGTCACCATGAGCAATATCATCCTGGGCAGTGCCACCATGAGGAATTTCACCATGGGAACTCCAACCATGTACACCGCCAGCATGAGCACAGTCACCATGGGCAGTGTCACGATGAGCACTGTCACCATGCACACTTTCAACATGGGCATTGTCACCATGGACACTGTCACCATGGACACTCTCATCATGAGCCCTATTATCATGGGAACTGTCACCATGAGCACTGTCTTCTTGGGAACTGCCACCATGGACAATGCCACCATGAGCACTGTAACCATTGGCACTGCCACCGTGGGCACTGTCAACATGGGTACTGTCGCCATGGGCACTGTCACCATGGACATTGCCACAGTGAGCACTGTCACCGTGAGCACTGTCACCATGGGAACTCTCACGATGAGCACTGTCACCATTAGCACTATCACCATGGGAACTGTCACCATGGGAATGGTCACCATGGGCACTGTCAACATGACCGCTGTCACCATGGAAACTCTCGCCATGAGCACTGTCACCATTGGAAAAGTCACCATGGGCACTGTCACCATGGGAACTGTCACCATGGGCACTTTCAACATGTGCACTGTCACCACGCGAAATGTCACCATGAGCAGTATGACCTTTATCACTATCACCATAAGCAGTATCACCAAAGGCACTGTCACCATGAGCACTATCACCGTGAGCACTATCACCATGAGCACTGTCACCATAAACACTGTCACCGGGGCACTGTCAATATTAGCACTGTCACTGTGGGAAGTATCACCGTGAGCACTCTCACAATGGGCACTGTCACCATGGGCACTGTCACCATGAGCACTATCACCATGAGCACTATCACCAAGTGCACTGTCACCGTGAGAACTATTACCATAGGCACTATCACCATGAGCACAATCACCATGAGCACTATCACCCTGTGCACTGTCACCATAAGCAGGGTCACCATGAGAACTATCACCATGGTCACTGTCACCATGAGGACGGTCACAGTGGGCACTGTCAACATGAGCACTGTCACCATGGAAACTCTCACCATGAGCACTGTCACCATGGGAAAAGTCACCATGAGCACTGTCAACATGGGAACTGTCACCATGGGCAATTTCAGCTTGGGCACTGTCACCATGCGAACTGTCACCATGAGCACTATGACCTTTAGCACTATCACCATGAGCACTGTCACCGTAAACACTGTCACCGGGGGCACTGTCAATATTAGCACTGTCACTGTGGGCACTATCACGGTGAGCACTATTACAATGGGCACTGTCACCAAGGGCACTGTAACCATGAGCACTATCACCCTGTGCACTGTCATCATGTGCAGTGTCACCATGAGAACTATCACCATGGTGACTGTCACCATAGGAATGGTCACCATCGGCACTGTCAACATGAGCACTGTCACCATGGGAACTCTCACCATGAGGACTGTCACCAGCGGAAATGTTACAATGGGCAATGTCACCATGGTAACTGTCACCCTGAGCACTGTCACCGTGGGCACTGTCACCATGGGCACTCTCACCATGGGCACAGTTACCATGCACACTGTCACCATGGGACTGTCACCATGGACATTGCCACAGTCAGCACTGTCACCGTGAGCACTGTCACCATGGGAAATGTCACCATGAGCACTGTCACCATGGGAACTGTCACCATGAGCACTGTCACCATGAGTACTATCACCATGGGAACTGTCACCATGGGAATGGTCACCATGGGCACTGTCAACATGAACACTGTCACCATGGAAACTCTCACCATGAGCACTGTCACAATGGGCACTGTCACCATGGGAACTGTCACCATGGGCACTTTCAACATGGGCACTGTCACCATGGGAACTGTCACCATGAGCACTATGACCTTTAGCACTATTACCATGAGCACTATCACCAAGGGCACTGTCACCATGAGCACTATCACCATGAGCACTGTCACCATAAACACTGTCACCGGGGGCACTGTCAATATTAGCACTGTCACTGTGGGCATTATCACCGTGAGCACTATCACAATGGGCACTGTCACCATGGGCCCTGTCACCATTAGCACTATCACCATGAGCACTATCACCATGTACACTGTCACCATGAGCAGGGTCACCATGAGAACTATCACCATGGTCACTGTCACCATGGGAACGGTCACCATGGGCACTGTTAACATGAGCACTGTCACCATGGAAACTCTCACCCTGAGCATTGTCACCATGGGAAATGTCACCATGGGCAATGTGACCATGGGCACTGTCACCATGGGAATTGTCACCATGAGCACTGTCACCATGGGCACTGTGACCATGGACACTGTCACCATGGGCACTGTCATCATGGGCACTCTCACCATGGGCACTGGCACAATGGATGCTGTCACCATGGGCACTGTCAACCTGAGCACTGTCACCATGGGATCTCTCACCATGAGCACTGTTATCATGTGAAATGTCAACATGGGCATTATCATTATGGGCACTGTCACCATGGGCAGTGTCAAGATGAGCAGTGTCACCATGGACACTGTCTCCATGGGAACTGTCACCATAAGCACTATCACCGTGAGCACTATCACCAAGGGCACTGTCATCGTGAGCACTATCACCGTGAGCACTGTCACTGTGGGCACAGTCACCGTGTGCACTGTCACCATGAGCACTCTCACCTTGGGAAATGCCCTCATGGGAACAGTCACCATGGGCACTCTCAAGATGAGCACTATCACCATGGAAAATCTCACCATGAGCACTGTCACCATGGGAATTGTCACCATGAGCACTCTCACCATAGGCACTGTTACCATGAGCACTGTCACCATGGGCACTGTCACCATGGTAAATGTCACCATGAGCTCTTTCACCTTGACCACTGTCAGCATGGGCTGTGTCACCATAAGCAATATCACCATGGGCAGTGTCACCATTAGCATTATTACCATGGACACTGTCACCATGAGCTCTATCATCGTGAGCACTGTCACCGTGGGCACTGTCAATGTGTGCACTGTCACCATAGGAAATCTCACCATGGGAAATGTCACGATGGGAACTAATACCATGGGAAGTGTCACCATGGGAACGGTCACCATGGCCGCTCTCACCATTGGCACTCTCACCATGGGCACTGTCACCATGGGCACTGTCAACATGAGCACTGTCACCATAGAAACTCTCACCATGAGCACTGTCACCATGAGAAATGTCACCATGGGCAATGTCACCATGGGCACTGTCACCATGGACACTGTCACCATGAGCACTATTATCATGGGCAGTGCCACCATAAGAAATTTCACCATGGGAACTCCACCCATGTACACCGCCAGCATGAGCACAGTCACCATGGGCCGTGTCACCCTGAGCACTGTCACCATGGGCACTGTAACCATGGGAACTGTCACCATGAGCACTGTTACCGTGAGTACTATCTCCATGGGCAGTGTCACCGTGAGCAATATCACCATGAGCAATGTCACCGTGAGCACTCTTATACTGGGGACTACCACCAAGGGCACTGTCTCCGTGATCACTGTCACCGTGAGCACTGGCACCATGGGCACTGTCACCATGGACACTGTCACAATGGGCACTGTCAACATGAGCACTGTCACCAAGGGAACTCTCACCATGAGCACTGTAACCATGGGAAATGTCACCATGGGCACTTTCACCATGGAAACTGTCACCATGAGCACTATCATCATGGGCAGTGCCACCAAACGGAATTTCACCATGGGAACTCCAACCATGTACACCGCTAGCATGAGCACAGTCATCATGGGCAGTGTCACCATGAACACTGTCACCATGAGCACTGTAACCATTGGCACTGCCACCTAGGGCACTGTCAGCATGGGTACTGTCACCATGGGCACTGTCACCATGGACATTGCCACAGTGACCACTGTCACCGTGAGCACTGTCACCATGGAAACTGTCACCATGAGCACTGTCACCAGTGACAGTGTCACCATGGGCACTGTCAACATGAGCAGTGTCACCATGGAATTATCACCATGAGCACAGTCACCATGGGAAATGTCACCATGGGCAGTGGCACCATGGGCACTCTCACCATGGGGAGTGTCACCATGAGCACTGTCACCATGGGCAGTGTCACCTTGAGCACTATCACCAAGGGCACTGTCACCGTGAGCACTATCACAGTGAGCACTGTCACCATGGGTACTGTCACCGTGTGCACTGTCACCATGAGCACTGTCACCATGAGCACTATCACCATGGGAACGGTCACCATGGCCACTGTCACCATGGGAACTGTCCACATGAGCACTGTCACGATGGACACTGTCAGCATGGGCACTGTCACCATTGACACTGTCACAATGGGCACTGTCAACATGAGCATTGTCACCATGGGAACTCTCACTAAGAGCACTGTCAACATGGGAAATTTCATCATGGGCACTCTCACCATGGGCACTCTCACCATGGGCACTCTCACCATGGACACTGTCACCATGAGCACTATCATCATGGGCAGTGCCACCATGAGGAATTTCACCATGGGAACTCCAACCATGTACACCGCCAGCATGAGCACAGTCACCATGGGCAGTGTCTCCATGAGCACTGTCACCTTGGGCACTTTCAACATGGGCACTCTCACCATGGGGACTGTCACCATGGACACTGTCATCATGATCTCTGTAACCATGGGAACTGTCACCATGAGCACTGCCATCTTGGGAACTGCCACCATGGACACTGCTACCATGAGCACTGTAACCATTGGCACTACCACTATGGGCACACTCACCATGGGTACTGTCACCATAGGTACTGTCACCATGAACACAGCCACAGTGAGCACTGTCACAGTGAGCACTGTCACCATGGGAACTGTCACCATGAGCACTGTCATCTTGGGAACCACCACCATGGACACTGCCACCATGAGCACTGTAACCATTGGCAGTGCCACCGTGTGCACAGTCACCATGGGTACTGTCACCATGGGCACTGTCACCATTGATACTGCCACAGTGAGCACTGTCACCGTGGGCACTGTCACCATGAGCACTGTCACCATGGACACTTTCACCATGGGCAGTGACTGTCACCATGGGCACTCTCACCATGGGCACTGTCAACATGGGCACTGTCACCATGGACCCAGTCACCATGGGCATTGTCACCATGGGCAGTGTCACCATGGGAACTCTCACCATGAGCACTGTAACCATGGGAAATGTCACCCTGGGCACTGTCACCATGGGCACTGTCACCATGGACACTGTCACCATGAGCACTATCATCATGGGCAGTGCCACCATAAGGAATTTCACCATGGGAACTCCACCCATGTACACCGCCAGCATGAGCACAGTCACCATGGGCAGTGTCACCATGAGCACTCTCACCATGGGCACTTTCAACATGGGCACTGTCACCATGAGAACTGCCACCATGAGCACTATCACCATGAGCACTATCACCAAGGGCATTGTCACCGTGAGCACTTTCTCCGTGAGCACTGTCACCATGGGCACTTTCAACATGGCCAATGTCACCATGGGCAATCTCACCATGGACACTGTCATCATGAGCTCTGTTACCATTGAAACTGTCACCATGAGCACTGTCATCTTGGGAACTGCCACAATGGACACTGCCACCATGAGCACTGTAACCATTGGCACTGTTACCGTGCGCACTTTCACCATGGGAACTGTCAATATGAGCACTGTCACTGTGGGCACTGTCTCCATGGGCACTCTAAGCATGGGCACTGTCACCATGGGCACTGTCAACATGAGCACTGTCACCATGGGCAGTGTCACCATGAGCAATATCAACATGGGCACTGTCACTGTGAGCACTATTACCATGTGCACTATCACCATGTGCACTATCACCGTGAGCAATGTCACCGGGGGCACAGTCACCGTTTGCACTGTCACCATGAGCACTATCACCATGGGAAATGTCACCATGGGAACGGTCACCATGGGCACTGTCAATATGAGAACTGTCACCATGGGAACTGTCACCATGAGCACTGTCACCATGGGAAATGTCACCATGGGCACTGTCACCATGGGCACTATCACCATGCAGAGTGTCACAGTGGGCACTGTCACCATGGGAACTCTCACCATGGACACTGTCACCATGTGAACTGTCACCATGAGCACTATCACCGTGAGCACTGTCACCTTGGGCACTGTCACCATGAGCACTGTCACCATGGGCACTTTAACCATGGGAACTGTCACCATGAGCACTATCACCATGAGCACTATCACCATGGGCAGTGTCACCATGAGCAATATCACCATGGGCACTGTCACCGTGAGCACTATTACCATGGGCACTATCACCAAGGGCACTGTCATCGTGAGCAATGTCACCATGAGCACTGTCACCGTGGGCACTGTCACCATGAGAACTGTCACCATGGGCACTGTCACCATGGGAACTCTCACCATGAGTACTGTCACTGTGGACACTATCACCGTGAGCAATATCACAATGGGAACTGTCACCATGAGCACTATCACCAAGGGCACTGTTACCGTGAACACCATTACCATAGGCACTATCACCATGAGCACTATCACCGTGTGCACTGTCACCATGAGCACTATCACCATGGGAAGTGTCACCATGGGCACTGTCAACATGAGCACTGTCACCATGGGAACTCTCACCATGAGCACTTTCACAATGGGAAATGTCACCATGGGCACTGTCACCATCGGCACTGTCACCATGGGAACTGTCACCATGAGCACTATCATCATGAGCACAATCACCATGGGCAGTGTCACCGTGAGCAATATCACCAGGGGCAGTGTCACCATGAGCACTATCACCATGAGCACGATCACCATGGGAACTGTCACCATGTGCACTGTCAACATGAGCACTTACACCCTGGGAACTCTCACCATGGGCACTGTCACCATGGGCAGTGTCACCATGGACACTGTCACCATGAGCACTATCATCATGGGCAGTGCCATCATGAGGAATTTCACCATGGGAACTCCAACCATGTACACCGCCAGCATGAGCACAGTCACCATGGGCAGTGTCACCATGAGCACTGTCACCATGGGCACTTTCAAGATGGCCAATGTCACCATGGGCACTGTCACCATGGACACTGTCATCATGAGTTCTGTTACCACGGACACTGCCACCATGAGCACTGTAACCATTGGCACTGCCACTGTGGTCACTGTCACCATGGGTACTGTCACCATGGGCACTGTCACCATGGACACTGCCACAGTGAGCACTGTTACAGTGAGCACTGTCACCATGGGCACTGTCACCAAGGAACTCTCACCATGAGCACTGTCACCATGGAAAATGTCACCATGGGCAGTGTCACCACAGGCACTGTTACCATGGGCAGTGTCACCATGAGCACTATCACCATGGTCTGTGTCACCGTAAGCAATATCACCAAGGGCACTGTCACCATGAGCACTATTACCATGGACACTATCACCATGAGCACTATCATTGTGAGCACTGTCACCGTGAGCACTGTCACCGTGTACACTGTCACCATGAGCACTGTCACCATGAGCAATATCACCATGGGAAGTAACACCATGGGAACGGTCACCATGGGCACTCTCACCATCGGCACTGTCACCATGGGCACTGTCACCATGGACACTGTCAACATGGGCACTGTCAACATGAGCATTGTCACCATACGAACTCTCACCATGAGCATTGTCACAATGGGAAATGTCACCATGGGCACTGTCACCATGGGAACTGTCACCATGGACACTGTCACCATCAGCAGTATCATCATGGGCAGTGCCACCATAAGGAATTTCACCATGGGAACTCCAACCATGTACACCGCCAGCATGAGAACAGTCACAATGGGCAGTGTAACCATGAGCACTATCACCAAGGGCACTGTCACCATGAGCACTATCACCATGGGAAATGTCACCATGGGAACGGTCACCATGGGCACTGTCACCATGTGAACTTTCACCATGAGCACTATCACCAAGGGCACTGTCACCATGAGCACTGTCACCATGGGCACTTTCAACATGGGCACTGTCACCATAGGCAATGTCACCATGGGCACTGTCACCATGGGCACTGTCACCATGGACACTTTCACCATGGGCAGTGACTGTCACCATGGGCACTCTCACCATGGGCACTGTCACCATGGGCACTGTCACCATGGATCCAGTCACCATGGGCATTGTCACCATGGGCAGTGTCACCATGGGAACTCGCACCATGAGCACTGTAACCATGGGAAATGTCACCCTGGGCACTGTCACCATGGGCACTGTCACCATGGACCCAGTCACCATGAGAACTGTCACCATGGACACTGTCACCATGAGCACTATCATCATGGGAAATGTCACCATGGGCACTGTCACCATGGGCACTATCACCATGCAAAGTGTCACAGTGGGCCCTGTCACCATGGGCACTGTCACCATGGACACTGTCACCATGAGCACTATCATCATGGGCAGTGCCACCATAAGGAATTTCACCATGGGAACTCCACCCATGTACACCGCCAGCATGAGCACAGTCACCATGGGCAGTGTCACCATGAGCACTCTCACCATGGGCACTTTCAACACGGCCAATGTCACCATGGGCACTCTCACCATGGACACTGTCATCATGAGCACTGTAACCATTGGCACTGTTACTGTGCGCACTTTCACCATGAAAACTGTCAATATGAGCACTGTCACTGTGGGCACTGTCTCCATGGGCACTCTCACCATGGGCACTGTCACCATGGACACTGTCACCATGGGCACTGTCAACATGAGCACTGTCACCATGGGCAGTGTCACCGTGAGCAATATCAACATGGGCACTGTCACTGTGAGCACTATTACCATGTGCACTCTCACCATGTGCACTATCACCGTGAGCACTGTCACCGGGGGCACTGTCACCGTTTGCACTGTCACCATGAGCACTATCACCATGGGAAATGTCACCATGGGAACGGTCACCATGGGCACTGTCAAGATGAGCACTGTCACCATGGGAATTGTCACCATGAGCACTGTCACCATGGGAAATGTCACCATGGGCACTGTCACCATGGGCACTATCACCATGCAAAGTGTCACAGTGGGCACTGTCACCATGGGCACTCTCACCATGGACACTGTCACCATGTGAACTGTCACCATGAGCACTATCACCGTGAGCACTGTCACCTTGGGCACTGTCACCATGAGCACTGTCACCATGGGCACTTTAACCATGGGAACTGTCACCATGAGCACTATCACCATGAGCATTATCACCATGGGCAGTGTCACCATGAGCAATATCACCATGGGCACTGTCACCGTGAGCACTATTACCATGGGCACTATCACCAAGGGCACTGTCACCGTGAGCAATTTCACCATGAGCACTGTCACCGTGGGCACTGTCACCATGAGAACTGTCACCATGGGCACTGTCACCATGGGAACTCGCACCATGAGTACTGTCACTGTGGACACTATCACCGTGAGCAATATCACAATGGGCACTGTCACCATGACCACTATCACCAAGGGCACTGTTACCGTGAACACCATTACCATAGGCACTATCACCATGAACACTATCACCGTGTGCACTGTCACCCTGTGCACTGTCACCATGAGCACTATCACCATGGGAAGTGTCACCATGGGCACTGTCAACATGAGCACTGTCACCATGGGAACTCTCACCATGAGCACTTTCACAATGGGAAATGTAACCATGGGCACTGTCACCATCGGCACTGTCACCATGCGAACTGTCACCATGAGCACTATCACCATGAGCACAATCACCATGGGCAGTGTCACCGTGAGCAATATCACCAGGGGCAGTGTCACCATGAGCACTATCACCATGAGCACGATCACCATGGGAACTGTCACCGTGTGCACTGTCAACATGAGCACTTACACCATGGGAAATATCACCATGGGCACTGTCACCATGGGCAGTGTCACCATGGACATTGTCACCATGAGCCTATCATCATGGGCAGTGCCATCATGAGGAATTTCACCATGGGAACTCCAACCATGTACACCGCCAGCATGAGCACAGTCACCATGGGCAGTATCACCATGAGCACTGTCACCATGGGCACTTTCAACATGGCCATTGTCACCATGGGCTCTGTCACCATGGACACTGTCATCATGAGCTGTTACCACGGACACTGCCACCATGAGCACTGTAACCATTAGCACTGCCACTGTGGTCACTGTCACAATGGGTACTGTCACCATGGGCACTGTCACCATGGACACTGCCACAGTGAGCACTGTTACAGTGAGCACTGTCACCATGGGCACTGTCACCAAGGAACTCTCACCATGAGCACTGTCACCATGGAAAATGTCACCATGGGCAGTGTCACCACAGGCACTGTTACCATGGGCAGTGTCACCATGAGCACTATCACCATGGTCTGTGTCACCGTAAGCAATATCACCAAGGGCACTGTCACCATGAGCACTATTACCATGGACACTATCACCATGAGCACTATCATTGTGAGCACTGTCACTGTGAGCACTATCACCATTGACACTGTCACCATGGGCACATTCACCATGGACACTGTCACCATGAGCAATATCATCATGGGCAGTGCCACCATGAGGAATTTCACCATGGGAACTCCAACCATGTACACCGCCAGCATGAGCACAGTCACCATGGGCAGTGTCACGATGAGCACTGTCACCATGCACACTTTCAACATGGGCATTGTCACCATGGACACTGTCACCATGGACACTGTCATCATGAGCCCTATTATCATGGGAACTGTCACCATGAGCACTGTCTTCTTGGGAACTGCCACCATGGACAATGCCACCATGAGCACTGTAATCATTGGCACTGCCACCGTGGGCACTGTCAACATGGGTACTGTCGCCATGGGCACTGTCACCATGGACATTGCCACAGTGAGCACTGTCACCGTGAGCACTGTCACCATGGGAACTCTCACGATGAGCACTGTCACCATTAGCACTATCACCATGGGAACTGTCACCATGGGAATGGTCACCATGGGCACTGTCAACATGACCGCTGTCACCATGGAAACTCTCGCCATGAGCACTGTCACCATTGGAAAAGTCACCATGGGCACTGTCACCATGGGAACTGTCACCATGGGCACTTTCAACATGGGCACTGTCACCACGCGAAATGTCACCATGAGCACTATGACCTTTATCACTATCACCATAAGCAATATCACCAAAGGCACTGTCACCATGAGCACTATCACCGTGAGCACTATCACCATGAGCACTGTCACCATAAACACTGTCACCGGGGTACTGTCAATATTAGCACTGTCACTGTGGGCAGTATCACCGTGAGCACTCTCACAATGGGCACTGTCACCATGGGCACTGTCACCATGAGCACTATCACCATGAGCACTATCACCAAGTGCACTGTCACCGTGAGAACTATTACCATAGGCACTATCACCATGAGCACAATCACCATGAGCACTATCACCCTGTGCACTGTCACCATAAGCAGGGTCACCATGAGAACTATCACCATGGTCACTGTCACCATGAGGACGGTCACAGTGGGCACTGTCAACATGAGCACTGTCACCGTGGAAACTCTCACCATGAGCACTGTCACCATGGGAAAAGTCACCATGGGCACTGTCAACATGGGAACTGTCACCATGGGCACTTTCAGCTTGGGCACTGTCACCATGGGAACTGTCATCATGAGCACTATGACCTTTAGCACTATCACCATGAGCACTGTCACCATAAACACTGTCACCGGGGGCACTGTCAACATTAGCACTGTCACTGTGGGCACTATCACGGTGAGCACTATTACAATGGGCACTGTCACCAAGGGCACTGTAACCATGAGCACTATCACCCTGTGCACTGTCATCATGTGCAGTGTCACCATGAGAACTATCACCATGGTGACTGTCACCATAGGAATGGTCACCATCGGCACTGTCAACATGAGCACTGTCACCGTGGGAACTCTCACCATGAGGACTGTCACCAGGGGAAATGTTACAATGGGCACTGTCACCATGGTAACTGTCACCCTGAGCACTGTCACTGTGGGCACTGTCAACATGGGCACTCTCACCATGGGCACAATTACCATGCACACTGTCACCATGGGACTGTCACCATGGACATTGCCACAGTCAGCACTGTCACCGTGAGCACTGTCACCATGGGAAATGTCACCATGAGCACTGTCACCATGGGAACTGTCACCATGAGCACTGTCACCATGAGTACTATCACCATGGGAACTGTCACCATGGGAATGGTCACCATGGGCACTGTCAACATGAACACTGTCACCATGGAAACTCTCACCATGAGCACTGTCACAATGGGCACTGTCACCATGGGAACTGTCACCATGGGCACTTTCAACATGGGCACTGTCACCATGGGAACTGTCACCATGAGCACTATGACCTTTAGCACTATTACCATGAGCACTATCACCAAGGGCACTGTCACCATGAGCACTATCACCATGAGCACTGTCACCATAAACACTGTCACCGGGGGCACTGTCAATATTAGCACTGTCACTGTGGGCATTATCACCGTGAGCACTATCACAATGGGCACTGTCACCATGGGCCCTGTCACCATTAGCACTATCACCATGAGCACTATCACCATGTACACTGTCACCATGAGCAGGGTCACCATGAGAACTATCACCATGGTCACTGTCACCATGGGAACGGTCACCATGGGCACTGTTAACATGAGCACTGTCACCATGGAAACTCTCACCCTGAGCATTGTCACCATGGGAAATGTCACCATGGGCAATGTGACCATGGGCACTGTCACCATGGGAATTGTCACCATGAGCACTGTCACCATGGGCACTGTGACCATGGACACTGTCACCATGGGCACTGTCATCATGGGCACTCTCACCATGGGCACTGGCACAATGGACGCTGTCACCATGGGCACTGTCAACCTGAGCACTGTCACCATGGGAACTCTCACCATGAGCACTGTTATCATGTGAAATGTCAACATGGGCATTATCATTATGGGCACTGTCACCATGGGCAGTGTCACCATGAGCAGTGTCACCATGGACACTGTCTCCATGGGAACTGTCACCATAAGCACTATCACCGTGAGCACTATCACCATGAGGACTATCACCAAGGGCACTGTCATCGTGAGCACTATCACCGTGAGCACTGTCACTGTGGGCACAGTCACCGTGTGCACTGTCACCATGAGCACTCTCACCTTGGGAAATGCCAGCATGGGAACGGTCACCATGGGCACTCTCAAGATGAGCACTATCACCATGGGAAATCTCACCATGAGCACTGTGACCATGGGAATTGTCACCATGAGCACTCTCACCATAGGCACTGTTACCATGAGCACTGTCACCATGGGCACTGTCACCATGGTAAATGTCACCATGAGCTCTTTCACCTTGACCACTGTCAGCATGGGCTGTGTCACCATAAGCAATATCACCATGGGCAGTGTCACCATTAGCATTATTACCATGGACACTGTCACCATGAGCTCTATCATCGTGAGCACTGTCACCGTGGGCACTGTCAATGTGTGCACTGTCACCATAGGAAATCTCACCATGGGAAATGTCACGATGGGCACTAATACCATGGGAAGTGTCACCATGGGAACGGTCACCATGGCCGCTCTCACCATTGGCACTCTCACCATGGGCACTGTCACCATGGGCACTGTCAACATGAGCACTGTCACCATAGGAACTCTCACCATGAGCACTGTCACCATGAGAAATGTCACCATGGGCACTGTCACCATGGACACTGTCACCATGAGCACTATTATCATGGGCAGAGCCACCATAAGAAATTTCACCATGGGAACTCCACCCATGTACACCGCCAGCATGAGCACAGTCACCATGGGCAGTGTCACCATGAGCACTGTCACCATGGGCACTGTAACCATGGGAACTGTCACCATGAGCACTGTTACCGTGAGTACTGTCTCCATGGGCAGTGTCACCGTGAGCAATATCACCATGAGCAATGTCACCGTGAGCACTCTTATACTGGGGACTACCACCAAGGGCACTGTCTCCGTGATCACTGTCACTGTGAGCACTGGCACCATGGGCACTGTCACCATGGACACTGTCACCATGGGCACTGTCAACATGAGCACTGTCACCAAGGGAACTCTCACCATGAGCACTGTAACCATGGGAAATGTCACCATGGGCACTGTCACCATGGAAACTGTCACCATGAGCACTATCATCATGGGCAGTGCCACCATAAGGAATTTCACCATGGGAACTCCAACCATGTACACCGCTAGCATGAGCACAGTCATCATGGGCAGTGTCACCATGAACACTGTCACCATGAGCACTGTAACCATTGGCACTGCCACCTAGGGCACTGTCAGCATGGGTACTGTCACCATGGGCACTGTCACCATGGACATTGCCACAGTGACCACTGTCACCGTGAGCACTGTCACCATGGAAACTGTCACCATGAGCACTGTCACCAGTGACAGTGTCACCATGGGCACTGTCAACATGAGCAGTGTCACCATGGAATTCTCACCATGAGCACAGTCACCATGGGAAATGTCACCATGGGCAGTGTCACCTTGGGCACTCTCACCATGGGGGGTGTCACCATGAGCACTGTCACCATGGGCAGTGTCACCTTGAGCACTATCACCAAGGGCACTGTCACCATGAGCACTATCACAGTGAGCACTGTCACCATGGGTACTGTCACCGTGTGCACTGTCACCATGAGCACTGTCACCATGAGCACTATCACCATGGGAACAGTCACCATGGGCACTGTCACCATGGGAACTGTCCACATGAGCACTGTCACGATGGACACTGTCAGCATGGGCACTGTCACCATTGACACTGTCACAATGGGCACTGTCAACATGAGCATTGTCACCATGGGAACTCTCACTAAGAGCACTGTCAACATGGGAAATTTCATCATGGGCACTCTCACCATGGGCACTCTCACCATGGACACTGTCACCATGAGCACTATCATCATGGGCAGTGCCACCATGAGGAATTTCACCATGGGAACTCCAACCATGTACACCGCCAGCATGAGCACAGTCACCATGGGCAGTGTCTCCATGAGCACTGTCACCTTGGGCACTTTCAACATGGGCACTCTCACCATGGGGACTGTCACCATGGACACTGTCATCATGATCTCTGTAACCATGGGAACTGTCACCATGAGCACTGCCATCTTGGGAACTGCCACCATGGACACTGCTACCATGAGCACTGTAACCATTGACACTACCACTATGGGCACACTCACCATGGGTACTGTCACCATAGGTACTGTCACCATGAACACAGCCACAGTGAGCACTGTCACCGTGAGCACTGTCACCATGGGAACTGTCACCATGAGCACTGTCATCTTGGGAACCACCACCATGGACACTGCCACCATGAGCACTGTAACCATTGGCAGTGCCACCGTGGGCACAGTCACCATGGGTACTGTCACCATGGGCACTGTCACCATTGACACTGCCACAGTGAGCACTGTCACCGTGGGCACTGTCACCATGAGCACTGTCACCATGGGCACTGTCACCATGGACACTTTCACCATGGGCAGTGACTGTCACCATGGGCACTCTCACCATGGATACTGTCATCATGAGCTCTGTTACCATTGAAACTGTCGCCATGAGCACTGTCATCTTGGGAACTGCCACCATGAACACTGCCACCATGAGCACTGTAACCATTGGCACTGTTACCGTGCGCACTTTCACCATGGGAACTGTCAATATGAGCACTGTCACTGTGGGCACTGTCTCCATGGGCACTCTAACCATGGGCACTGTCACCATGGACACTGTCACCATGGGCACTGTCAACATGAGCACTGTCACCATGGGCACTTTAACCATGGGAACTGTCACCATGAGCACTATCACGATGAGCACTATCACCATGGGCAGTGTCACCATGAGCAATATCACCATGGGCACTGTCACCGTGAGCACTATTACCATGGGCACTATCACCAAGGGCACTGTCACTGTGAGCAATGTCACCATGAGCACTGTCACCATGGGAACTGTCACCATGAGCACTGTAAACATGAGTACTATCACCATGGGAACTGTCACCATGGGAATGGTCACCATGGGCACTGTCAACATGAACACTGTCACCATGGAAACTCTCACCATGAGCACTGTCACAATGGGCACTGTCACCATGGGAACTGTCACCATGGGCACTTTCAACATGGGCACTGTCACCATGGGAACTGTCACCATGAGCACTATGACCTTTAGCACTATTACCATGAGCACTATCACCAAGGGCACTGTCACCATGAGCACTATCACCATGAGCACTGTCACCATAAACACTGTCACCGGGGGCACTGTCAATATTAGCACTGTCACTGTGGGCATTATCACCGTGAGCACTATCACAATGGGCACTGTCACCATGGGCCCTGTTACCATTAGCACTATCACCATGAGCACTATCACCATGTACACTGTCACCATGAGCAGGGTCACCATGAGAACTATCACCATGGTCACTGTCACCATGGGAACGGTCACCATGGGCACTGTTAACATGAGCACTGTCACCATGGAAACTCTCACCCTGAGCATTGTCACCATGGGAAATGTCACCATGGGCAATGTGACCATGGGCACTGTCACCATGGGAATTGTCACCATGAGCACTGTCACCATGGGCACTGTGACCATGGACACTGTCACCATGGGCACTGTCATCATGGGCACTCTCACCATGGGCACTGGCACAATGGACGCTGTCACCATGGGCACTGTCAACCTGAGCACTGTCACCATGGGATCTCTCACCTTGAGCACTGTTATCATGTGAAATGTCAACATGGGCATTATCATTATGGGCACTGTCACCATGGGCAGTGTCACCATGAGCAGTGTCACCATGGACACTGTCTCCATGGGAACTGTCACCATAAGCACTATCACCGTGAGCACTATCACCATGAGGACTATCACCAAGGGCACTGTCATCGTGAGCACTATCACCGTGAGCACTGTCACTGTGGGCACAGTCACCGTGTGCACTGTCACCATGAGCACTCTCACCTTGGGAAATGCCATCATGGGAACGGTCACCATGGGCACTCTCAAGATGAGCACTATCACCATGGGAAATCTCACCATGAGCACTGTCACCATGGGAATTGTCACCATGAGCACTCTCACCATAGGCACTGTTACCATGAGCACTGTCACCATGGGCACTGTCACCATGGTAAATGTCACCATGAGCTCTTTCACCTTGACCACTGTCAGCATGGGCTGTGTCACCATAAGCAATATCACCATGGGCAGTGTCACCATTAGCATTATTACCATGGACACTGTCACCATGAGCTCTATCATCGTGAGCACTGTCACCGTGGGCACTGTCAATGTGTGCACTGTCACCATAGGAAATCTCACCATGGGAAATGTCACGATGGGCACTAATACCATGGGAAGTGTCACCATGGGAACGGTCACCATGGCCGCTCTCACCATTGGCACTCTCACCATGGGCACTGTCACCATGGGCACTGTCAACATGAGCACTGTCACCATAGGAACTCTCACCATGAGCACTGTCACCATGAGAAATGTCACCATGGGCACTGTCACCATGGGCACTGTCACCATGGACACTGTCACCATGAGCACTATTATCATGGGCAGTGCCACCATCAGAAATTTCACCATAGGAACTCCACCCATGTACACTGCCAGCATGAGCACAGTCACCATGGGCAGTGTCACCATGAGCACTGTCACCATGGTCACTGTAACCATGGGAACTGTCACCATGAGCACTGTTACCGTGAGTACTATCTCCATGGGCAGTGTCACCGTGAGCAATATCACCATGAGCAATGTCACCGTGAGCACTCTTATACTGGGGACTACCACCAAGGGCACTGTCTCCGTGATCACTGTCACCGTGAGCACTGGCACCATGGGCACTGTCACCATGGACACTGTCACAATGGGCACTGTCAACATGAGGACTGTCACCAAGGGAACTCTCACCATGAGCACTGTAACCATGGGAAATGTCACCATGGGCACTGTCACCATGGAAACTGTCACCATGAGCACTATCATCATGGGCAGTGCCACCATAAGGAATTTCACCATGGGAACTCCCACCATGTACACCGCTAGCATGAGCACAGTCATCATGGGCAGTGTCACCATGAACACTGTCACCATGAGCACTGTAACCATTGGCACTGCCACCTAGGGCACTGTCAGCATGGGTACTGTCACCATGGGCACTGTCACCATGGACATTGCCACAGTGACCACTGTCACCATGAGCACTGTCACCATGGAAACTGTCACCATGAGCACTGTCACCATGGGCACTGTCACCATGGACACTGTCACCATGAGCACTATCATCATGGGCAGTGCCACCATAAGGAATTTCACCATGGGAACTCCACCCATGTACACCGCCAGCATGAGCACAGTCACCATGGGCAGTGTCACCATGAGCACTCTCACCATGGGCACTTTCAACATGGGCACTGTCACCATGAGAACTGCCACCAGGAGCACTATCACCATGAGCACTATCACCAACGGCATTGTCACCGTGAGCACTATCTCCGTGAGCACTGTCACCATGGGCACTTTCAACATGGCCAATGTCACCATGGGCACTCTCACCATGGACACTGTCATCATGAGCTCTGTTACCACTGAAACTGTCACCATGAGCACTGTCATCTTGGGAACTGCCACCATGGACACTGCCACCATGAGCACTGTAACCATTGGCACTGTTACCGTGCGCACTTTCACCATGGGAACTGTCAATATGAGCACTGTCACTTTGGGCACTGTCTCCATGGGCACTCTAAGCATGGGCACTGTCACCATGGGCACTGTCAACATGAGCACTGTCACTGTGAGCACTATTACCATGTGCACTATCACCATGTGCATTATCACCATGAGCAATGTCACCGGGGGCACAGTCACCGTTTGCACTGTCACCATGAGCACTATCACCATGGGAAATGTCACCATGGGAACGGTCACCATGGGCACTGTCAATATGAGAACTGTCACCATGGGAACTGTCACCATGAGCACTGTCACCACAGGAAATGTCACCATGTTCACTGTCACCATGGGCACTATCACCATGCAGAGTGTCACAGTGGGCACTGTCACCATGGGCACTCTCACCATGGACACTGTCACCATGTGAACTGTCACCATGAGCACTATCACCGTGAGCACTGTCACCTTGGGCACTGTCACCATGAGCACTGTCACCATGGGCACTTTAACCATGGGAACTGTCACCATGAGCACTATCACCATGAGCACTATCACCATGGGCAGTGTCACCATTAGCAATATCACCATGGGCACTGTCACCGTGAGCACTATTACCATGGGCACTATCACCAAGGGCACTGTCATCGTGAGCAATGTCACCATGAGCACTGTCACCGTGGGCACTGTCACCATGAGAACTGTCACCACGGGCACTGTCACCATGGGAACTCTCACCATGAGTACTGTCACTGTGGACACTATCACCGTGAGCAATATCACAATGGGCACTGTCACCATGAGCACTATCACCAAGGGCACTGTTACCGTGAACACCATTACCATAGGCACTATCACCATGAGCACTATCACCGTGTGCACTGTCACCATGAGCACTATCACCATGGGAAGTGTCACCATGGGCACTGTCAACATGAGCACTGTCACCATGGGAACTCTCACCATGAGCACTTTCACAATGGGAAATGTCACCATGGGCACTGTCACCATCGGCACTGTCACCATGGGAACTGTCACCATGAGCACTATCATCATGAGCACAATCACCATGGGCAGTGTCACCGTGAGCAATATCACCAGGGGCAGTGTCACCATGAGCACTATCACCATGAGCACGATCACCATGGGAACTGTCACCATGTGCACTGTCAACATGAGCACTTACACCCTGGGAACTCTCACCATGGGCACTGTCACCATGGGCAGTGTCACCATGGACACTGTCACCATGAGCACTATCATCATGGGCAGTGCCATCATGAGGAATTTCACCATGGGAACTCCAACCATGTACACCGCCAGCATGAGCACAGTCACCATGGGCAGTGTCACCATGAGCACTGTCACCATGGGCACTTTCAACATGGCCAATGTCACCATGGGCACTGTCACCATGGACACTGTCATCATGAGCTCTGTTACCACGGACACTGCCACCATGAGCACTGTAACCATTGGCACTGCCACTGTGGTCACTGTCACCATGGGTACTGTCACCATTGGCACTGTCACCATGGACACTGCCACAGTGAGCACTGTTACAGTGAGCACTGTCACCATGGGCACTGTCACCAAGGAACTCTCACCATGAGCACTGTCACCATGGAAAATGTCACCATGGACAGTGTCACCACAGGCACTGTTACCATGGGCAGTGTCACCATGAGCACTATCACCATGGTCTGTGTCACCATAAGCAATATCACCAAGGGCACTGTCACCATGAGCACTATTACCATGGACACTATCACCATGAGCACTATCATTGTGAGCACTGTCACCGTGAGCACTGTCACCGTGTACACTGTCACCATGAGCACTGTCACCATGAGCAATATCACCATGGGAAGTAACACCATGGGAACGGTCACCATGGGCACTCTCACCATGGGCACTGTCACCATGGGCACTGTCGCCATGGACACTGTCAACATGGGCACTGTCAACATGAGCATTGTCACCATACGAACTCTCACCATGAGCACTGTCACAATGGGAAATGTCACCATGGGCACTGTCACCATGGGAACTGTCACCATGGACACTGTCACCATCAGCAGTATCATCATGGGCAGTGCCACCATAAGGAATTTCACCATGGGAACTCCAACCATGTAAACCGCCAGCATGAGAACAGTCACCATTGGCATTGTAACCATGAGCACTATCACCAAGGGCACTGTCACCATGAGCACTATCACCATGGGAAATGTCACCATGGGAACGGTCACCATGGGCACTGTCACCATGTGAACTTTCACCATGAGCACTATCACCAAGGGCACTGTCACCATGAGCACTGTCACCATGGGCACTTTCAACATGGGCACTGTCACCATAGGCAATGTCACCATGGGCACTGTCACCATGGGCACTGTCACCATGGACACTTTCACCATGGGCAGTGACTGTCACCATGGGCACTCTCACCATGGGCACTGTCACCATGGGCACTGTCACCATGGACCCAGTCACCATGGGCATTGTCACCATGGGCAGTGTCACCATGGGAACTCTCACCATGAGCACTGTAACCATGGGAAATGTCACCCTGGGCACTGTCACCATGGGCACTGTCACGATGGACCCAGTCACCATGAGAACTGTCACCATGGACACTGTCACCATGAGCACTATCATCATGGGAAATGTCACCATGGGCACTGTCACCATGGGCACTATCACCATGCAAAGTGTCACAGTGGGCCCTGTCACCATGGGCACTGTCACCATGGACACTGTCATCATGTGAACTGTCACCATGAGCACTATCACCGTGAGAACTGTCACCTTGGGCACTGTCACCATGGGCACTTTAACCATGGGAACTGTCACCATGAGCACTATCACCATGAGCACTATCACCATGGGCAGTGTCACCATGAGCAATATCACCAAGGGCACTGTCACCGTGAACACTATTACCATGGGCACTATCACCAAGGGCCCTGTCACCGTGAGCAATGTCACCATGAGCACTGTCACCGTGGGCACTGTCACCATGAGAACTGTCACCATGGGCACTGTCACCATGGGAACTCTCACCATGAGTACTGTTACTGTGGACACTATCACCGTGAGCAATATCACAATGGGCACTGTCACCATGAGCACTATCACCAAGGGCACTGTTATCGTGAACACCATTACCATAGGCACTATCACCATGAGCACTATCACCGTGTGCACTGTCACCCTGAGCACTGTCACCATGAGCACTATCACCATGGGTAGTGTCACCATGGACACTGTCACCATGAGCACTATCATCATGGGCAGTGCAACCATAAGGAATTTCACCATGGGAACTCCACCCATGTACACCGCCAACATGAGCACAGTCACCATGGGCAGTGTCACCATGAGCACTCTCACCATGGGCACTTTCAACTAGGGCACTGTCACCATGCAAACTGCCACCAGGAGCACTATCACCATGAGCACTATCACCAAGGGCATTGTCACCATGAGCACGATCTCCGTGAGCATTATCACCGTGAGCACTGTCACCATGGGCACTTTCAACATGGCCAATGTCACCATGGGCACTCTCACCATGGACACTGTCATCATGAGCACTGTAACCATTGGCACTGTTACCGTGCGCACTTTCACCATGGGAACTGTCAATATGGGCACTGTCACTGTGGGCACTGTCTCCATGGGCACTCTCACCATGAGCACTGTCATCATGGACACTGTCACCATGGGCACTGTCAACATGAGCACTGTCACCATGGGCAGTGTCACCGTGAGCAATATCAACATGGGCACTGTCACTGTGAGCACTATTACCATGTGCACTATCACCATGTGCACTATCACCGTGAGCACTGTCACCGGGGGCACTGTCACCGTTTGCACTGTCACCATGAGCACTATCACCATGGGAAATGTCACCATGGGAACGGTCACCATGGGCACTGTCAAGATGAGCACTGTCACCATGGGCACTGTCACCATTAGCACTTTCACCATGGGAAATGTCACCATGGGCACTGTCACCATGGGCACTATCACCATGCAAAGTGTCACAGTGGGCACTGTCACCATGGGCACTCTCACCATGGGCACTGTCACCATGAGCACTGTCACCATGGGCACTTTCAACATGGCCAATGTCACCATGGGCACTGTCACCATGGACACTGTCATCATGAGCTCTGTTACCACGGACACTGCCACCATGAGCACTGTAACCATTGGCACTGCCACTGTGGTCACTGTCACCATGGGTACTGTCACCATGGGCACTGTCACCATGGACACTGCCACAGTGAGCACTGTAACAGTGAGCACTGTCACCATGGGCACTGTCACCAAGGAACTCTCACCATGAGCACTGTCACCATGGAAAATGTCACCATGGGCAGTGTCACCACAGGTACTGTTACCATGGGCAGTGTCACCATGAGCACTATCACCATGGTCTGTGTCACCGTAAGCAATATCACCAAGGGCACTGTCACCATGAGCACTATTACCATCGACACTATCACCATGAGCACTATCATTGTGAGCACTGTCACCTTGAGCACTATCACCATTGACACTGTCACCATGGGCACATTCACCATGGACACTGTCACCATGAGCAATATCATCATGGGCAGTGCCACCATGAGGAATTTCACCATGGGAACTCCAACCATGTACACCGCCAGCATGAGCCCAGTCACCATGGGCAGTGTCACGATGAGCACTCTCACCATGCACACTTTCAACATGGGCATTGTCACCATGGACACTGTCACCATGGACACTGTCATCATGAGCCCTATTATCATGGGAACTGTCACCATGAGCACTGTCTTCTTGGGAACTGCCACCATGGACAATGCCACCATGAGCACTGTAACCATTGGCACTGCCACCGTGGGCACTGTCAACATGGGTACTGTCACCATGGGCACTGTCACCATGGACATTGCCACAGTGAGCACTGTCACCGTGAGCACTGTCACCATGGGAACTCTCACGATGAGCACTGTCACCATTAGCACTATCACCATGGGAACTGTCACCATGGGAATGGTCACCATGGGCACTGTCAACATGACCGCTGTCACCATGGAAACTCTCGCCATGAGCACTGTCACCATTGGAAAAGTCACCATGGGCACTGTCACCATGGGAACTGTCACCATGGGCACTTTCAACATGGGCACTGTCACCACGCGAAATGTCACCATGAGCACTATGACCTTTATCACTATCACCATAAGCAGTATCACCAAAGGCACTGTCACCATGAGCACTATCACCGTGAGCACTATCACCATGAGCACTGTCACCATAAACACTGTCACCGGGGCACTGTCAATATTAGCACTGTCACTGTGGGCAGTATCACCGTGAGCACTCTCACAATGGGCACTGTCACCATGGGCACTGTCACCATGAGCACTATCACCATGAGCACTATCACCAAGTGCACTGTCACCGTGAGAACTATTACCATAGGCACTATCACCATGAGCACAATCACCATGAGCAATATCACCCTGTGCACTGTCACCATAAGCAGGGTCACCATGAGAACTATCACCATGGTCACTGTCACCATGAGGACGGTCACAGTGGGCACTGTCAACATGAGCACTGTCACCATGGAAACTCTCACCATGAGCACTGTCACCATGGGAAAAGTCACCATGGGCACTGTCAACATGGGAACTGTCACCATGGGCACTTTCAGCTTGGGCACTGTCACCATGCGAACTGTCACCATGAGCACTATGACCTTTAGCACTATCACCATGAGCACTGTCACCATAAACACTGTCACCGGGGGCACTGTCAACATTAGCACTGTCACTGTGGGCACTATCACGGTGAGCACTATTACAATGGGCACTGTCACCAAGGGCACTGTCACCATGAGCACTATCACCCTGTGCACTGTCATCATGTGCAGTGTCACCATGAGAACTATCACCATGGTGACTGTCACCATAGGAATGGTCACCATCGGCCCTGTCAACATGAGCACTGTCACCGTGGGAACTCTCACCATGAGGACTGTCACCAGGGGAAATGTTACAATGGGCACTGTCACCATGGTAACTGTCACCCTGAGCACTGTCACCGTGGGCACTGTCACCATGGGCACTCTCACTATGGGCACAGTTACCATGCACACTGTCACCATGGGACTGTCACCATGGACATTGCCACAGTCAGCACTGTCACCGTGAGCACTGTCACCATGGGAAATGTCACCATGAGCACTGTCACCATGGGAACTGTCACCATGAGCACTGTCACCATGAGTACTATCACCATGGGAACTGTCACCATGGGAATGGTCACCATGGGCACTGTCAACATGAACACTGTCACCATGGAAACTCTCACCATGAGCACTGTCACAATGGGCACTGTCACCATGGGAACTGTCACCATGGGCACTTTCAACATGGGCACTGTCACCATGGGAACTGTCACCATGAGCACTATGACCTTTAGCACTATTACCATGAGCACTATCACCAAGGGCACTGTCACCATGAGCACTATCACCATGAGCACTGTCACCATAAACACTGTCACCGGGGGCACTGTCAATATTAGCACTGTCACTGTGGGCATTATCACCGTGAGCACTATCACAATGGGCACTGTCACCATGGGCCCTGTCACCATTAGCACTATCACCATGAGCACTATCACCATGTACACTGTCACCATGAGCAGGGTCACCATGAGAACTATCACCATGGTCACTGTCACCATGGGAACGGTCACCATGGGCACTGTTAACATGAGCACTGTCACCATGGAAACTCTCACCCTGAGCATTGTCACCATGGGAAATGTCACCATGGGCAATGTGACCATGGGCACTGTCACCATGGGAATTGTCACCATGAGCACTGTCACCATGGGCTCTGTGACCATGGACACTGTCACCTTGGGCACTGTCATCATGGGCACTCTCACCATGGGCACTGGCACAATGGACGCTGTCACCATGGGCACTGTCAACCTGAGCACTGTCACCATGGGATCTCTCACCATGAGCACTGTTATCATGTGAAATGTCAACATGGGCATTATCATTATGGGCACTGTCACCATGGGCAGTGTCACCATGAGCAGTCACCATGGACACTGTCTCCATGGGAACTGTCACCATAAGCACTATCACCGTGAGCACTATCACCATGAGGACTATCACCAAGGGCACTGTCATCGTGAGCACTATCACCGTGAGCACTGTCACTGTGGGCACAGTCACCGTGTGCACTGTCACCATGAGCACTCTCACCTTGGGAAATGCCATCATGGGAACGGTCACCATGGGCACTCTCAAGATGAGCACTATCACCATGGGAAATCTCACCATGAGCACTGTGACCATGGGAATTGTCACCATGAGCACTCTCACCATAGGCACTGTTACCATGAGCACTGTCACCATGGGCACTGTCACCATGGTAAATGTCACCATGAGCTCTTTCACCTTGACCACTGTCAGCATGGGCTGTGTCACCATAAGCAATATCACCATGGGCAGTGTCACCATTAGCATTATTACCATGGACACTGTCACCATGAGCTCTATCATCGTGAGCACTGTCACCGTGGGCACTGTCAATGTGTGCACTGTCACCATAGGAAATCTCACCATGGGAAATGTCACGATGGGCACTAATACCATGGGAAGTGTCACCATGGGAACGGTCACCATGGCCGCTCTCACCATTGGCACTCTCACCATGGGCACTGTCACCATGGGCACTGTCAACATGAGCACTGTCACCATAGGAACTCTCACCATGAGCACTGTCACCATGAGAAATGTCACCATGGGCACTGTCACCATGGGCACTGTCACCATGGACACTGTCACCATGAGCACTATTATCATGGGCAGTGCCACCATAAGAAATTTCACCATGGGAACTCCACCCATGTACACCGCCAGCATGAGCACAGTCACCATGGGCAGTGTCACCATGAGCACTGTCACCATGGGCACTGTAACCATGGGAACTGTCACCATGAGCACTGTTACCGTGAGTACTATCTCCATGGGCAGTGTCACCGTGAGCAATATCACCATGAGCAATGTCACCGTGAGCACTCTTATACTGGGGACTACCACCAAGGGCACTGTCTCCGTGATCACTGTCACCGTGAGCACTGGCACCATGGGCACTGTCACCATGGACACTGTCACAATGGGCACTGTCAACATGAGCACTGTCACCAAGGGAACTCTCACCATGAGCACTGTAACCATGGGAAATTTCACCATGGGCACTTTCACCATGGAAACTGTCACCATGAGCACTATCATCATGGGCAGTGCCACCATACGGAATTTCACCATGGGAACTCCAACCATGTACACCGCTAGCATGAGCACAGTCATCATGGGCAGTGTCACCATGAACACTGTCCCCATGAGCACTGTAACCATTGGCACTGCCACCTAGGGCACTGTCAGCATGGGTACTGTCACCATGGGCACTGTCACCATGGACATTGCCACAGTGACCACTGTCACCGTGAGCACTGTCACCATGGAAACTGTCACCATGAGCACTGTCACCAGTGACAGTGTCACCATGGGCACTGTCAACATGAGCAGTGTCACCATGGAATTCTCACCATGAGCACAGTCACCATGGGAAATGTCACCATGGGCAGTGTCACCTTGGGCACTCTCACCATGGGGAGTGTCACCATGAGCACTGTCACCATGGGCAGTGTCACCTTGAGCACTATCACCAAGGGCACTGTCACCGTGAGCACTATCACAGTGAGCACTGTCACCATGGGTAATGTCACCGTGTGCACTGTCACCATGAGCACTGTCACCATGAGCACTATCACCATGGGAACGGTCACCATGGGCACTGTCACCATGGGAACTGTCCACATGAGCACTGTCACGATGGACACTGTCAGCATGGGCACTGTCACCATTGACACTGTCACAATGGGCACTGTCAACATGAGCATTGTCACCATGGGAACTCTCACTAAGAGCACTGTCAACATGGGAAATTTCATCATGGGCACTCTCACCATGGGCACTCTCACCATGGGCACTCTCACCATGGACACTGTCACCATGAGCACTATCATCATGGGCAGTGCCACCATGAGGAATTTCACCATGGGAACTCCAACCATGTACACCGCCAGCATGAGCACAGTCACCATGGGCAGTGTCTCCATGAGCACTGTCACCTTGGGCACTTTCAACATGGGCACTCTCACCATGGGGACTGTCACCATGGACACTGTCATCATGATCTCTGTAACCATGGGAACTGTCACCATGAGCACTGCCATCTTGGGAACTGCCACCATGGACACTGCTACCATGAGCACTGTAACCATTGGCACTACCACTATGGGCACACTCACCATGGGTACTGTCACCATAGGTACTGTCACCATGAACACAGCCACAGTGAGCACTGTCACCGTGAGCACTGTCACCATGGGAACTGTCACCATGAGCACTGTCATCTTGGGAACCACCACCATGGACACTGCCACCATGAGCACTGTAACCATTGGCAGTGCCACCGTGGGCACAGTCACCATGGGTACTGTCACCATGGGCACTGTCACCATTGATACTGCCACAGTGAGCACTGTCACCGTGGGCACTGTCACCATGAGCACTGTCACCATGGGCACTGTCACCATGGACACTTTCACCATGGGCAGTGACTGTCACCATGGGCACTCTCACCATGGGCACTGTCAACATGGGCACTGTCACCATGGACCCAGTCACCATGGGCATTGTCACCATGGGCAGTGTCACCATGGGAAATCTCACCATGAGCACTGTAACCATGGGAAATGTCACCCTGGGCACTGTCACCATGGGCACTGTCACCATGGACACTGTCACCATGAGCACTATCATCATGGGCAGTGCCACCATAAGGAATTTCACCATGGGAACTCCACCCATGTACACCGCCAGCATGAGCACAGTCACCATGGGCAGTGTCACCATGAGCACTCTCACCATGGGCACTTTCAACATGGGCACTGTCACCATGAGAACTGCCACCAGGAGCACTATCACCATGAGCACTATCACAAACGGCATTGTCACCGTGAGCACTATCTCCGTGAGCACTGTCACCATGGGCACTTTCAACATGGCCAATGTCACCATGAGCACTCTCACCATGGACACTGTCATCATGAGCTCTGTTACCATTGAAACTGTCACCATGAGCACTGTCATCTTGGGAACTG
Source organism: Balaenoptera physalus (assembly GCF_965194825.1). Lineage (NCBI taxonomy): Eukaryota > Metazoa > Chordata > Mammalia > Artiodactyla > Balaenopteridae > Balaenoptera > Balaenoptera physalus. The sequence goes on along the minus strand of NW_028126274.1, from coordinate 63,388 downwards.
CCACCATGGACACTGCCACCATGAGCACTGTAACCATTGGCACTGTTACCGTGCGCACTTTCACCATGGGAACTGTCAATATGAGCACTGTCACTGTGGGCACTGTCTCCATGGGCACTCTAAGCATGGGCACTGTCACCATGGGCACTGTCAACATGAGCACTGTCACCATGGGCAGTGTCACCATGAGCAATATCAACATGGGCACTGTCACTGTGAGCACTATTACCATGTGCACTATCACCATGTGCATTATCACCGTGAGCAATGTCACCGGGGGCACAGTCACCGTTTGCACTGTCACCATGAGCACTATCACCATGGGAAATGTCACCATGGGAACGGTCACCATGGGCACTGTCAATATGAGAACTGTCACCATGGGAACTGTCACCATGAGCACTGTCACCACAGGAAATGTCACCATGCTCACTGTCACCATGGGCACTATCACCATGCAGAGTGTCACAGTAGGCACTGTCACCATGGGCACTCTCACCATGGACACTGTCACCATGTGAACTCTCACCATGAGCACTATCACCGTGAGCACTGTCACCTTAGGCACTGTCACCATGAGCACTGTCACCATGGGCACTTTAACCATGGGAACTGTCACCATGAGCACTATCACCATGAGCACTATCACCATGGGCAGTGTCACCATGAGCAATATCACCATGGGCACTGTCACCGTGAGCACTATTACCATGGGCACTATCACCAAGGGCACTGTCATCGTGAGCAATGTCACCATGAGCACTGTCACCGTGGGCACTTTCACCATGAGAACTGTCACCATGGGCACTGTCACCATGGGAACTCTCACCATGAGTACTGTCACTGTGGACACTATCACCGTGAGCAATATCACAATGGGCACTGTCACCATGAGCACTATCACCAAGGGCACTGTTACCGTGAACACCATTACCATAGGCACTATCACCATGAGCACTATCACCGTGTGCACTGTCACCATGAGCACTATCACCATGGGAAGTGTCACCATGGGCACTGTCAACATGAGCACTGTCACCATGGGAACTCTCACCATGAGCACTTTCACAATGGGAAATGTCACCATGGGCACTGTCACCATCGGCACTGTCACCATGGGAACTGTCACCATGAGCACTATCATCATGAGCACAATCACCATGGGCAGTGTCACCGTGAGCAATATCACCAGGGGCAGTGTCACCATGAGCACTATCACCATGAGCACGATCACCATGGGAACTGTCACCATGTGCACTGTCAACATGAGCACTTACACCCTGGGAACTCTCACCATGGGCACTGTCACCATGGGCAGTGTCACCATGGACACTGTCACCATGAGCACTATCATCATGGGCAGTGCCATCATGAGGAATTTCACAATGGGAACTCCAACCATGTACACCGCCAGCATGAGCACAGTCACCATGGGCAGTGTCACCATGAGCACTGTCACCATGGGCACTTTCAACATGGCCAATGTCACCATGGGCACTGTCACCATGGACACTGTCATCATGAGTTCTGTTACCACGGACACTGCCACCATGAGCACTGTAACCATTGGCACTGCCACTGTGGTCACTGTCACCATGGGTACTGTCACCATGGGCACTGTCACCATGGACACTGCCACAGTGAGCACTGTAACAGTGAGCACTGTCACCATGGGCACTGTCACCAAGGAACTCTCACCATGAGCACTGTCACCATGGAAAATGTCACCATGGGCAGTGTCACCACAGGCACTGTTACCATGGGCAGTGTCACCATGAGCACTATCACCATGGTCTGTGTCACCGTAAGCAATATCACCAAGGGCACTGTCACCATGAGCACTATTACCATGGACAGTATCACCATGAGCACTATCATTGTGAGCACTGTCACCGTGAGCACTGTCACCGTGTACACTGTCACCATGAGCACTGTCACCATGAGCAATATCACCATGGGAAGTAACACCATGGGAACGGTCACCATGGGCACTCTCACCATGGGCACTGTCACCATGGGCACTTTCACCATGGACACTGTCAACATGGGCACTGTCAACATGAGCATTGTCACCATACGAACTCTCACCATGAGCATTGTCACAATGGGAAATGTCACCATGGGCACTGTCACCATGGGAACTGTCACCATGGACACTGTCACCATCAGCAGTATCATCATGGGCAGTGCCACCATAAGGAATTTCACCATGGGAACTCCAACCATGTACACCGCCAGCATGAGAACAGTCACCATGGGCAGTGTAACCATGAGCACTATCACCAAATCACTGTCACCATGAGCACTATCACCATGGGAAATTTCACCATGGGAACGGTCACCATGGGCACTGTCACCATGTGAACTTTCACCATGAGCACTATCACCAAGGGCACTGTCACCATGAGCACTGTCACCATGGGCACTTTCAACATGGGCACTGTCACCATAGGCAATGTCACCATGGGCACTGTCACCATGGGCACTGTCACCATGGACACTTTCACCATGGGCAGTGACTGTCACCATGGGCACTCTCACCATGGGCACTGTCACCATGGGCACTGTCACCATGGACCCAGTCACCATGGGCATTATCACCATGGGCAGTGTCACCATGGGAACTCTCACCATGAGCACTGTAACCATGGGAAATGTCACCCTGGGCACTGTCACCATGGGCACTGTCACCATGGACCCAGTCACCATGAGAACTGTCACCATGGACACTGTCACCATGAGCACTATCATCATGGGAAATGTCACCATGGGCACTGTCACCATGGGCACTATCACCATGCAAAGTGTCACAGTGGGCCCTGTCACCATGGGCACTGTCACCATGGACACTGTCACCATGAGCACTATCATCATGGGCACTGCCACCATAAGGAATTTCACCATGGGAACTCCACCCATGTACACCGCCAGCATGAGCACAGTCACCATGGGCAGTGTCACCATGAGCACTCTCACCATGGGCACTTTCAACACGGCCAATGTCACCATGGGCACTCTCACCATGGACACTGTCATCATGAGCACTGTAACCATTGGCACTGTTACCGTGCGCACTTTCACCATGGGAACTGTCAATATGAGCACTGTCACTGTGGGCACTGTCTCCATGGGCACTCTCACCATGGGCACTGTCACCATGGACACTGTCACCATGGGCACTGTCAACATGAGCACTGTCACCATGGGCAGTGTCACCGTGAGCAATATCAACATGGGCACTGTCACTGTGAGCACTATTACCATGTGCACTCTCACCATGTGCACTATCACCGTGAGCACTGTCACCGGGGGCACTGTCACCGTTTGCACTGTCACCATGAGCACTATCACCATGGGAAATGTCACCATGGGAACGGTCACCATGGGCACTGTCAAGATGAGCACTGTCACCATGGGAATTGTCACCATGAGCACTGTCACCATGGGAAATGTCACCATGGGCACTGTCACCATGGGCACTGTCACCATGGACCCAGTCACCATGGGCATTGTCACCATGGGCAGTGTCACCATACGAACTCTCACCAAGAGCACTGTCACCATGGGAAATGTCACCATGGGCACTGTCACCATGGGCACTGTCACCATGGGAACTCTCACCATGAGTACTGTCACTGTGGACACTATCACCGTGAGCAATATCACAATGGGTACTCTCACCATGAGCACTATCACCAAGGGCACTGTTACCGTGAACACCATTACCATAGGCACTATCACCATGAACACTATCACCGTGTGCACTGTCACCCTGAGCACTGTCACCATGAGCACTATCACCATGGGAAGTGTCACCATGGGCACTGTCAACATGAGCACTGTCACCATGGGAACTCTCACCATGAGCACTTTCACAATGGGAAATGTAACCATGGGCACTGTCACCATCGGCACTGTCACCATGCGAACTGTCACCATGAGCACTATCACCATGAGCACAATCACCATGGGCAGTGTCACCGTGAGCAATATCACCAGGGGCAGTGTCACCATGAGCACTATCACCATGAGCACGATCACCATGGGAACTGTCACCGTCTGCACTGTCAACATGAGCTCTTACACCATGGGAACTCTCACCATGGGCACTGTCACCATGGGCAATGTCACCATGGACATTGTCACCATGAGCACTATCATCATGGGCAGTGCCATCATGAGGAATTTCACCATGGGAACTCCAACCATGTACACCGCCAGCATGAGCACAGTCACCATGGGCAGTATCACCATGAGCACTGTCACCATGGGCACTTTCAACATGGCCATTGTCACCATGGGCACTGTCACCATGGACACTGTCGTCATGAGCTGTTACCACGGACACTGCCACCATGAGCACTGTAACCATTGGCACTGCCACTGTGGTCACTGTCACAATGGGTACTGTCACCATGGGCACTGTCACCATGGACACTGCCACAGTGAGCACTGTTACAGTGAGCACTGTCACCATGGGCACTGTCCCCAAGGAACTCTCACCATGAGCACTGTCACCATGGAAAATGTCACCATGGGCAGTGTCACCACAGGCACTGTTACCATGGGCAGTGTCACCATGAGCACTATCACCATGGTCTGTGTCACCGTAAGCAATATCACCAAGGGCACTGTCACCATGAGCACTATTACCATGGACACTATCACCATGAGCACTATCATTGTGAGCACTGTCACCGTGAGCACTATCACCATTGACACTGTCACCATGGGCACATTCACCGTGGACACTGTCACCATGAGCAATATCATCATGGGCAGTGCCACCATGAAGAATTTCACCATGGGAACTCCAACCATGTACACCGCCAGCATGAGCACAGTCACCATGGGCAGTGTCACGATGAGCACTGTCACCATGCACACTTTCAACATGGGCATTGTCACCATGGACACTGTCACCATGGACACTGTCATCATGAGCCCTATTATCATGGGAACTGTCACCATGAGCACTGTCTTCTTGGGAACTGCCACCATGGACAATGCCACCATGAGCACTGTAACCATTGGCACTGCCACCGTGGGCACTGTCAACATGGGTACTGTCGCCATGGGCACTGTCACCATGGACATTGCCACAGTGAGCACTGTCACCGTGAGCACTGTCACCATGGGAACTCTCACGATGAGCACTGTCACCATTAGCACTATCACCATGGGAACTGTCACCATGGGAATGGTCACCATGGGCACTGTCAACATGACCGCTGTCACCATGGAAACTCTCGCCATGAGTACTGTCACCATTGGAAAAGTCACCATGGGCACTGTCACCATGGGAACTGTCACCATGGGCACTTTCAACATGGGCACTGTCACCACGCGAAATGTCACCATGAGCACTATGACCTTTATCACTATCACCATAAGCAGTATCACCAAAGGCACTGTCACCATGAGCACTATCACCGTGAGCACTATCACCATGAGCACTGTCACCATAAACACTGTCACCGGGGCACTGTCAATATTAGCACTGTCACTGTGGGCAGTATCACCGTGAGCACTCTCACAATGGGCACTGTCACCATGGGCTCTGTCACCATGAGCACTATCACCATGAGCACTATCACCAAGTGCACTGTCACCGTGAGAACTATTACCATAGGCACTATCACCATGAGCACAATCACCATGAGCAATATCACCCTGTGCACTGTCACCATAAGCAGGGTCACAATGAGAACTATCACCATGGTCACTGTCACCATGAGGACGGTCACAGTGGGCACTGTCAACATGAGCACTGTCACCATGGAAACTCTCACCATGAGCACTGTCACCATGGGAAAAGTCACCATGGGCACTGTCAACATGGGAACTGTCACCATGGGCACTTTCAGCTTGGGCACTGTCACCATGCGAACTGTCACCATGAGCACTATGACCTTTAGCACTATCACCATGAGCACTGTCACCATAAACACTGTCACCGGGGGCACTGTCAACATTAGCACTGTCACTGTGGGCACTATCACGGTGAGCACTATTACAATGGGCACTGTCACCAAGGGCACTGTAACCATGAGCACTATCACCCTGTGCACTGTCATCATGTGCAGTGTCACCATGAGAACTATCACCATGGTGACTGTCACCATAGGAATGGTCACCATCGGCTCTGTCAACATGACCACTGTCACCGTGGGAACTCTCACCATGAGGACTGTCACCAGGGGAAATGTTACAATGGGCACTGTCACCATGGTAACTGTCACCCTGAGCACTGTCACCGTGGGCACTGTCACCATGGGAACTCTCACCATGAGGACTGTCACCAGGGGAAATGTTACAATGGGCACTGTCACCATGGTAACTGTCACCCTGAGCACTGTCACCATGGGCACTGTCACCATGGGCACTCTCACCATGGGCACAGTTACCATGCACACTGTCACCATGGGATTGTCACCATGGACATTGCCACAGTCAGCACTGTCACCGTGAGCACTGTCACCATGGGAAATGTCACCATGAGCACTGTCACCATGGGAACTGTCACCATGAGCACTGTCACCATGAGTACTATCACCATGGGAACTGTCACCATGGGAATGGTCACCATGGGCACTGTCAACATGAACACTGTCACCATGGAAACTCTCACCATGAGCACTGTCACAATGGGCACTGTCACCATGGGAACTGTCACCATGGGCACTTTCAACATGGGCACTGTCACCATGGGAACTGTCACCATGAGCACTATGACCTTTAGCACTATTACCATGAGCACTATCACCAAGGGCACTGTCACCATGAGCACTATAACCATGAGCACTGTCACCATAAACACTGTCACCGGGGGCACTGTCAATATTAGCACTGTCACTGTGGGCATTATCACCGTGAGCACTATCACAATGGGCACTGTCACCATGGGCCCTGTCACCATTAGCACTATCACCATGAGCACTATCACCATGTACACTGTCACCATGAGCAGGGTCACCATGAGAACTATCACCATGGTCACTGTCACCATGGGAACGGTCACCATGGGCACTGTTAACATGAGCACTGTCACCATGGAAACTCTCACCCTGAGCATTGTCACCATGGGAAATGTCACCATGGGCACTGTGACCATGGACACTGTCATCATGATCTCTGTAACCATGGGAACTGTCACCATGAGCACTGCCATCTTGGGAACTGCCACCATGGACACTGCTACCATGAGCACTGTAACCATTGGCACTACTACTATGGGCACACTCACCATGGGTACTGTCACCATAGGTACTGTCACCATGAACACAGCCACAGTGAGTACTGTCACCGTGAGCACTGTCACCATGGGAACTGTCACCATGGGCACTGTCATCTTGGGAACCACCACCATGGACACTGCCACCATGAGCACTGTAACCATTGGCAGTGCCACCGTGGGCACAGTCACCATGGGTACTGTCACCATGGGCACTGTCACCATTGACACTGCCACAGTGAGCACTGTCACCGTGGGCACTGTCACCATGAGCACTGTCACCATGGGCACTGTCACCATGTACACTTTCACCATGGGCAGTGACTGTCACCATGGGCACTCTCACCATGGGCACTGTCAACATGGGCACTGTCACCATGGACCCAGTCACCATGGGCATTGTCACCATGGGCAGTGGCACCATGGGAACTCTCACCATGAGCACTGTAACCATGGGAAATGTCACCCTGGGCACTGTCACCATGGGCACTGTCACCATGGACACTGTCACCATGAGCACTATCATCATGGGCAGTGCCACCATAAGGACTTTCACCATGGGAACTCCACCCATGTACACCGCCAGCATGAGCACAGTCACCATGGGCAGTGTCACCATGAGCACTCTCACCATGGGCACTTTCAACACGGCCAATGTCACCATGGGCACTCTCACCATGGACACTGTCATCATGAGCACTATAACCATTGGCACTGTTACCGTGCGCACTTTCACCATGGGAACTGTCAATATGAGCACTGTCACTGTGGGCACTGTCTCCATGGGCACTCTCACCATGGGCACTGTCACCATGGACACTGTCACCATGAGCACTGTCACCATGGGCAGTGTCCCCGTGAGCAATATCAACATGGGCACTGTCACTGTGAGCACTATTACCATGTGCACTCTCACCATGTGCACTATCACCGTGAGCACTGTCACCGGGGGCACTGTCACCGTTTGCACTGTCACCATGAGCACTATCACCATGGGAAATGTCACCATGGGAACGGTCACCATGGGCACTGTCAAGATGAGCACTGTCACCAAGGGAATTGTCACCATGAGCACTGTCACCATGGGAAATGTCACCATGGGCACTGTCACCATGGGCACTATCACCATGCAAAGTGTCACAGTGGGCACTGTCACCATGGGCACTCTCACCATGGACACTGTCACCATGTGAACTGTCACCATGAGCACTATCACCATGAGCACTGTCACCTTGGGCACTGTCACCATGAGCACTGTCACCATGGGCACTTTAACCATGGGAACTGTCACCATGGGCACTGTCACCATGGGAACTCTCACCATGAGTACTGTCACTGTGGACACTATCACCGTGAGCAATATCACAATGGGCACTGTCACCATGACCACTATCACCAAGGGCACTGTTACCGTGAACACCATTACCATAGGCACTATCACCATGAACACTATCACCGTGTGCACTGTCACCCTGAGCACTGTCACCATGAGCACTATCACCATGGGAAGTGTCACCATGGGCACTGTCAACATGAGCACTGTCACCATGGGAACTCTCAACATGAGCACTTTCACAATGGGAAATGTAACCATGGGCACTGTCACCATCGGCACTGTCACCATGCGAACTGTCACCATGAGCACTATCACCATGAGCACAATCACCATGGGCAGTGTCACCGTGAGCAATATCACCAGTGGCAGTGTCACCATGAGCACTATCACCATGAGCACGATCACCATGGGAACTGTCACCGTGTGCACTGTCAACATGAGCACTTACACCATGGGAACTCTCGCCATAGGCACTGTCACCATGGGCAGTGTCACCATGGACATTGTCACCATGAGCACTATCATCATGGGCAGTGCCATCATGAGGAATTTCACCATGGGAACTCCAACCATGTACACCGCCAGCATGAGCACAGTCACCATGGGCAGTATCACCATGAGCACTGTCACCATGGGCACTTTCAACATGGCCATTGTCACCATGGGCACTGTCACCATGGACACTGTCATCATGAGCTGTTACCACGGACACTGCCACCATGAGCACTGTAACCATTGGCACTGCCACTGTGGTCACTGTCACAATGGGTACTGTCACCATGGGCACTGTCACCATGGACACTGCCACAGTGAGCACTGTTACAGTGAGCACTGTCACCATGGGCACTGTCCCCAAGGAACTCTCACCATGAGCACTGTCACCATGGAAAATGTCACCATGGGCAGTGTCACCACAGGCACTGTTACCATGGGCAGTGTCACCATGAGCACTATCACCATGGTCTGTGTCACCGTAAGCAATATCACCAAGGGCACTGTCACCATGAGCACTATTACCATGGACACTATCACCATGAGCACTATCATTGTGAGCACTGTCACCGTGAGCACTATCACCATTGACACTGTCACCATGGGCACATTCACCATGGACACTGTCACCATGAGCAATATCATCTTGGGCAGTGCCACCATGAGGAATTTCACCATGGGAACTCCAACCATGTACACCGCCAGCATGAGCACAGTCACCATGGGCAGTATCACGATGAGCACTGTCACCATGCACACTTTCAACATGGGCATTGTCACCATGGACACTGTGACCATGGACACTGTCATCATGAGCCCTATTATCATGGGAACTGTCACCATGAGCACTGTCTTCTTGGGAACTGCCACCATGGACAATGCCACCATGAGCACTGTAACCATTGGCACTGCCACCGTGGGCACTGTCAACATGGGTACTGTCGCCATGGGCAATGTCACCATGGACATTGCCACAGTGAGCACTGTCACCGTGAGCACTGTCACCATGGGAACTCTCACAATGAGCACTGTCACCATTAGCACTATCACCATGGGAACTGTCACCATGGGAATGGTCACCATGGGCACTGTCAACATGACCGCTGTCACCATGGAAACTCTCGCCATGAGCACTGTCACCATTGGAAAAGTCACCATGGGCACTGTCACCATGGGAACTGTCACCATGGGCACTTTCAACATGGGCACTGTCACCACGCGAAATGTCACCATGAGCACTATGACCTTTATCACTATCACCATAAGCAGTATCACCAAAGGCACTGTCACCATGAGCACTATCACCGTGAGCACTATCACCATGAGCACTGTCACCATAAACACTGTCACCGGGGCACTGTCAATATTAGCACTGTCACTGTGGGCAGTATCACCGTGAGCACTCTCACAATGGGCACTGTCACCATGGGCACTGTCACCATGAGCACTATCACCATGAGCACTATCACCAAGTGCACTGTCACCGTGAGAACTATTACCATAGGCACTATCACCATGAGCACAATCACCATGAGCAATATCACCCTGTGCACTGTGACCATAAGCAGGGTCACCATGAGAACTATCACCATGGTCACTGTCACCATGAGGACGGTCACAGTGGGCACTGTCAACATGAGCACTGTCACCATGGAAACTCTCACCATGAGCACTGTCACCATGGGAAAAGTCACCATGGGCACTGTCAACATGGGAACTGTCACCATGGGCACTTTCAGCTTGGGCACTGTCACCATGCGAACTGTCACCATGAGCACTATGACCTTTAGCACTATCACCATGAGCACTGTCACCATAAACACTGTCACCGGGGGCACTGTCAACATTAGCACTGTCACTGTGGGCACTATCACGGTGAGCACTATTATAATGGGCACTGTCACCAAGGGCACTGTAACCATGAGCACTATCACCCTGTGCACTGTCATCATGTGCAGTGTCACCATGAGAACTATCACCATGGTGACTGTCACCATAGGAATGGTCACCATCGGCACTGTCAACATGAGCACTGTCACCGTGGGAACTCTCACCATGAGGACTGTCACCAGGGGAAATGTTACAATGGGCACTGTCACCATGGTAACTGTCACCCTGAGCACTGTCACCGTGGGCACTCTCACCATGGGCACTCTCACCATGGGCACAGTTACCATGCACACTGTCACCATGGGACTGTCACCATGGACATTGCCACAGTCAGCACTGTCACCGTGAGCACTGTCACCATGGGAAATGTCACCATGAGCACTGTCACCATGGGAACTGTCACCATGAGCACTGTCACCATGAGTACTATCACCATGGGAACTGTCACCATGGGAATGGTCACCATGGGCACTGTCAACATGAACACTGTCACCATGGAAACTCTCACCATGAGCACTGTCACAATGGGCACTGTCACCATGGGAACTGTCACCATGGGCACTTTCAACATGGGCACTGTCACCATGGGAACTGTCACCATGAGCACTATGACCTTTAGCACTATTACCATGAGCACTATCACCAAGGGCACTGTCACCATGAGCACTATCACCATGAGCACTGTCACCATAAACACTGTCACCGGGGGCACTGTCAATATTAGCACTGTCACTGTGGGCATTATCACCGTGAGCACTATCACAATGGGCACTGTCACCATGGACCCTGTCACCATTAGCACTATCACCATGAGCACTATCACCATGTACACTGTCACCATGAGCAGGGTCACCATGAGAACTATCACCATGGTCACTGTCACCATGGGAACGGTCACCATGGGCACTGTTAACATGAGCACTGTCACCATGGAAACTCTCACCCTGAGCATTGTCACCATGGGAAATGTCACCATGGGCAATGTGACCATGGGCACTGTCACCATGGGAATTGTCACCATGAGCACTGTCACCATGGGCACTGTGACCATGGACACTGTCACCATGGGCACTGTCATCATGGGCACTCTCACCATGGGCACTGGCACAATGGATGCTGTCACCATGGGCACTGTCAACCTGAGCACTGTCACCATGGGAACTCTCACCATGAGCACTGTTATCATGTGAAATGTCAACATGAGCATTATCATTATGGGCACTGTCACCATGGGCAGTGTCACCATGAGCAGTGTCACCATGGACACTGTCTCCATGGGAACTGTCACCATAAGCACTATCACCGTGAGCACTATCACCATGAGGACTATCACCAAGGGCACTGTCATCGTGAGCACTATCACCGTGAGCACTGTCACTGTGGGCACAGTCACCGTGTGCACTGTCACCATGAGCACTCTCACCTTGGGAAATGCCATCATGGGAACGGTCACCATGGGCACTCTCAAGATGAGCACTATCACCATGGGAAATCTCACCATGAGCACTGTGACCATGGGAATTGTCACCATGAGCACTCTCACCATAGGCACTGTTACCATGAGCACTGTCACCATGGGCACTGTCACCATGGTAAATGTCACCATGAGCTCTTTCACCTTGACCACTGTCAGCATGGGCTGTGTCACCATAAGCAATATCACCATGGGCAGTGTCACCATTAGCATTATTACCATGGACACTGTCACCATGAGCTCTATCATCGTGAGCACTGTCACCGTGGGCACTGTCAATGTGTGCACTGTCACCATAGGAAATCTCACCATGGGAAATGTCACGATGGGCACTAATACCATGGGAAGTGTCACCATGGGAACGGTCACCATGGCCGCTCTCACCATTGGCACTCTCACCATGGGCACTGTCACCATGGGCACTGTCAACATGAGCACTGTCACCATAGGAACTCTCACCATGAGCACTGTCACCATGAGAAATGTCACCATGGGCACTGTCACCATGGGCACTGTCACCATGGACACTGTCACCATGAGCACTATTATCATGGGCAGTGCCACCATAAGAAATTTCACCATGGGAACTCCACCCATGTACACCGCCAGCATGAGCACAGTCACCATGGGCAGTGTCACCATGAGCACTGTCACCATGGGCACTGTAACCATGGGAACTGTCACCATGAGCACTGTTACCGTGAGTACTATCTCCATGGGCAGTGTCACCGTGAGCAATATCACCATGAGCAATGTCACCGTGAGCACTCTTATACTGGGGACTACCACCAAGGGCACTGTCTCCGTGATCACTGTCACCGTGAGCACTGGCACCATGGGCACTGTCACCATGGACACTGTCACAATGGGCACTGTCAACATGAGCACTGTCACCAAGGGAACTCTCACCATGAGCACTGTAACCATGGGAAATGTCACCATGGGCACTGTCACCATGGAAACTGTCACCATGAGCACTATCATCATGGGCAGTGCCACCATAAGGAATTTCACCACGGGAACTCCAACCATGTACACCGCTAGCATGAGCACAGTCATCATGGGCAGTGTCACCATGAACACTGTCACCATGAGCACTGTAACCATTGGCACTGCCACCTAGGGCACTGTCAGCATGGGTAATGTCACCATGGGCACTGTCACCATGGACATTGCCACAGTGACCACTGTCACCGTGAGCACTGTCACCATGGAAACTGTCACCATGAGCACTGTCACCAGTGACAGTGTCACCATGGGCACTGTCAACATGAGCAGTGTCACCATGGAATTCTCACCATGAGCACAGTCACCATGGGAAATGTCACCATGGGCAGTGTCACCTTGGGCACTCTCACCATGGGGAGTGTCACCATGAGCACTGTAACCATGGGCAGTGTCACCTTGAGCACTATCACCAAGGGCACTGTCACCGTGAGCACTATCACAGTGAGCACAGTCACCATGGGTAATGTCACCGTGTGCACTGTCACCATGAGCACTGTCACCATGAGCACTATCACCATGGGAACGGTCACCATGGGCACTGTCACCATGGGAACTGTCCACATGAGCACTGTCACGATGGACACTGTCAGCATGGGCACTGTCACCATTGACACTGTCACAATGGGCACTGTCAACATGAGCATTTTCACCATGGGAACTCTCACTGAGAGCACTGTCAACATGGGAAATTTCATCATGGGCACTCTCACCATGGGCACTCTCACCATGGGCACTCTCACCATGGACACTGTCACCATGAGCACTATCATCATGGGCAGTGCCACCATGAGGAATTTCACCATGGGAACTCCAACCATGTACACCGCCAGCATGAGCACAGTCACCATGGGCAGTGTCTCCATGAGCACTGTCACCTTGGGCACTTTCAACATGGGCACTCTCACCATGGGGACTGTCACCATGGACACTGTCATCATGATCTCTGTAACCATGGGAACTGTCACCATGAGCACTGCCATCTTGGGAACTGCCACCATGGACACTGCTACCATGAGCACTGTAACCATTGGCACTACTACTATGGGCACACTCACCATGGGTACTGTCACCATAGGTACTGTCACCATGAACACAGCCACAGTGAGTACTGTCACCGTGAGCACTGTCACCATGGGAACTGTCACCATGAGCACTGTCATCTTGGGAACCACCACCATGGACACTGCCACCATGAGCACTGTAACCATTGGCAGTGCCACCGTGGGCACAGTCACCATGGGTACTGTCACCATGGGCACTGTCACCATTGACACTGCCACAGTGAGCACTGTCACCGTGGGCACTGTCACCATGAGCACTGTCACCATGGGCACTGTCACCATGGACACTTTCACCATGGGCAGTGACTGTCACCATGGGCACTCTCACCATGGGCACTGTCAACATGGGCACTGTCACCATGGACCCAGTCACCATGGGCATTGTCACCATGGGCAGTGTCACCATGGGAACTCTCACCATGAGCACTGTAACCATGGGAAATGTCACCCTGGGCACTGTCACCATGGGCACTGTCACCATGGACACTGTCACCATGAGCACTATCATCATGGGCAGTGCCACCATAAGGACTTTCACCATGGGAACTCCACCCATGTACACCGCCAGCATGAGCACAGTCACCACGGGCAGTGTCACCATGAGCACTCTCACCATGGGCACTTTCAACACGGCCAATGTCACCATGGGCACTCTCACCATGGACACTGTCATCATGAGCACTATAACCATTGGCACTGTTACCGTGCGCACTTTCACCATGGGAACTGTCAATATGAGCACTGTCACTGTGGACACTGTCTCCATGGGCACTCTCACCATGGGCACTGTCACCATGGACACTGTCACCATGAGCACTGTCACCATGGGCAGTGTCCCCGTGAGCAATATCAACATGGGCACTGTCACTGTGAGCACTATTACCATGTGCACTCTCACCATGTGCACTATCACCGTGAGCACTGTCACCGGGGGCACTGTCACCGTTTGCACTGTCACCATGAGCACTATCACCATGGGAAATGTCACCATGGGAACGGTCACCATGGGCACTGTCAAGATGAGCACTGTCACCAAGGGAATTGTCACCATGAGCACTGTCACCATGGGAAATGTCACCATGGGCACTGTCACCATGGGCACTATCACCATGCAAAGTGTCACAGTGGGCACTGTCACCATGGGCACTCTCACCATGGACACTGTCACCATGTGAACTGTCACCATGAGCACTATCACCGTGAGCACTGTCACCTTGGGCACTGTCACCATGAGCACTGTCACCATGGGCACTTTAACCATGGGAACTGTCACCATGAGCACTATCACCATGAGCATTATCACCATGGGCAGTGTCACCATGAGCAATATCACCATGGGCACTGTCACCGTGAGCACTATTACCATGGGCACTATCACCAAGTGCACTGTCACCGTGAGCAATGTCACCATGAGCACTGTCACCGTGGGCACTGTCACCATGAGAACTGTCACCATGGGCACTGTCACCATGGGAACTCTCACCATGAGTACTGTCACTGTGGACACTATCACCGTGAGCAATATCACAATGGGCACTGTCACCATGACCACTATCACCAAGGGCACTGTTACCGTGAACACCATTACCATAGGCACTATCACCATGAACACTATCACCGTGTGCACTGTCACCCTGAGCACTGTCACCATGAGCACTATCACCATGGGAAGTGTCACCATGGGCACTGTCAACATGAGCACTGTCACCATGGGAACTCTCACCATGAGCACTTTCACAATGGGAAATGTAACCATGGGCACTGTCACCATCGGCACTGTCACCATGCGAACTGTCACCATGAGCACTATCACCATGAGCACAATCACCATGGGCAGTGTCACCGTGAGCAATATCACCAGTGGCAGTGTCACCATGAGCACTATCACCATGAGCACGATCACCATGGGAACTGTCACCGTGTGCACTGTCAACATGAGCACTTACACCATGAGAACTCTCACCATAGGCACTGTCACCATGGGCAGTGTCACCATGGACATTGTCACCATGAGCACTATCATCATGGGCAGTGCCATCATGAGGAATTTCACCATGGGAACTAAAACCATGTACACCGCCAGCATGAGCACAGTCACCATGGGCAGTATCACCATGAGCACTGTCACCATGGGCACTTTCAACATGGCCAATGTCACCATGGGCACTGTCACCATGGACACTGTCATCATGAGCTGTTACCACGGACACTGCCACCATGAGCACTATAACCATTGGCACTGCCACTGTGGTCACTGTCACAATGGGTACTGTCACCATGGGCACTGTCACCATGGACACTGCCACAGTGAGCACTGTTACAGTGAGCACTGTCACCATGGGCACTGTCCCCAAGGAACTCTCACCATGAGCACTGTCACCATGGAAAATGTCACCATGGGCAGTGTCACCACAGGCACTGTTACCATGGGCAGTGTCACCATGAGCACTATCACCATGGTCTGTGTCACCGTAAGCAATATCACCAAGGGCACTGTCACCATGAGCACTATTACCATGGACACTATCACCATGAGCACTATCATTGTGAGCACTGTCACCGTGAGCACTATCACCATTGACACTGTCACCATGGGCACATTCACCATGGACACTGTCACCATAAGCAATATCATCTTGGGCAGTGCCACCATGAGGAATTTCACCATGGGAACTCCAACCATGTACACCGCCAGCATGAGCACAGTCACCATGGGCAGTGTCACGATGAGCACTGTCACCATGCACACTTTCAACATGGGCATTGTCACCATGGACACTGTCACCATGGACACTGTCATCATGAGCCCTATTATCATGGGAACTGTCACCATGAGCACTGTCTTCTTGGGAACTGCCACCATGGACAATGCCACCATGAGCACTGTAACCATTGGCACTGCCACCGTGGGCACTGTCAACATGGGTACTGTCGCCATGGGCAATGTCACCATGGACATTGCCACAGTGAGCACTGTCACCGTGAGCACTGTCACCATGGGAACTCTCACAATGAGCACTGTCACCATTAGCACTATCACCATGGGAACTGTCACCATGGGAATGGTCACCATGGGCACTGTCAACATGACCGCTGTCACCATGGAAACTCTCGCCATGAGCACTGTCACCATTGGAAAAGTCACCATGGGCACTGTCACCATGGGAACTGTCACCATGGGCACTTTCAACATGGGCACTGTCACCACGTGAAATGTCACCATGAGCACTATGACCTTTATCACTATCACCATAAGCAGTATCACCAAAGGCACTGTCACCATGAGCACTATCACCGTGAGCACTATCACCATGAGCACTGTCACCATAAACACTGTCACCGGGGCACTGTCAATATTAGCACTGTCACTGTGGGCAGTATCACCGTGAGCACTCTCACAATGGGCACTGTCACCATGGGCACTGTCACCATGAGCACTATCACCATGAGCACTATCACCAAGTGCACTGTCACCGTGAGAACTATTACCATAGGCACTATCACCATGAGCACAATCACCATGAGCAATATCACCCTGTGCACTGTCACCATAAGCAGGGTCACCATGAGAACTATCACCATGGTCACTGTCACCATGAGGACGGTCACAGTGGGCACTGTCAACATGAGCACTGTCACCATGGAAACTCTCACCATGAGCACTGTCACCATGGGAAAAGTCACCATGGGCACTGTCAACATGGGAACTGTCACCATGGGCACTTTCAGCTTGGGCACTGTCACCATGCGAACTGTCACCATGAGCACTATGACCTTTAGCACTATCACCATGAGCACTGTCACCATAAACACTGTCACCGGAGGCACTGTCAACATTAGCACTGTCACTGTGGGCACTATCACGGTGAGCACTATTATAATGGGCACTGTCACCAAGGGCACTGTAACCATGAGCACTATCACCCTGTGCACTGTCATCATGTGCAGTGTCACCATGAGAACTATCACCATGGTGACTGTCACCATAGGAATGGTCACCATCGGCACTGTCAACATGAGCACTGTCACCGTGGGAACTCTCACCATGAGGACTGTCACCAGGGGAAATGTTACAATGGGCACTGTCACCATGGTAACTGTCACCCTGAGCACTGTCACCGTGGGCACTCTCACCATGGGCACTCTCACCATGGGCACAGTTACCATGCACACTGTCACCATGGGACTGTCACCATGGACATTGCCACAGTCAGCACTGTCACCGTGAGCACTGTCACCATGGGAAATGTCACCATGAGCACTGTCACCATGGGAACTGTCACCATGAGCACTGTCACCATGAGTACTATCACCATGGGAACTGTCACCATGGGAATGGTCACCATGGGCACTGTCAACATGAACACTGTCACCATGGAAACTCTCACCATGAGCACTGTCACAATGGGCACTGTCACCATGGGAACTGTCACCATGGGCACTTTCAACATGGGCACTGTCACCATGGGAACTGTCACCATGAGCACTATCATCATGAGCACAATCACCAGGGGCAGTGTCACCATGAGCACTATCACCATGAGCACGATCACCATGGGAACTGTCCCCGTGTGCACTGTCAACATGAGCACTTACACCATGGGCACTCTCACCATGGGCACTGTCACCATGGGCACTGTCACCATGGACCCAGTCACCATGGGCATTGTCACCATGGGCAGTGTCACCATGGGAACTCTCACCATGAGCACTGTAACCATGGGAAATGTCACCCTGGGCACTGTCACCATGGGAACTGTCACCATGAGCACTATGACCTTTAGCACTATTACCATGAGCACTATCACCAAGGGCACTGTCACCATGAGCACTATCACCATGAGCACTGTCACCATAAACACTGTCACCGGGGGCACTGTCAATATTAGCACTGTCACTGTGGGCATTATCACCGTGAGCACTATCACAATGGGCACTGTCACCATGGGCCCTGTCACCATTAGCACTATCACCATGAGCACTATCACCATGTACACTGTCACCATGAGCAGGGTCACCATGAGAACTATCACCATGGTCACTGTCACCATGGGAACGGTCACCATGGGCACTGTTAACATGAGCACTGTCACCATGGAAACTCTCACCCTGAGCATTGTCACCATGGGAAATGTCACCATGGGCAATGTGACCATGGGCACTGTCACCATGGGAATTGTCACCATGAGCACTGTCACCATGGGCACTGTGACCATGGACACTGTCACCATGGGCACTGTCATCATGGGCACTCTCACCATGGGCACTGGCACAATGGACGCTGTCACCATGGGCACTGTCAACCTGAGCACTGTCACCATGGGATCTCTCACCATGAGCACTCTTATCATGTGAAATGTCAATATGGGCATTATCATTATGGGCACTGTCACCATGGGCAGTGTCACCATGAGCAGTGTCACCATGGACACTGTCTCCATGGGAACTGTCACCATAAGCACTATCACCGTGAGCACTGTCACTGTGGGCACAGTCACCGTGTGCACTGTCACCATGAGCACTCTCACCTTGGGAAATGCCATCATGGGAACGGTCACCATGGGCACTCTCAAGATGAGCACTATCACCATGGGAAATCTCACCATGAGCACTGTCACCATGGGAATTGTCACCATGAGCACTCTCACCATAGGCACTGTTACCATGAGCACTGTCACCATGGGCATTGTCACCATGGTAAATGTCACCATGAGCTCTTTCACATTGACCACTGTCAGCATGGGCTGTGTCACCATAAGCAATATCACCATGGGCAGTGTCACCATTAGCATTATTACCATGGACACTGTCACCATGAGCTCTATCATCGTGAGCACTGTCACCGTGGGCACTGTCAATGTGTGCACTATCACCATAGGAAATCTCACCATGGGAAATGTCACGATGGGCACTAATACCATGGGAAGTGTCACCATGGGAACGGTCACCATGGCCGCTCTCACCATTGGCACTCTCACCATGGGCACTGTCACCATGGGCACTGTCAACATGAGCACTGTCACCATAGGAACTCTCACCATGAGCACTGTCACCATGAGAAATGTCACCATGGGCACTGTCACCATGGGCACTGTCACCATGGACACTGTCACCATGAGCACTATTATCATGGGCAGTGCCACCATAAGAAATTTCACCATGGGAACTCCACCCATGTACACCGCCAGCATGAGCACAGTCACCATGGGCAGTGTCACCATGAGCACTGTCACCATGGGCACTGTACCCATGGGAACTGTGTCCATGAGCACTGTTACCGTGAGTACTATCTCCATGGGCAGTGTCACCGTGAGCAATATCACCATGAGCAATGTCACCGTGAGCACTCTTATACTGGGGACTACCACCAAGGGCACTGTCTCCGTGATCACTGTCACCGTGAGCACTGGCACCATGGGCACTGTCACCATGGACACTGTCACAATGGGCACTGTCAACATGAGCACTGTCACCAAGGGAACTCTCACCATGAGCACGGTAACCATGGGAAATGTCACCATGGGCACTGTCACCATGGAAACTGTCACCATGAGCACTATCATCATGGGCAGTGCCACCATAAGGAATTTCACCATGGGAAATCCAACCATGTACACCGCTAGCATGAGCACAGTCATCATGGGCAGTGTCACCATGAACACTGTCACCATGAGCACTGTAACCATTGGCACTGCCACCTAGGGCACTGTCAGCATGGGTACTGTCACCATGGGCACTGTCACCATGGACATTGCCACAGTGACCACTGTCACCGTGAGCACTGTCACCATGGAAACTGTCACCATGAGCACTGTCACCAGTGACAGTGTCACCATGGGCACTGTCAACATGAGCAGTGTCACCATGGAATTCTCACCATGAGCACAGTCACCATGGGAAATGTCACCATGGGCAGTGTCACCTTGGGCACTCTCACCATGGGGAGTGTCACCATGAGCACTGTCACCATGGGCAGTGTCACCTTGAGCACTATCACCAAGGGCACTGTCACCGTGAGCTCTATCACAGTGAGCACTGTCACCATGGGTAATGTCACCGTGTGCACTGTCACCATGAGCACTGTCACCATGAGCACTATCACCATGGGAACGGTCACCATGGGCACTGTCACCATGGGAACTGTCCACATGAGCACTGTCACGATGGACACTGTCAGCATGGGCACTGTCACCATTGACACTGTCACAATGGGCACTGTCAACATGAGCATTGTCACCATGGGAACTCTCACTAAGAGCACTGTCAACATGGGAAATTTCATCATGGGCACTCTCACCATGGGCACTCTCACCATGGGCACTCTCACCATGGACACTGTCACCATGAGCACTATCATCATGGGCAGTGCCACCATGAGGAATTTCACCATGGGAACTCCAACCATGTACACCGCCAGCATGAGCACAGTCACCATGGGCAGTGTCTCCATGAGCACTGTCACCTTGGGCACTTTCAACATGGGCACTCTCACCATGGGGACTGTCACCATGGACACTGTCATCATGATCTCTGTAACCATGGGAACTGTCACCATGAGCACTGCCATCTTGGGAACTGCCACCATGGACACTGCTACCATGAGCACTGTAACCATTGGCACTACCACTATGGGCACACTCACCATGGGTACTGTCACCATAGGTACTGTCACCATGAACACAGCCACAGTGAGCACTGTCACTGTGAGCACTGTCACCATGGGTACTGTCACCATGAGCACTGTCATCTTGGGAACCACCACCATGGACACTGCCACCATGAGCACTGTAACCATTGGCAGTGCCACCGTGGGCACAGTCACCATGGGTACTGTCACCATGGGCACTGTCACCATGGACACTTTCACCATGGGCAGTGACTGTCACCATGGGCACTCTCACCATGGGCACTGTCACCATGGGCACTGTCACCATGGACCCAGTCACCATGGGCATTGTCACCATGGGCAGTGTCACCATGGGAACTCTCACCATGAGCACTGTAACCATGGGAAATGTCACCCTGGGCACTGTCACCATGGGCACTGTCACCATGGACACTGTCACCATGAGCACTATCATCATGGGCAGTGCCACCATAAGGAATTTCACCATGGGAACTCCACCCATGTACACCGCCAGCATGAGCACAGTCACCATGGGCAGTGTCACCATGAGCACTCTCACCATGGGCACTTTCAACATCGCCAATGTCACCATGGGCACTCTCACCATGGACACTGTCATCATGAGCACTGTAACCATTGGCACTGTTACCGTGCGCACTTTCACCATGGGAACTGTCAATATGAGCACTGTCACTGTGGGCACTGTCTCCATGGGCACTCTCACCATGGGCACTATCACCATGGACACTGTCACCATGGGCACTGTCAACATGAGCACTGTCACCATGGGCATTGTCACCGTGAGCAATATCAACATGGGCACTGTCACTGTGAGCACTATTACCATGTGCACTCTCACCATGTGCACTATCACCGTGAGCACTGTCACCGGGGGCACTGTCACCGTTTGCACTGTCACCATGAGCACTATCACCATGGGAAATGTCACCATGGGAACGGTCACCATGGGCACTGTCAAGATGAGCACTGTCACCATGGGCACTTTCAACATGGCCAATGTCACCATGGGCACTCTCACCATGGATACTGTCATCATGAGCTCTGTTACCATTGAAACTGTCGCCATGAGCACTGTCATCTTGGGAACTGCCACCATGGACACTGCCACCATGAGCACTGTAACCATTGGCACTGTTACCGTGCGCACTTTCAACATGGGAACTGTCAATATGAGCACTGTCACTGTGGGCACTGTCTCCATGGGCACTCTAACCATGGGCACTGTCACCATGGACACTGTCACCATGGGCACTCTCAACATGAGCACTGTCACCATGGGCACTTTAACCATGGGAACTGTCACCATGAGCACTATCACCATGAGCACTATCACCATGGGCAGTGTCACCATGAGCAATATCACCATGGGCACTGTCACCGTGAGCACTATTACCATGGGCACTATCACCAAGGGCACTGTCACCGTGAGCAATGTCACTATGAGCACTGTCACCATGGGAACTGTCACCATGAGCACTGTCAACATGAGTACTATCACCATGGGAACTGTCACCATGGGAATGGTCACCATGGGCACTGTCAACATGAACACTGTCACCATGGAAACTCTCACCATGAGCACTGTCACAATGGGCACTGTCACCATGGGAACTGTCACCATGGGCACTTTCAACATGGGCACTGTCACCATGGGAACTGTCACCATGAGCACTATGACCTTTAGCACTATTACCATGAGCACTATCACCAAGGGCACTGTCACCATAAGCACTATCACCATGAGCACTGTCACCATAAACACTGTCACCGGGGGCACTGTCAATATTAGCACTGTCACTGTGGGCATTATCACCGTGAGCACTATCACAATGGGCACTGTCACCATGGGCCCTGTCACCATTAGCACTATCACCATGAGCACTATCACCATGTACACTGTCACCATGAGCAGGGTCACCATGAGAACTATCACCATGGTCACTGTCACCATGGGAACGGTCACCATGGGCACTGTTAACATGAGCACTGTCACCATGGAAACTCTCACCCTGAGCATTGTCACCATGGGAAATGTCACCATGGGCAATGTGACCATGGGCACTGTCACCATGGGAATTGTCACCATGAGCACTGTCACCATGGGCACTGTGACCATGGACACTGTCACCATGGGCACTGTCATCATGGGCACTCTCACCATGGGCACTGGCACAATGGACGCTGTCACCATGGGCACTGTCAACCTGAGCCCTGTCACCATGGGAACTCTCACCATGAGCACTGTTATCATGTGAAATGTCAACATGGGCATTATCATTATGGGCACTGTCACCATGGGCAGTGTCACCATGAGCAGTGTCACCATGGACACTGTCTCCATGGGAACTGTCACCATAAGCACTATCACCGTGAGCACTATCACCATGAGGACTATCACCAAGGGCACTGTCATCGTGAGCACTATCACCGTGAGCACTGTCACTGTGGGCACAGTCACCGTGTGCACTGTCACCATGAGCACTCTCACCTTGGGAAATGCCATCATGGGAACGGTCACCATGGGCACTCTCAAGATGAGCACTATCACCATGGGAAATCTCACCATGAGCACTGTCACCATGGGAATTGTCACCATGAGCACTCTCACCATAGGCACTGTTACCATGAGCACTGTCACCATGGGCACTGTCACCATGGTAAATGTCACCATGAGCTCTTTCACCTTGACCACTGTCAGCATGGGCTGTGTCACCATAAGCAATATCACCATGGGCAGTGTCACCATTAGCATTATTACCATGGACACTGTCACCATGAGCTCTATCATCGTGAGCACTGTCACCGTGGGCACTGTCAATGTGTGCACTGTCACCATAGGAAATCTCACCATGGGAAATGTCACGATGGGCACTAATACCATGGGAAGTGTCACCATGGGAACGGTCACCATGGCCGCTCTCACCATTGGCACTCTCACCATGGGCACTGTCACCATGGGCACTGTCAACATGAGCACTGTCACCATAGGAACTCTCACCATGAGCACTGTCACCATGAGAAATGTCACCATGGGCAGTGTCACCATGAGCACTGTCACCATGGGCACTTTCAACATGGCCAATGTCACCATGGGCACTGTCACCATGGACACTGTCATCATGAGCTCTGTTACCACGGACACTGCCACCATGAGCACTGTAACCATTGGCACTGCCACTGTGGTCACTGTCACCATGGGTACTGTCACCATGGGCACTGTCACCATGGACACTGCCACAGTGAGCACTGTAACAGTGAGCACTGTCACCATGGGCACTGTCACCAAGGAACTCTCACCATGAGCACTGTCACCATGGAAAATGTCACCATGGACAGTGTCACCACAGGCACTGTTACCATGGGCAGTGTCACCATGAGCACTATCACCATGGTCTGTGTCACCATAAGCAATATCACCAAGGGCACTGTCACCATGAGCACTATTACCATGGACACTATCACCATGAGCACTATCATTGTGAGCACTGTCACCGTGAGCACTGTCACCGTGTACACTGTCACCATGAGCACTGTCACCATGAGCAATATCACCATGGGAAGTAACACCATGGGAACGGTCACCATGGGCACTCTCACCATGGGCACTGTCACCATGGGCACTGTCGCCATGGACACTGTCAACATGGGCACTGTCAACATGAGCATTGTCACCATACGAACTCTCACCATGAGCACTGTCACAATGGGAAATGTCACCATGGGCACTGTCACCATGGGAACTGTCACCATGGACACTGTCACCATCAGCAGTATCATCATGGGCAGTGCCACCATAAGGAATTTCACCATGGGAACTCCAACCATGTACACCGCCAGCATGAGAACAGTCACCATGGGCATTGTAACCATGAGCACTATCACCAAGGGCACTGTCACCATGAGCACTATCACCATGGGAAATGTCACCATGGGAACGGTCACCATGGGCACTGTCACCATGTGAACTTTCACCATGAGCACTATCACCAAGGGCACTGTCACCATGAGCACTGTCACCATGGGCACTTTCAACATGGGCACTGTCACCATAGGCAATGTCACCATGGGCACTGTCACCATGGGCACTGTCACCATGGACACTTTCACCATGGGCAGTGACTGTCACCATGGGCACTCTCACCATGGGCACTGTCACCATGGGCACTGTCACCATGGACCCAGTCACCATGGGCATTGTCACCATGGGCAGTGTCACCATGGGAACTCTCACCATGAGCACTGTAACCATGGGAAATGTCACCCTGGGCACTGTCACCATGGGCACTGTCACCATGGACACTGTCACCATGAGCACTATCATCATGGGCAGTGCCACCATAAGGAATTTCACCATGGGAACTCCACCCATGTACACCGCCAGCATGAGCACAGTCACCATGGGCAGTGTCACCATGAGCACTCTCACCATGGGCACTTTCAACATGGGCACTGTCACCATGAGAACTGCCACCAGGAGCACTATCACCATGAGCACTATCACCAACGGCATTGTCACCGTGAGCACTATCTCCGTGAGCACTGTCACCATGGGCACTTTCAACATGGCCAATGTCACCATGGGCACTATCACCATGGACACTGTCATCATGAGCTCTGTTACCACTGAAACTGTCACCATGAGCACTGTCATCTTGGGAACTGCCACCATGGACACTGCCACCATGAGCACTGTAACCATTGGCACTGTTACCGTGCGCACTTTCACCATGGGAACTGTCAATATGAGCACTGTCACTGTGGGCACTGTCTCCATGGGCACTCTAAGCATGGGCACTGTCACCATGGACACTGTCAACATGGGCACTGTCAACATGAGCATTGTCACCATACGAACTCTCACCATGAGCACTGTCACAATGGGAAATGTCACCATGGGCACTGTCACCATGGGAACTGTCACCATGGACACTGTCACCATCAGCAGTATCATCATGGGCAGTGCCACCATAAGGAATTTCACCATGGGAACTCCAACCATGTACACCGCCAGCATGAGCACAGTCACCATGGGCAGTATCACCATGAGCACTGTCACCATGGGCACTTTCAACATGGCCATTGTCACCATGGGCATTGTCACCATGGACACTGTCATCATGAGCTCTGTTACCACGGACACTGCCACCATGAGCACTGTAACCATTGGCACTGCCACTGTGGTCACTGTCACAATGGGTACTGTCACCATGGGCACTGTCACCATGGACACTGCCACAGTGAGCACTGTCACCATGGGCACTGTCCCCAAGGAACTCTCACCATGAGCACTGTCACCATGGAAAATGTTACCATGGGCAGTGTCACCACAGGCACTGTTACCATGGGCAGTGTCACCATGAGCACTATCACCATGGTCTGTGTCACCGTAAGCAATATCACCAAGGGCACTGTCACCATGAGCACTATTACCATGGACACTATCACCATGAGCACTATCATTGTGAGCACTGTCACCGTGAGCACTGTCACCATTGACACTGTCACCATGGGCACATTCACCATGGACACTGTCACCATGAGCAATATCATCATGGGCAGTGCCACCATGAGGAATTTCACCATGTGAACTCCAACCATGTACACCGCCAGCATGAGCACAGTCACCATGGGCAGTGTCACGATGAGCACTGTCACCATGCACACTTTCAACATGGGCATTGTCACCATGGACACTGTCACCATGAACACTGTCATCATGAGCCCTATTATCATGGGAACTGTTCACCATGAGCACTGTCTTCTTGGGAACTGCCACCATGGACAATGCCACCATGAGCACTGTAACCATTGGCACTGCCACCGTGGGCACTGTCAACATGGGTACTGTCGCCATGGGCACTGTCACCATGGACATTGCCACAGTGTGCACTGTCACCGTGAGCACTGTCACCATGGGAACTCTCACGATGAGCACTGTCACCATTAGCACTATCACCATGGGAACCGTCACCATGGGAATGGTCACCATGGGCACTGTCAACATGACCGCTGTCACCATGGAAACTCTCGCCATGAGCACTGTCACCATTGGAAAAGTCACCATGGGCACTGTCACCATGGGAACTGTCACCATGGGCACTTTCAACATGGGCACTGTCACCACGCGAAATATCACCATGAGCACTATGACCTTTATCACTATCACCATAAGCAGTATCACCAAAGGCACTGTCACAATGAGCACTATCACCGTGAGCACTATCACCATGAGCACTGTCACCATAAACACTGTCTTCGGGACACTGTCAATATTAGCACTGTCACTGTGGGCAGTATCACCGTGAGCACTCTCACAATGGGCACTGTCACCATGGTCACTGTCACCATGAGCACTATCACCATGAGCACTATCACCAAGGGCACTGTCACCGTGAGAACTATTACCATAGGCACTATCACCATGAGCACAATCACCATGAGCACTATCACCCTGTGCACTGTCACCATAAGCAGGGTCACCATGAGAACTATCACCATGGTCACTGTCACCATGAGGACGGTCACAGTGGGCACTGTCAACATGAGCACTGTCACCATGGAAACTCTCACCATGAGCACTGTCACCATGGGAAAAGTCACCATGGGCACTGTCAACATGGGAACTGTCACCATGGGCACTTTCAACTTGGGCACTGTCACCATGCGAACTGTCACCATGAGCACTATGACCTTTAGCACTATCACCATGAGCACTGTCACCATAAACACTGTCACCGGGGGCACTGTCAACATTAGCACTGTCACTGTGGGCACTATCACGGTGAGCACTATTACAATGGGCACTGTCACCAAGGGCACTGTAACCATGAGCACTATCACCCTGTGCACGGTCATCATGTGCAGTGTCACCATGAGAACTATCACCATGGTGACTGTCACCATAGGAATGGTCACCATCGGCACTGTCAACATGAGCACTGTCACCGTGGGAACTCTCACCATGAGGACTGTCACCAGGGGAAATGTTACAATGGGCACTGTCACCATGGTAACAGTCACCCTGAGCACTGTCACCATGGGCACTCTCACCATGGGCACAGTTACCATGCACACTGTCACCATGGGACTGTCACCATGGACATTGCCACAGTCAGCACTGTCACCGTGAGCACTGTCACCATGGGAAATGTCACCATGAGCACTGTCACCATGGGAACTGTCACCATGAGCACTGTCACCATGAGTACTATCACCATGGGAACTGTCACCATGGGAATGGTCACCATGGGCACTGTCAACATGAACACTGTCACCATGGAAACTCTCACCATGAGCACTGTCACAATGGGCACTGTCACCATGGGAACTGTCACCATGGGCACTTTCAACATGGGCACTGTCACCATGGGAACTGTCACCATGAGCACTATGACCTTTAGCACTATTACCATGAGCACTATCACCAAGGGCACTGTCACCATGAGCACTATCACCATGAGCACTGTCACCATAAACACTGTCACCGGGGGCACTGTCAATATTAGCACTGTCACTGTGGGCATTATCACCGTGAGCACTATCACAATGGGCACTGTCACCATGGGCCCTGTCACCATTAGCACTATCACCATGAGCACTATCACCATGTACACTGTCACCATGAGCAGGGTCACCATGAGAACTATCACCATGGTCACTGTCACCATGGGAACGGTCACCATGGGCACTGTTAACATGAGCACTGTCACCATGGAAACTCTCACCCTGAGCATTGTCACCATGGGAAATGTCACCATGGGCAATGTGACCATGGGCACTGTCACCATGGGAATTGTCACCATGAGCACTGTCACCATGGGCACTGTGACCATGGACACTGTCACCATGGGCACTGTCATCATGGGCACTCTCACCATGGGCACTGGCACAATGGACGCTGTCACCATGGGCACTGTCAACCTGAGCACTGTCAC
Organism: Balaenoptera physalus; assembly: GCF_965194825.1. Taxonomy (NCBI): domain Eukaryota; kingdom Metazoa; phylum Chordata; class Mammalia; order Artiodactyla; family Balaenopteridae; genus Balaenoptera; species Balaenoptera physalus. The sequence goes on along the minus strand of NW_028126274.1, from coordinate 33,311 downwards.
CATGGGATCTCTCACCATGAGCACTCTTATCATGTGAAATGTCAACATGGGCATTATCATTATGGGCACTGTCACCATGGGCAGTGTCACCATGAGCAGTGTCACCATGGACACTGTCTCCATGGGAACTGTCACCATAAGCACTATCACCGTGAGCACTATCACCATGAGGACTATCACCAAGGGCACTGTCATCGTGAGCACTATCACCGTGAGCACTGTCACTGTGGGCACAGTCACCGTGTGCACTGTCACCATGAGCACTCTCACCTTGGGAAATGCCAGCATGGGAACGGTCACCATGGGCACTCTCAAGATGAGCAATATCACCATGGGAAATCTCACCATGAGCACTGTCACCATGGGAATTGTCACCATGAGCACTCTCACCATAGGCACTGTTACCATGAGCACTGTCACCATGGGCACTGTCACCATGGTAAATGTCACCATGAGCTCTTTCACCTTGACCACTGTCAGCATGGGCTGTGTCACCATAAGCAATATCACCATGGGCAGTGTCACCATTAGCATTATTACCATGGACACTGTCACCATGAGCTCTATCATCGTGAGCACTGTCACCGTGGGCACTGTCAATGTGTGCACTGTCACCATAGGACATCTCACCATGGGAAATGTCACGATGGGCACTAATACCATGGGAAGTGTCACCATGGGAACGGTCACCATGGCCGCTCTCACCATTGGCACTCTCACCATGGGCACTGTCACCATGGGCACTGTCAACATGAGCACTGTCACCATAGGAACTCTCACCATGAGCACTGTCACCATGAGAAATGTCACCATGGGCACTGTCACCATGGGCACTGTCACCATGGACACTGTCACCATGAGCACTATTATCATGGGCAGTGCCACCATAAGAAATTTCACCATGGGAACTCCACCCATGTACACCGCCAGCATGAGCACAGTCACCATGGGCAGTGTCACCATGAGCACTGTCACCATGGGCACTGTAACCATGGGAACTGTCACCATGAGCACTGTTACCGTGAGTACTATCTCCATGGGCAGTGTCACCGTGAGCAATATCACCATGAGCAATGTCACCGTGAGCACTCTTATACTGGGGACTACCACCAAGGGCACTGTCTCCGTGATCACTGTCACCGTGAGCACTGGCACCATGGGCACTGTCACCATGGACACTGTCACAATGGGCACTGTCAACATGAGCACTGTCACCAAGGGAACTCTCACCATGAGCACTGTAACCATGGGAAATGTCACCATGGGCACTGTCACCATGGAAACTGTCACCATGAGCACTATCATCATGGGCAGTGCCACCATAAGGAATTTCACCATGGGAACTCCAACCATGTACACCGCTAGCATGAGCACAGTCATCATGGGCAGTGTCACCATGAACACTGTCACCATGAGCACTGTAACCATTGGCACTGCCACCTAGGGCACTGTCAGCATGGGTACTCTCACCATGGGCACTGTCACCATGGACATTGCCACAGTGACCACTGTCACCGTGAGCACTGTCACCATGGAAACTGTCACCATGAGCACTGTCACCAGTGACAGTGTCACCATGGGCACTGTCAACATGAGCAGTGTCACCATGGAATTCTCACCATGAGCACAGTCACCATGGGAAATGTCACCACGGGCAGTGTCACCTTGGGCACTCTCACCATGGGGAGTGTCACCATGAGCACTGTCACCATGGGCAGTGTCACCTTGAGCACTATCACCAAGGGCACTGTCACCGTGAGCACTATCACAGTGAGCACTGTCACCATGGGTAATGTCACCGTGTGCACTGTCACCATGAGCACTGTCACCATGAGCACTATCACCATGGGAACGGTCACCATGGGCACTGTCACCATGGGAACTGTCCACATGAGCACTGTCACGATGGACACTGTCAGCATGGGCACTGTCACCATTGACACTGTCACAATGGGCACTGTCAACATGAGCATTGTCACCATGGGAACTCTCACTAAGAGCACTGTCAACATGGGAAATTTCATCATGGGCACTCTCACCATGGGCACTCTCACCATGGGCACTCTCACCATGGACACTGTCACCATGAGCACTATCATCATGGGCAGTGCCACCATGAGGAATTTCACCATGGGAACTCCAACCATGTACACCGCCAGCATGAGCACAGTCACCATGGGCAGTGTCTCCATGAGCACTGTCACCTTGGGCACTTTCAACATGGGCACTCTCACCATGGGGACTGTCACCATGGACACTGTCATCATGATCTCTGTAACCATGGGAACTGTCACCATATGCACTGCCATCTTGGGAACTGCCACCATGGACACTGCTACCATGAGCACTGTAACCATTGGCACTACCACTATGGGCACACTCACCATGGGTACTGTCACCATAGGTACTGTCACCATGAACACAGCCACAGTGAGCACTGTCACCGTGAGCACTGTCACCATGGGAACTGTCACCATGAGCACTGTCATCTTGGGAACCACCACCATGGACACTGCCACCATGAGCACTGTAACCATTGGCAGTGCCACCGTGGGCACAGTCACCATGGGTACTGTCACCATGGGCACTGTTACCATTGACACTGCCACAGTGAGCACTGTCACCGTGGGCACTGTCACCATTAACACTGTCACCATGGGCACTGTCACCATGGACACTTTCACCATGGGCAGTGACTGTCACCATGGGCACTCTCACCATGGGCACTGTCAACATGGGCACTGTCACCATGGACCCAGTCACCATGGGCATTGTCACCATGGGCAGTGTCACCATGGGAACTCTCACCATGAGCACTGTAACCATGGGAAATGTCACCCTGGGCACTGTCACCATGGGCACTGTCACCATGGACACTGTCACCATGAGCACTATCATCATGGGCAGTGCCACCATAAGGAATTTCACCATGGGAACTCCACCCATGTACACCACCAGCATGAGCACAGTCACCATGGGCAGTGTCACCATGAGCACTCTCACCATGGGCACTTTCAACATGGGCACTGTCACCATGAGAACTGCCACCATGAGCACTCTCACCATGAGCACTATCACCAAGGGCATTGTCACCGTGAGCACTTTCTCCGTGAGCACTCTCACCATGGGCACTTTCAACATGGCCAATGTCACCATGGGCAATCTCACCATGGACACTGTCATCATGAGCTCTGTTACCATTGAAACTGTCACCATGAGCACTGTCATCTTGGGAACTGCCACAATGGACACTGCCACCATGAGCACTGTAACCATTGGCACTGTTACCGTGCGCACTTTCACCATGGGAACTGTCAATATGAGCACTGTCACTGTGGGCACTGTCTCCATGGGCACTCTAAGCATGGGCACTGTCACCATGGGCACTGTCAACATGAGCACTGTCACCATGGGCAGTGTCACCATGAGCAATATCAACAGGGGCACTGTCACTGTGAGCACTATTACCATGTGCACTATCACCATGTGCACTATCACCGTGAGCAGTGTCACCGGGGGCACAGTCACGGTTTGCACTGTCACCATGAGCACTATCACCATGGGAAATGTCACCATGGGAACGGTCACCATGGGCACTGTCAATATGAGAAATGTCACCATGGGAACTGTCACCCTGAGCACTGTCACCATGGGAAATGTCACCATGGGCACTTTCACCATGGGCACTATCACCATGCAGAATGTCACAGTGGGCACTGTCACCATGGGCACTCTCACCATGGACACTGTCACCATGTGAACTGTCACCATGAGCACTATCACCGTGAGCACTGTCACCTTGGGCACTGTCACCATGAGCACTGTCACCATGGGCACTTTAACCATGGGAACTGTCACCATGAGCACTATCACCATGAGCACTATCACCATGGGCAGTGTCACCATGAGCAATATCACCATGGGCACTGTCACCGTGAGCACTATTACCATGGGCACTATCACCAAGGGCACTGTCATCGTGAGCATTTTCACCATGAGCACTGTCACCGTGGGCACTGTCACCATGAGAACTGTCACCATGGGCACTGTCACCATGGGAACTCTCACCATGAGTACTGTCACTGTGGACACTATCACCATGAGCACTATCACCGTGTGCACTGTCACCATGAGCACTATCACCATGGGAAGTGTCACCATGGGCACTGTCAACATGAGCACTGTCACCATGGGAACTCTCACCATGAGCACTTTCACAATGGGAAATGTCACCATGGGCACTGTCACCATCGGCACTGTCACCATGGGAACTGTCACCATGAGCACTATCATCATGAGCACAATCACCATGGGCAGTGTCACCGTGAGCAATATCACCAGGGGCACTGTCACCATGAGCACTATCACCATGAGCACGATCACCATGGGAACTGTCACCATGTGCACTGTCAACATGAGCACTTACACCCTGGGAACTCTCACCATGGGCACTGTCACCATGGGCAGTGTCACCATGGACACTGTCACCATGAGCACTATCATCATGGGCAGTGCCATCATGAGGAATTTCACCATGGGAACTCCAACCATGTACACCGCCAGCATGAGCACAGTCACCATGGGCAGTGTCACCATGAGCACTGTCACCATGGGCACTTTCAACATGGCCAATGTCACCATGGGCACTGTCACCATGGACACTGTCATCATGAGCTCTGTTACCACGGACACTGCCACCATGAGCACTGTAACCATTGGCACTGCCACTGTGGTCACTGTCACCATGGGTACTGTCACCATGGGCACTGTCACCATGGACACTGCCACAGTGAGCACTGTAACAGTGAGCACTGTCACCATGGGCACTGTCACCAAGGAACTCTCACACATGAGCACTGTCACCATGGAAAATGTCACCATGGGCAGTGTCACCATAGGCACTGTTACCATGGGCAGTGTCACCATGAGCACTATCACCATGGTCTGTGTCACCGTAAGCAATATCAGCAAGGGCACTGTCACCATGAGCACTATTACCATGGACACTATCACCATGAGCACTATCATTGTGAGCACTGTCACCGTGAGGACTGTCAGCGTGTACACTGTCACCATGAGCACTGTCACCATGAGCAATATCACCATGGGAAGTAACACCATGGGAACGGTCACCATGGGCACTCTCACCATGTGCACTGTCACCATGGGAACTGTCACCATGGACACTGTCAACATGGGCACTGTCAACATGAGCATTGTCACCATACGAACTCTCACCATGAGCACTGTCACAATGGGAAATGTCACCATGGGCACTGTCACCATGGGAACTGTCAACATGGACACTGTCACCATCAGCAGTATCATCATGGGCAGTGCCACCATAAGGAATTTCACCATGGGAAATCCAACCATGTACACCGCCAGCATGAGAACAGTCACCATGGGCAGTGTAACCATGAGCACTATCACCAAGGGCACTGTCACCATGAGCACTATCACCATGGGAAATGTCACCATGGGAACGGTCACCATGGGCACTGTCACCATGTGAATTTTCACCATGAGCACTATCACCAAGGGCACTGTCACCATGAGCACTGTCACCATGGGCACTTTCAACATGGGCACTGTCACCATAGGCAATGTCACCATGGGCACTGTCACCATGGACACTTTCACCATGGGCAGTGACTGTCACCATGGGCACTCTCACCATGGGCACTGTCACCATGGGCACTGTCACCATGGAACCAGTCACCATGGGCATTGTCACCATGGGCAGTGTCACCATGGGAACTCTCACCATGAGCACTGTAACCATGGGAAATGTCACCCTGGGCACTGTCACCATGGGCAATGTCACCATGGACCCAGTCACCATGAGAACTGTCACCATGGACACTGTCACCATGAGCACTATCATCATGGGAAATGTCACCATGGGCACTGTCACCATGGGCACTATCACCATGCAAAGTGTCACAGTGGGCCCTGTCACCATGGGCACTGTCACCATGGACACTGTCACCATGTGAACTGTCACCATGAGCACTATCACCGTGAGAACTGTCACCTTGGGCACTGTCACGATGGGCACTTTAACCATGGGAACTGTCACCATGAGCACTATCACCATGAGCACTATCACCATGGGCAGTGTCACCATGAGCAATATCACCATGGGCACTGTCACCGTGAACACTATTACCATGGGCACTATCACCAAGGGCACTGTCACCGTGAGCAATGTCACCATGAGCACTGTCACCGTGGGCTCTGTCACCATGAGACCTGTCACCATGGGCACTGTCACCATGGGAACTCTCACCATGAGTACTGTTACTGTGGACACTATCACCGTGAGCAATATCACAATGGGCACTGTCACCATGAGCACTATCACCAAGGGCACTGTTACCGTGAACACCATTACCATAGGCACTATCACCATGAGCACTATCACCGTGTGCACTGTCACCCTGAGCACTGTCACCATGAGCACTATCACCATGGGAAGTGTCACCATGGACACTGTCACCATGAGCACTATCATCATGGGCAGTGCCACCATAAGGAATTTCACCATGGGAACTCCACCCATGTACACCGCCAACATGAGCACAGTCACCATGGGCAGTGTCACCATGAGCACTCTCACCATGGGCACTTTCAACTAGGGCACTGTCACCATGCGAACTGCCACCAGGAGCCCTATCACCATGAGCACTATCACCAAGGGCATTGTCACCATGAGCACGATCTCCGTGAGCATTATCACCGTGAGCACTGTCACCATGGCCACTTTCAACATGGCCAATGTCACCATGGGCACTCTCACCATGGACACTGTCATCATGAGCACTGTAACCATTGGCACTGTTACCGTGCGCACTTTCACCATGGGAACTGTCAATATGGGCACTGTCACTGTGGGCACTGTCTCCATGGGCACTCTCACCATGAGCACTGTCACCATGGACACTGTCACCATGGGCACTGTCAACATGAGCACTGTCACCATGGGCAGTGTCACCGTGAGCAATATCAACATGGGCCCTGTCACTGTGAGCACTATTACCATGTGCACTATCACCATGTGCACTATCACCGTGAGCACTGTCACCGGGGGCACTGTCACCGTTTGCACTGTCACCATGAGCATTATCACCATGGGAAATGTAACCATGGGAACGGTCACCATGGGCACTGTCAAGATGAGCACTGTCACCATGGGCACTGTCACCATTAGCACTTTCACCATGGGAAATGTCACCATGGGCACTGTCACCATGGGCACTATCACCATGCAAAGTGTCACAGTGGGCACTGTCACCATAGGCTCTCTCACCATGGGCACTGTCACCATGTGAACTGTCACCATGAGCACTATCACCGTGAGCACTGTCACCTTGGGCACTGTCACCATGAGCACTGTCACCATGGGCACTTTAACCATGGGAACTGTCACCATGAGCACTATCACCATGAGCACTGTCACCTTGGGCACTGTCACCATGAGCACTGTCACCATGTGCACTTTAACCATGGGAACTGTCACCATGAGCACTACCACCATGAGCACTGTCACCTTGGGCACTGTCACCATGAGCACTGTCACCTTGGGCACTTTAACCATGGGAACTGTCACCATGAGCACTATCACCATGGGCAGTGTCACCATGAGCAATATCACCAAGGGCACTGTCACCGTGAGCACTATTACCATGGGCACTATCACCAAGGGCACTGTCACCGTGAGCAATGTCACCATGAGAACTGTCACCATGGGCACTGTCACCATGGGAACTCTCACCATGAGTACTGTCACTGTGGACACTATCACCGTGAGCAATATCACAATGGGCACTGTCACCATGAGCACTATCACCAAGGGCACTATTACCGTGAACACCATTACCATAGGCACTATCACCATGAGCACTATCACCGTGTGCACTGTCACCATTAGCACTATCACCATGGGAAGTGTCACCATGGGCACTGTCAACATGAGCACTGTCACCATGGGAACTCTCACCATGAGCACTTTCACAATGGGAAATGTCACCATGGGCACTGTCACCATCGGCACTGTCACCATGGGAACTGTCACCATGAGCACTATCATCATGAGCACAATCACCATGGGCAGTGTCACCGTGAGCAATATCACCAGGGGCAGTGTCACCATGAGCACTATCACCATGAGCACGATCACCATGGGAACTGTCCCCGTGTGCACTGTCAAAATGAGCACTTACACCATGGGCACTCTCACCATGGGCACTGTCACCATGGGCACTGTCACCATGGACCCAGTCACCATGGGCATTGTCACCATGGGCAGTGTCACCATGGGAACTCTCACCATGAGCACTGTAACCATGGGAAATGTCACCCTGGGCACTGTCACCATGGGCACTGTCACCATGGACACTGTCACCATGAGCACTATCATCATGGGCAGTGCCACCATAAGGAATTTCACCATGGGAACCCCACCCATGTACACCGCCAGCATGAGCACAGTCACCATGGGCAGTGTCACCCTGAGCACTCTCACCATGGGCACTTTCAACATGGCCTATGTCACCATGGGCACTCTCACCATGGACACTGTCATCATGAGCACTGTAACCATTGGCACTGTTACCGTGCGCACTTTCACCATGGGAAATGTCAATATGAGCACTGTCACTGTGGGCACTGTCTCCATGGGCACTCTAACCATGGGCACTGTCACCATGGACACTGTCACCATGGGCACTGTCAACATGAGCACTGTCACCATGGGCAGTGTCACCATGAGCAATATCAACATGGGCACTGTCACTGTGAGCACTATTACCATGTGCACTATCACCATGTGCACTATCACCGTGAGCACTGTCACCGGGGGCACTGTCACCGTTTGCACTGTCACCATGAGCACTATCACCATGGGAAATGTCACCATGGGAACTGTCACCATGAGTACTGTCACTGTGGACACTATCACCGTGAGCAATATCACAATGGGCACTTTCACCATGAGCACTATCACCAAGGGCACTGTTACCGTGAACACTATCACAATGGGAAGTGTCACCATGGGCACTGTCAACATGGACACTGCCAAAGTGAGCACTGTAACAGTGAGCACTGTCACCATGGGCACTGTCACCAAGGAACTCTCACCATGAGCACTGTCACCATGGAAAATGTCACCATGGGCAGTGTCACCACAGGCACTGTTACCATGGGCAGTGTCACCATGAGCACTGTCACCGTGGGCACTGTAACCATGGGAACTGTCACTATGAGCACTGTTACCGTGAGTACTATCTCCATGGGCAGTGTCACCGTGAGCAATATCACCATGAGCAATGTCACCGTGAGCACTCTTATACTGGGGACTACCACCAAGGGCACTGTCTCCGTGATCACTGTCACCGTGAGCACTATCACAATGGGAACTCTCACCATGAGCACTGTCACCATGGGCAGTGTCACCATGGACACTGTCACCATGAGCACTATCATCATGGGCAGTGCCATCATGAGGAATTTCACCATGGGAACTCCAACCATGTACACCGCCAGCATGAGCACAGTCACCATGGGCAGTGTCACCATGAGCACTGTCCCCATGGGCACTTTCAACATGGCCAATGTCACCATGGGCACTGTCACCATGGACACTGTCATCATGAGCTCTGTTACCACGGACACTGCCACCATGAGCACTGTAACCATTGGCACTGCCACTGTGGTCACTGTCACCATGGGTACTGTCACCATTGGCACTGTCACCATGGAAACTGCCAGAGTGAGCACTGTAACAGTGAGCACTGTCACCATGGGCACTGTCACCAAGGAAATCTCACCATGAGCACTCTCACCATGGAAAATGTCACCATGGGCAGTGTCACCACAGGCACTGTTACCATGGGCAGTGTCACCATGAGCACTATCACCATGGTCTGTGTCACCGTAAGCAATATCACCAAGGGCCCTGTCACCATGAGCACTATTACCATGGACACTATCACCATGAGCACTATCATTGTGAGCACTGTCACCGTGAGCACGGTCACCGTGTACACTGTCACCATGAGCACTGTCACCATGAACAATATCACCATGGGAAGTAACACCATGGGAACGGTCACCATGGGCACTGTCACCATGGGCACTGTCACCATGGGCACTGACAACATGAGCATTGTCACCATACGAACTCTCACCATGAGCACTGTCACAATGGGAAATGTCACCATGGGCACTGTCACCTTGGGAACTGTCAACATGGACACTGACACCATCAGCAGTATCATCATGGGCAGTGCCACCATAAGGAATTTCACCATGGGAACTCCAACCATGTACACCGCCAGCATGAGAACAGTCACCATGGGCAGTGTAACCATGAGCACTATCACCAAGGGCACTGTCAACGTGAGCACTATCACCATTGGAAATGTCACCATGGGAACGGTCACCATGGGCACTGTCAACATGACCACTGTCACCATGGAAACTCTCACCATGAGCACAGTCACCATGGGAAAAGTCACCATGGGCACTGTCACCATGGGAACTGTAAACATGGGAACTGTAACCATGGGCACTTTCAACATGGGCCCTGTCAGCATGCGAACTGTCACCATGAGCATTATGACCTTGAGCACTATCACCATGAGCACTATTACCAAGGGCACTGTCACCATGAGCACTATCACCGTGAGCATTATCACCATGAGGACTGTCACCATGGGCACTGTCACCATGGGAATTGTCACCATGAGCACTATCACCATGAGCACTAACACTATGGGCAGTGTCACCATGAGCAGTATCACCATTGGAACTGTTACCGTGAGCACTATTACCATGGGCACTATCACCATGAGCACTATAACAGTGAGCACTGTCACTATGGATACTGTCACTGTGTGCACTGTCACCATGAGCACTGTAACCGTGGGAACTATCACCATGGGAAGTGTCACCATGGGAAAGTTCACCGTGGGCAATGTCAAGATGAGCACTGTCACCATGAGCTCTGTCACCATGGGAACTGTCACCATGGGCACTGTCACCATGGGATCTGTCACCATGAGCACTGTCACCATGGACACTGTCAGCATGGGCACTGTCATCATTGACACTGTCACCATGGGCACTGTCATCATGGGCACTGTCACCATGAGTACTGTCACAACGGGCACTGTAATCATGGGAACTGTCACCATGAGCACTGTCACCGTGAGCACTATCACCATGGGCAGTGTCACCATGGACGCTGTCACCATGAGCACTATTATCATGGGCAGTTCCACCATGAGGAATTTCACCATGGGAACTCCAACCATGTACACCGCCAGCATGAGCACACTCACCATGGGCAGTGTCACCATGAGCACTGTCACCATGGGCACTTTCAACATGGCCAATGTCACCATGTGCACTGTCACCATGGACACTGTCATCATGAGCTCTGTTACCATAGAAACTGTCACCATGAGCAGTGTCATCTAGGGAACTGCCACCATGGACACTGCCACCATGAGCACTGTAACCATTGGCACTTCCACATTGGGCACTGTCACCATGGGCACTCTCATCATGGGCACTGTCACCATAGGTACTGTCACCATGGGCATTGTCACCATGGACACTGCCACAGTGAGCACTGTCACCATGGGAACTGTCACCATGAGCACTGTCACCATGGGCACTGTCACCGTGAGCACTATTACCATGGGCACTATCACCATGAGCACTATCACCGTGAGCACTGTCACCAGGGGCACTGTTCACCGTGTGCACTGTCACCATGAGCACTATCACCATGGGAAGTGTCACCATGAGCACTCTCACCATGGGCACTGTCAACATGAGCACTGTCACCATGGGAACTCTCACCATGAGCACTGTCACCATGGGAAATGTCACAATGGGCACTGTCTCCAGTGGAACTGTCACCATGAGCACTGTCACCATGGGAAATTTCACCATGGGCACTATCACCATGCAAACTGTCACCATGGGCACTGTCACCATGTGAACTGTCACCATGAGCACTATCACTGTGAGAACTGTCACCGTGGGCACTGTCACCATGAGCACTGTCACCATGGGCACGTTAACCATGGGAACTGTCACCATGAGCACTATCACCATGAGCACTCTCACCATGGGGAATGTCACCATGAGCAATATCACCATGGGCACTGTCACCATGAGCACTATTACCATGGGCAGTATCACCAAGGGCACTGTCACCGTGAGCACTGTCACCATGAGCACTGTCACCATGGGCACTGTCACCATGAGAACTGTCACCATGGGCACTGTCACCATGGGAACTCTCACCATGAGTACTGTCACTGTGGAAACTATCACCGTGAGCAATATCACAATGGGCAATGTCACCATAAGCACTATCACCAAGGGCACTGTTACCGTGAACTCCATTACCATAGGCACTAACACCATGAGCACTGTCACCGTGTGCACTGTCACCCTGAGCACTGTCACCATGAGCACTATCACCATGGGAACTGTCACCATGGGAACAATCACCATGGGCACTGTCAACATGAACTCTGTCACCATGGGAATTCTCACCATGAGCACTGTCACGATGGGAAATGTTACCATGGGCACTGTCACCATTGGCACTGTCACCATGGGAACTGTCACCATGAGCACTATCACCATGAGCACAATCACCATGGGCAGTGTCACCGTGAGCAATATCACCATGGGCAGTGTCACCATAAGCACTATCACCATGAGCACTATCACCATGCAAACTGTCACCATGAGCACTATGACCTTGAGCACTATCACCATCAGCACTATTACCAAGGGAACTCTCACCATGAGCACTATCACCGTGAGCACTATCACCATGAGCACTGTCACCATAAACACTGTCACTGGCGGCACTGTCACCATGAGCACTGTCACCATGGGCACTGTCACCATGGACACTGTCAGCATGGGCACTGTCATCATTGACACTGTCACCATGGGCAATGTCATCATGGGCACTGTCACCATGAGCACTGTCACAACGGGCACTGTAATCATGGGAACTGTCACCTTGACCACTTTCACCGTGAGCACTATCACCATGGGCAGTTTCACCATGGACACTGTCACCATGAGCACTATCATCATGGGCAGTGCCACCATGAGGAATTTCACCATGGGAATTCCAACCATTTACACTGCCAGCATGAGCACAGTCACCATGGGCAGTGTCACCATGAGCACTGTCACCATGGGCACTTTCAACATGGGCACTATCACCATGGGGCCTGTCACCATGGACACTGTCATCATGAGATCTGTTTACATGGGTAATGTCACCATGAGCACTGCCATCTTGGGAAATGCCACCATGGACACTGCTACCACGAGCACTGTAACCATTGGCACTACCACCATGCGCACACTCACCATGGGTAATGTCACCATAGGTACTGTCACCATGAACACAGCCACAGTGAGAACTGTCACCGTGAGCACTGTCACCATGAGCACTGTCATCTTGGGAACTGCCACCATGGACCCTGCCACTGTGGGCACTGTCACCATGGGTACTGTCACCATGGGCACTGTCACCATTGACACTGCCACAGTGAGCACTATCACCGTGGGAACCGTCACCATGAGCACTGCCACCATGGGAAATGTCACCCTGGGCACTGTCACCAAGGGCACTCTCACCATGGACACTGTCACCATGAGCACTATCATCATGGGCAGTGCCACTATTAGGAATTTCACCATGGGAACTCCAACCATGTACACCGCCAGCATGAGTACAGTCACCATGGGCAGTGTCACCATGAGCACTGTCACCATGGACACTTTCAACATGGGCACTGTCACCATGCGTACTGCCACCATGTGCACTATCACCATGAGTACTATCACCAAGGGCACTGTCATCGTGAGCACTATCACCGTGAGCACTATCACCGTGAGCACTGTCACCATGGGCACTTTCAACATGGCCAATATCACCATGGGCACTGTCACCAAGGACACTGTCATCATGAGCTCTGTTATTATGGAAACTGTCACCATGAGCATTGTCATCTTGGGAACTGCCACCATGGACACTGCCACCATTAGCACTGTAACCATTGGCACTGCCACCGTGGGCACTGTCACCATGGGCACTCTCAACATGGGCACTGTAACCATGGGTACTCTCACCATGGGCATTGTCACCATGGACACTGCCACAGTGAGCACTGTAACCGTGAGCACTGTCACCATGAGCACTATCCCCATGGGAACTGTCACCATGGGAACGGTCACCATGGGCACTGTCAACATGAGCACTGTCACCATGGGAACCCTCACCATGAGCACTGTCACAATGGGAAATGTCACCATGGGCAGTGTCACCATCGGCACTGTCACCATGGGAACTGTCACCATGAGCACTGTCACCATGGACACTGCCACAGTGAGCACAGTCACAGTGAGCCCTGTCACCATGGGAAATGTCACCATGAGAACTGTCACCAGTGACATTGTCACCATGGGCACTGTCACCATGGGCAGTGTCACCATGGGCAGTGTCACCATGAGCACTGTCACCATGGGCACTGTCAACTTGAGCACTCTCACCAAGGGCACTGTCACCTTGAGCATTATCACCGTGAGCACTGTCACCATGGGCACTGTCACCATGGACACTGTCACCATGGGCAGTTACTGTCACCATGGGCACTGTCACCATGGACACTGTCACCATGGGCACTGTCAACATGAGCACTGTCACCATGGGAACTCTCACCATGAGCCCTGTAACCATAGAAAATGTCACCATGGGCACTGCCACCATGGGCACTGTCACCATGAGCACTATCATCATGGGCAGTGCCACCATAAGGAATTTCACCATGGGAGCTCCAACCATGTACACTGCCAGCATGAGCACAATCACCATGGGCAGTGTCACCATGGGCACTGTCACCATGGGCACTTTCAACATGGCCAATGTCACCATGGGCACTGTCACCATGGACACTGTCATCATGAGCTCTGTTACCACGGACACTGCCACCATGAGCACTGTAACCATTGGCACTGCCACTGTGGTCACTGTCACCATGGGTACTGTCACCATGGGCACTGTCAACATGGACACTGCCACAGTGAGCACTGTAACAGTGAGCACTGTCACCATGGGCACTGTCACCAAGGAAATCTCACCATGAGCACAGTCACCATGGAAAATGTCACCATGGGCAGTGTCACCATAGGCACTGTTACCATGGGCAGTGTCACCATGAGCACTATCACCATGGTCTGTGTCACCGTAAGCAATGTCACCAAGGGCCCTGTCACCATGAG
Organism: Balaenoptera physalus; assembly: GCF_965194825.1. Classification (NCBI taxonomy): domain Eukaryota; kingdom Metazoa; phylum Chordata; class Mammalia; order Artiodactyla; family Balaenopteridae; genus Balaenoptera; species Balaenoptera physalus. The sequence goes on along the minus strand of NW_028126274.1, from coordinate 17,981 downwards.
CACTATTACCATGGACACTATCACCATGAGCACTATCATTGTGAGCACTGTCACCGTGAGCACTGTCACCGTGTACACTGTCACCATGAGCACTGTCACCATGAGCAATATCACCATGGGAAGTAACACCATGGGAACGGTCACCATGGGCACTGTCACCATGGGCACTGTCACCATGGGCACTGACAACATGAGCATTGTCACCATACGAACTCTCACCATGAGCACTGTCACAATGGGAAATGTCACCATGGGCACTGTCACCATGGGAACTGTCACCATGGACACTGACACCATCAGCAGTATCATCATGGGCAGTGCCACCATAAGGAATTTCACCATTGGAACTCCAACCATGTACACCGCCAGCATGAGAACAGTCACCATGGGCAGTGTAACCATGAGCACTATCACCAAGGGCACTGTCACCGTGAGCACTATCACCATTGGAAATGTCACCATGGGAACGGTCACCTTGGGCACTGTCAACATGACCACTGTCACCATGGAAACTCTCACCATGAGCACAGTCACCATGGGAAAAGTCACCATGGGCACTGTCACCATGGGAACTGTAAACATGGGAACTGTAACCATGGGCACTTTCAACATGGGCCCTGTCAGCATGCGAACTGTCACCATGAGCATTATGACCTTGAGCACTATCACCATGAGCACTATTACCAAGGGCACTGTCACCATGAGCACTATCACCGTGAGCATTATCACCATGAGGACTGTCACCATGGGCACTGTCACCATGGGAACTGTCACCATGAGCACTATCACCATGAGCACTAACACTATGGGCAGTGTCACCGTGAGCAGTATCACCATTGGAACTGTCACCGTGAGCACTATTACCATGGGCACTATCACCATGAGCACTATAACAGTGAGCACTGTCACTATGGATACTGTCACTGTGTGCACTGTCACCATGAGCACTGTAACCGTGGGAACTATCACCATGGGAACTGTCACCATGGGAAAGTTCACCATGGGCAATGTCAAGATGAGCACTGTCACCATGAGCACTGTCACCATGGGAACTGAGACCATGGGCACTGTCACCATGGGATCTTTCACCATGAGCACTGTCACCATGGACACTGTCAGCATGGGCACTGTCATCATTGACACTGTCACCATGGGCACTGTCATCATGGGCACTGTCACCATGAGTACTGTCACAACGGGCACTGTAATCATGGGAACTGTCACCATGAGCACTGTCACCGTGAGCACTATCACCATGGGCAGTGTCACCATGGACGCTGTCACCATGAGCACTATTATCATGGGCAGTTCCACCATGAGGAATTTCACCATGGGAACTCCAACCATGTACACCGCCAGCATGAGCACACTCACCATGGGCAGTGTCACCATGAGCACTGTCACCATGGGCACTTTCAACATGGGCACTGTCACCATGCATACTGCCACCATGAGCACTATCACCATGAGCACTATTACCAAGGGCACTGTCACCGTGAGCACTATCACCGTGAGCACTATCACCGTGAGCACTGTCACCATGGGCACTTTCAACATGGCCAATGTCACCATGTGCACTGTCACCATGGACACTGTCATCATGAGCTCTGTTACCATAGAAACTGTCACCATGAGCAGTGTCATCTTGGGAACTGCCACCATGGACACTGCCACCATGAGCACTGTAACCATTGGCACTTCCACATTGGGCACTGTCACCATGGGCACTCTCATCATGGGCACTGTCACCATAGGTACTGTCACCATGGGCATTGTCACCATGGACACTGCCGCAGTGAGCACTGTCACCATGGGAACTGTCACCATGAGCACTGTCACCATGGGCACTGTCACCGTGAGCACTATTACCATGGGCACTATCACCATGAGCACTATCACCGTGAGCACTGTCACCAGGGGCACTGTTCACCGTGTGCACTGTCACCATGAGCACTATCACCATGGGAAGTGTCACCATGAGCACTCTCACCATGGGCACTGTCACGATGAGCACTGTCACCATGGGAACTCTCACCATGAGCACTGTCACCATGGGAAATGTCACAATGGGCACTGTCTCCAGTAGAACTGTCACCATGCGCACTGTCACCATGGGAAATTTCACCATGGGCACTATCAACATGCAAACTGTCACCATGGGCACTGTCACCATGTGAACTGTCACCATGAGCACTATCACTGTGAGAACTGTCACCGTGGGCACTGTCACCATGAGCACTGTCACCATGGGCACTTTAACCATGGGAACTGTCACCATGAGCACTATCACCAAGAGCACTCTCACCATGGGGAATGTCACCATGAGCAATATCACTATGGGCACTGTCACCATGAGCACTATTACCATGGGCAGTATCACCAAGGGCACTGTCACCGTGAGCACTGTCACCATGAGCACTGTCACCATGGGCACTGTCACCATGAGAACTGTCACCATGGGCACTGTCACCATGGGAACTCTCACCATGAGTACTGTCACTGTGGAAACTATCACCGTGAGCAATATCACAATGGGCAATGTCACCATAAGCACTATCACCAAGGGCACTGTTACCGTGAACACCATTACCATAGGCACTAACACCATGAGCACTGTCACCGTGTGCACTGTCACCCTGAGCACTGTCACCATGAGCACTATCACCATGGGAACTGTCACCATGGGAACTGTCACCATGAGCACTATCACCATGAGCACAATCACCATGGGCAGTGTCACCATGAGCAATATCACCATGGGTAGTGTCACCATAAGCACTATCACCATGAGCACTATCACCATGCAAACTGTCACCATGAGCACTATGACCTTGAGCACTATCACCATCAGCACTATTACCAAGGGAACTCTCACCATGAGCACTATCACCGTGAGCACTATCACCATGAGCACTGTCACCATAAACACTGTCACTGGCGGCACTGTCACCATGAGCACTGTCACCATGGGCACTGTCACCATGGACAATGTCAGCATGGGCACTGTCATCATTGACACTGTCACCATGGGCACTGTCATCATGGGCACTGTCACCATGAGCACTGTCACAACGGGCACTGTAATCATGGGAACTGTCACCATGACCACTTTCACCGTGAGCACTATCACCATGGGCAGTTTCACCATGGACACTGTCACCATGAGCACTATCATCATGGGCAGTGCCACCATGAGGAATTTCACCATGGGAACTCCAACCATGTACACTGCAAGCATGAGCACAGTCACCATGGGCAGTGTCACCATGAGCACTGTCACCATGGGCACTTTCAACATGGGCACTATCACCATGGGGCCTGTCACCATGGACACTGTCATCATGAGATCTGTTTACATGGGTAATGTCACCATGAGCACTGTCATCTTGGGAACTGCCACCATGGACCCTGCCACCATGGGCACTGTCACCATGGGTACTGTCACCATGGGCACTGTCACCATTGACACTGCCACAGTGAGCACTATCACCGTGGGAACCGTCACCATGAGCACTGCCACCATGGGAAATGTCACCCTGGGCACTGTCACCAAGGGCACTCTCACCATGGACACTGTCACCATGAGCACTATCATCATGGGCAGTGCCACTATTAGGAATTTCACCATGGGAACTCCAACCATGTACACCGCCAGCATGAGCACAGTCACCATGGGCAGTGTCACCATGAGCACTGTCACCATGGGCACTTTCAACATGGGCACTGTCACCATGTGTACTGCCACCATGTGCACTATCACCATGAGTACTATCACCAAGGGCACTGTCATCGTGAGCACTATCACCGTGAGCACTATCACCGTGAGCACTGTCACCATGGGCACTTTCAACATGGCCAATATCACCATGGGCACTGTCACCAAGGACACTGTCATCATGAGCTCTGTTACTATGGAAACTGTCACCATGAGCACTGTCATCTTGGGAACTGCCACCATGGACACTGCCACCATTAGCACTGTAACCATTGGCACTGCCACCATGGGCACTGTCACCATGGGCACTCTCAACATGGGCACTGTCACCATGGGTACTCTCACCATAGGCATTGTCACCATGGACACTGCCACAGTGAGCACTGTAACCGTGAGTACTGTCACCATGAGCACTATCCCCATGGGAACTGTCACCATGGGAACGGTCACCATGGGCACTGTCAACATGAGCACTGTCACCATGGGAACTCTCACCATGAGCACTGTCACAATGGGAAATGTCACCATGGGCACTGTCACCATCGGCACTGTCACCATGGGAACTGTCACCATGAGCACTGTCACCATGGACACTGCCACAGTGAGCACTGTCACAATGAGCACTGTCACCATGGGAAATGTCACCGTGAGCACTGTCACCAGTGACAGTGTCACCATGGGCACTGTCACCATGGGCAGTGTCACCATGGGCAGTGTCACCATGAGCACTGTCACCATGGGCACTGTCAACTTGAGCACTCTCACCAAGGGCACTGTCACCTTGAGCATTATCACCGTGAGCACTGTCACCATGGGCACTGTCACCATGGACACTGTCACCATGGGCAGTGACTGTCACCATGGGCACTGTCACCATGGGCACTGTCACCATGGACACTGTCACCATGGGCACTGTCAACATGAGCACTGTCACCATGGGAACTCTCACCATGAGCCCTGTAACCATAGAAATTGTCACCATGGGCACTGCCACCATGGGCACTGTCACCATGAGCACTATCATCATGGGCAGTGCCACCATAAGGTATTTCACCATGGGAGCTCCAACCATGTACACTGCCAGCATGAACACAATCACCATGGGCAGTGTCACCATGAGCACTGTCACCATGGGCACTTTCAACATGGGCACTGTCACGATGCGAACTGCCACCATGAGCACTATCACCATGGGCACTATCACCAAGGGCACTGTCACCGTGAGCACTGTCACCATGAGCACTGTCACCGTGGGCCCTCTCAACATGAGCACTGTCACCATGGGAACTGTCACCATGGACACTGTCATCATGAGCTCTGTTACCATGGGCCCTGTCGCCATGAGCACTGTCATCTTGGGAACTGCCATCATGGACACTGCCAGCATGAGCACTGTAACCATTGGCACTGCCATCTTGGGCACTGTCAGCATGGGTACTGTCACCATGGGAACTGTCACCATGAGCACTGTCACCAGGGACAGTGTCACTGTGGGCACTGTCAACATGAGCAGTGTCACCATGGAACTCTCACCATGAGCACTGTCACCATGGGAAATGTCACCATGGGCAGTGTCACAATGAGCACTCTCACCATGGGGAGTGTCACCGTGAGCACTGTAACCACAGGCAGTGTCACCATGAGCACTATCACCAAGGGCACTGTCACCATGTGCACTATAACCGTGAACACCTTCACCATGGGCACTGTCACCGTGTGCACTGTCACCATGAGCACTGTCACCATTAGCACTATCACCATGGAAACTGTTCCCATGGGAACGGTCACCATGGGCACTGTCAACATGACCACTGTCACCATGGAATCTCTCACCATGAGCACTGTCACCATGGGAATAGTCACCATGGGCACTGTCATCATGGGAACTGTCACCATGGGCACTTTCAACATCGGCACTGTCACCATGCGAACTGTCACTATGAGCACTATGACCTTGAGCACTATCACCATGAGCACTATCACCAAGGGCACTGTCACCATGAGCACTATCACCGTGAGCACTATCACCATGAGCACTGTCACCATAAGCACTATAACTGGGGGCACTGTCACCATGAGCACTGTCACCATGGGCACTGTCACCATGGGAACTGTCACCATGAGCACTATCTTCGTGAGCACTAACACTATGGGCAGTGTCACCGTGAGCAATATCACCATGGGCACTGTCACCGTGAGCACTATTACCATGGGCACTATCACCATGAGCACTATCACAGTGAGCACTGTCACCGTGGGTACTGTCACCATGGGAACGGTCACCATGGGCACTGTCACCATGGGGACTGTCACCATGGGCACTGTCACCATGGGAACTGTCACCATGAGCACTGTCACCATGGCACTGTCACCAGGCGAACTGTAATCATGACCAGTATGACCATGAGCACTATCACCATGAGCGCTCTCACCAAGGGCACTGTTACCGTGAGCACTATCTCCGTGAGCACTATCACCGTGATCACTGTCACCATGAGCACTGTCACCGGGGGCACTGTCACCTTGAGCACTATCACCATGGGCACTATCACCATGAGCACTATCACCATGAACACTATCACCTTGGGAACGGTCACCATGGGCACTGTCAAGATGAGCATTTTCACCATGGGAACTCTCAGCATGAGCACTGTCACCATGGGAACTGTCACCATGGGCACTGTCACCATGAACACTATCATCATGGGTAGTGCCACCATGAGGAATTTCACCATGGGAACTCCAACCATGTTCACCGCCAGCATGAGCACAGTCACCATGGGCACTTTCCACATGGGCACTGTCACCATGGAGACTGTCATCATGAGGTCTGTTACCATCAGAACTGTCACCATGAGCACTGTCATCTTGGGAACTGCCACCATGGACACTGCTACCATGAGCACTGTAACCATTGGCACTACCTCCATGGGCACACTCACCATGGGTACTGTCACCGTGGGCACTGTCACCTTGAACACTGCCACGGTGAGCACTGTCATCATGAGCACTGTCACCATGGGAACTGTCACCATGAGCACTGCCATCTTGGGATATGCCACTATGGACACTGCCACCATGAGCACTGTAACCATTGGCACTGCCACGGTCTGCACTGTCACCATGGGTACTGTCACCATGGGCACTGTCACCATGGACACTGCCACAGTGAGTACTGTCACCGTTACCACTGTCACCAAGGGCACTGTCACTGTGAACAATGTCCCGTGGGCCCTGTCGCCCTGAGCACTATCACCGTGAGCACTATCACCAAGGGCAATGGCACCGTGAGCAATATCACCATGGGCAGTGTCACCATGAGAACTATCACCATGAGCACTATCACCATGAACACTATCACCAAGGGCACTGTCACCGTGAGCACTATCACCGTGAGCACTGTCACCATGAACACTGTCACCATGAGCACTGTCACCATGGGCACTGTCACCATGAGCACTGTCACCATGGGCACTGTCACCATGGGCACTGTCACCAAGAGCACTATCATCGTGAGCACTATCACAATGGGCAATGTCACCGTGAGCAATATCACCATGTGCACTGTCACCATGAACACTATTACTATGGGCACTATCACCATGAGCACTATCACCGTGAGCACTGTCACCGGGGGCTCTGTCACCGTGTGCACTGTCACCATGAGCATTGTCACCATGGACACTGTCACCATGAGAACTGTCACCATGAGCACTGTCACCATGGACACTGTCACCATGGGCACTGTCACCATTGACAGTGTCACCATGGGCACTGTCAACATGAGCATTGTCACCATGGGAACTCTCACCATGGGCACTCTCACCATGGACAATGTCACCATGAGCACTATCATCATGGGCAGTGCCACCATAAGTAATTTCACCATGGGAACTCCAACCATGTACACCGCCAGCATGAGCACAGTCATCATGGGCAGTGTCACCATGGACACTGTCTCCATTGGAACTCTCACCATGAGCACTGTTCACCATGGAAAATGTCACCATGGGCAGTGTCACCACAGGCACTGTTACCATGGGCAATGTCACCATGAGCACTATCACCATGGTCTGTGTCACCGTAAGCAATATCACCAAGGGCACTGTCACCATGAGCACTATTACCATGGACACTATCACCATGAGCACTATCATTGTGAGCACTGTCACCGTGAGCACTGTCACCATTGACACTGTCACCATGGGCACATTCACCATGGACACTGTCACCATGAGCAATATCATCATGGGCAGTGCCACCATGAGGAATTTCACCATGGGAACTCCAACCATGTACACCGCCAGCATGAGCACAGTCACCATGGGGAATGTCACCATGAACACTGTCATCATGAGCTCTGTTACCATGGGAACTGTCACCATGAGCACTGTCATCTTGGGAAATGCCACCATGTACACTGCTACCATGAGCACTGTAACCATTGGCACTACCTCCATGGGCACACTCACCATGGGTACTGTCACCATTGGCACTGTCACCATGAACACTGCCACAGTGAGCACTGTCACTGTGAGCACTGTCACCTTGGACACTGCCACCATGAGCACTCTAACCATTGGCAGTGCCACCGTCGGCACTGTCATCATGGGTACTTTCACCATGGGCACTGTCACCATGGACACTGCCACAGTGAGCACTGTCACTGTGAGCACTGTCACCGTGGGCACTGTCACCATGAGCACTGTCACCATGGGCACTGTCACCATGGACACTGTCACCATGGGCAGTGACTGTCACCATGGGCACTCTCACCATGGACACTGTCACCATGGGAACTCTCACCATGAGCACTGTAACCATGGGAAATGTCACCCTGGGCACTGTCACCATGGGCACTGTCACCATGGACACTCTCACCATGAGCACTATCATCATGGGCAGTGCCACCATGAGGAATTTCACCATGGGAACTCCAACCATGTACACCGCCAGTATGAGCACAGTCACCATGGGCAGTGTCACCATGAGCACTGTAACCATGAGCACTATCACCAAGGGCACTGTCACCGTGACCACTATCACCGTGAGCACTGTCACCGTGAGCACTGTCACCATGGGCACTGTCACCATGAGCACTCTCACCATGGGCACTGTAACCATGGGAACTGTCACCACGAGCACTATCACTGTGAGCACTATCACCATGGGCAGTGTCACCGTGAGCAATATCACCATGGGCGCTGTCACCGTGAGCACTATTACCATGGGTACTATCACCAAGGGCATGGTCACCGTGAGCACTGTCACCATGAGCACTGTCACCATGGGCACTGTCACCATGGGAACTGTCACCATGAGCACTGTCACTGTGGGCACTGTCACCATGGGCACTGTCATCATGGACACTGTCACCTTGAGCACTGTCACCATGGACACTGCCACCATAAGCACTGTCACCATGGACAGTGTCACCATGGGAACTTTCACCATGGGCACTGTCACCATGGACACTGTCACCTTGGGCACTGTCACCATGGGCACTATCACCATGGGAACTGTCACCATGATCACTGTCACCATGGACACTGTCACTGTGGAAAATGTCACCATGGGCACTGTAACCGTGGACACTGTCCCCAGGAGCACTATCACCGTGGACACTGTCTCCATGAGCATTGCCCCCATGGGCACTGTTACCATGGTAAATGTCACCATGGGTACTGTCACCATGGGCACTATCACCATGGACACTGTCACCATGAGCACTGTTATTATGGCAAATATCACAATGGGCACTCTCACCATTGGCTCTGTCACCTTAGACACCATCACCATGGGCACTGTCACCATGAGCACTGTCACCATGGGAACTGTCATCATGGGACCTCTCAGCATGAGCACTGTCACCATGGGCACTGTCACCATGGACACTCATCATGGGCATTGTCACCATGGGCACTGTCACCATGGGCACTGCCACCATGAGCACTACCACCATGGGCACTGTCATGATGAGCACTCTCACCATGGGCCCTGTCACCGAGAGCACTATCACCATGGGCACTGTGATTGTGGGCACTGTCACCATGGACACTGTCACCATGAGCACTGTCCCATGAGCAGTATCAACATTAGCACTGTCACCGTGGGCACTGTCACCATAAGCACTTTCACCATTGGCACTGTTCAACATGGGCACTGTCACCATGAGCACTGCCACTGTGGGGACTATCACTGTGTGCACTGTCACCATGAGCACTGCCACCATGAGTGCTGTCACCATGGGCACTGCCACCATGAGCACTGTCACCATGGGAGCTGTCACCATGAGCACTGTCACCATGGACACTCTCACCATGAGCATTGTCACCTTGAGCACTGTCACCATGGGAACTTTCACCATGGGCACTGTCACCATGGGCAGTATCACTATGAGCACTATCACCATGGGCAGTGTAACTGTGAGCACTATCACCATGGGCACTGTCACCGTGAGCACTATTACCATGGTCACTATCACCATGAGCACTATCACCATGGGCAGTGTCACCATGAGCACTATCCCTGTGAGCATTGTCACCATGAGCACTGTCAGCATGGGCATTGTCACCATGAGCACTATCACCATGAGCAGTATCACCAAGGGCACTGTCACCGAGAGCACTATCACCATGGACACGGTAACCGTGAGCTCTATCACCATAGGCACTGTCACCGTGAGCACTGTCTCATGAGCACTATAACCGGGAGCACTGTCACTGTGAGCACTGAAACCATGGGCACTGGGACCATGAGCACAGTCCTCATGAGCACTATCACCATGAGCACTGTCACAATGAGCACTATCATCTTGAGCCCTGTCACCGTGAGCACTGTCATCATGAGCACTGTCACCGTGAACACTGTCACCATGGGCACTGTCACCATGAGCAATGTCATCATGAGCACTGTCATCATGAGCACTGTCACCATGGGCACAGTCACCATGGGCACTATCACCATGAGCACTGTCACCGTGAGCAGTGTCAACATGGGCACTGCCACCATTGACACTTCCCTCATGAGCACTGTCACCATGAGCACTGTCACCATGAGCACTGTCATCGTGAGCACTGTCACCATGGGTGCAGTCACCATGGGCACTGTCACCGTGAGCACTGTCACCATGAGCACTATCACCATGAGCACTGTCCCCATGGGCACTGCCACCATGAGAACTTTCACCATGGGAACTGCCACCATGGACACTGCAACCATGAGCACCTTCACCATGAGCACTGTCACCATGGGCACTGCCACCATGGACACTGCCCTCATGAGCACTGTCACCATGGACACTGTCTCCATGAGCACTGTCACCATGAGCACTGTCACCGTTAGCACTGTCACCATGAGCACTATCACCGTGATCACTGTCACCATGGTGCACTGTCACCGTTAGCACTATCACCATGGGCACTGTCACTGTGAGCATTGTTACCGTGAGCAGTATCACCGTGGGCACTGTCACAGTGAGCACTATCACCGTGAGCACTGTCACCATGGGCACTGTCACCATGGGCACTGTCACCATGAGCACTATCACCGTGAGCACTGTCACCATGGGCACTGTCACCATGGGCACTGTCACCGTGAGCACTATCACCGTGAGCACTGTCACCATGGGCACTGTCACCATGGGCACTGTCACTGTGAGCACTGTCACCATGGGCACTGTCACCATGGCCACTGTCACCATGAGCAGTGTCACCATGACCTCTATCACCATGGGCAGTGTCACCACGTTCACCGATAGTGTCTGCTGCTGCAGCTCTGCTTCCTGGCCGTCACTCTCAGAGTCTGGATGTTCTCAGCAAACCCTCCAGTGGTCACCACTTCAGGAGCAACTGCTCACACACACTGGCACGTGTTTCTCAGCCCTCCAGTCAGAATCGGTTTGGAGGGTGAGGAGAGCGGAGACTGAAGCTCCCTGGACGTTACTGGGGAGAACACACAAGGCGGGTCCCAGGCGTCCCTCGGCACCGGTCACTTCCTGCTTGGGCCTTGCCCTCCACCCTCCCAGGAGCAAGGGCTTCTACCTGGTCCACTTCCTCCAAAGGTGAGATGTGCCCTTTCTCCCCCACCCAGAGCATCTCTGCCAGCATCCCATCTGGATGCTGTGTCCCACCTTCCCCTGAGAGCCCCACGTGGGATATTGCCCCTTCTGTGTGTGCCGGCTGGCCCTCCTCCCACCGGCGGTCGCCATCCCCAGGTTTCACTTGCCCTGTGACATTAACTACTCACCTGGCACTTTGCTCAGCAGGCCGACCTCTGTGAGTGGACCCACATCTTGCCTAGAGAATGAGAGAAGAGGAAATGAAATTGGCTCTTTTAGAGCAATGAGAGTATTAGTTACGTGTCTGCTAAGATGACATGGAAGCAGGTGGAAGGGATGCTGAACTACCCCACAGGCTTCTTAGAGGAAACAACTCTCCCCCCACCCCCCACTTCAGGTAACATGGCAAACGCGTTCGCTTGGGCAACACTTTGCCTCCCATGTTTTCGCATAAGGTCCTCTTCACTGAAACCATTTAGCATTCATACACCTGTCCTCTGAGAGGGCATCCTAACCGCAGCATGCCATATTCATGATGCCAGCGCAGGGACAGTCACCGTGGTAACGGAAAAGCATCCACAGAGGGGGCCGGCTCCCAGGCGATGCTGGTGTTTCTAGAAGGAGGCAGCCGGCAGGTTTGGGTGGGGCCCCGTATTTGGTGACAGCCTGGGCAGCAAGCGGTGAGCGGAAGTCGTGAGCCAACACTGTCTGTGACCTGCACTGGCCCAGGCGAGTCTCTGCTCTCAGCTGAGGAGTGAACTTCTGGAATCTGCAGACGCCCAGACAGAACGTCAGACATTCTGATCTAATGGGCAGCCAGGCCTGAGAGCTCCTGCACTACAGGACACAAGCTTCTGTCCACCTGAGCCTTCCCGAGGGGGTGCGATTCTGCAGAGAGAAACCTCGCCCGTCCTCCTCGGAGCTGGGCTGGGGGAGGGCAGGCCAGGCGGGGACATTTCAGCATCTCCTTCCTCCTCCTCTGCTCACCCACCTCCTCTGCCCCCCAAGGCCTTGTGCTGCTCCTGGTCTCCGCGCCCCTGCACCACCACAGGGTTCCCCCAGGGCCCAACCTTTTGGACAAGCGCCCCGTGCAGGTGCTTCCTTCTCTCTCCCAGCGATGATTCTCCCGCCTCCAGGCCCCTTGTATCCTGCCGGGCGATTTGGGCTAATCTCAGAGTGATGTTCGGGGCTGAAATTGCCTTCTCTGTTATGGTTTGAATTGTGTTCCTCCCAAATTCCTATGTTGAAGCCCTAATCCAGCACCTCAGAATGTGACCTTATATGGTGTCTTAGTCTGTTTCAGCTGCTATAACAAAATGCCACAGACTGGCTGGTGTATAAACAACAGAAATGTATTCTTCACCATTCTGGACAGTGGGAAGTTTGAGATCAGGGCGCCGGCATGGTCACATTCTGGTGACAGCCATCCTCCTGGGTCACAGCGGGCACCTTTTTACTGTGTCCTCACACAGTGGAAGCGGTCTCTGTGAGGTCTCTTTTATAAAAGCACCAATCCCATCAGGAGGGTGGGACCGGCACGATCTAAGCACCTCCTAAAGGCCCCACCTCCAAATACCATCACCTTTGGGGTTAGGATTTCAACATATGAATTTGGGTGGGGACACAAACATTGAGACCATAGCACTTGAAGACAGGGTCTTTACAGAGATACTCAAGGTAAAATGGGGTCTTTAGGGCGAGTCCTACTCCAATACGTCTGGGAAATTTGGAGACAGACACACAGGGAGGACGCCACGCAAGGATGAAGACGGCCGTCTACAAGCCGAGGAGAGAGGCCTGGACCACAGTCACCCTCACAGCCTCAGAGGGAGCAACCCTGCCGACACCCCGAACTTGGACTTGCAGGCTCCAGAGCTGCGAGACAGTATATCTCCGCTGTTTGAGCCACCCCGTCCGTGATGGTTCATCATGGCAGCAGACTCGGACTGTGAGGCTGGGTCCACAGTGCCCAGCACAGGAAAGTGACCTGTGATGAGCATTCAGGAGGCGCGTGTTGAATTAACTAATAAAGGAATCCATCGAATTTCCCTTTACAGAGTGCCCTCTGCTCCCATGACGCAAAGGACAGACTTACAGGGCCCATCACCGTGCCGTGAAGAAGAAGCAGAGTTCCTTCTCCTCAAGCCTCGAGTGGGTGCAGTGGCGGCTGCTGGGGTCTTCCCCGAGGTCCCCTCCCTCCTTGCTATTAGCACACAAAGTCACGCCTGACTTGGTGTCAGGCCTCATGGGCACTGCTACCGTTCACTCCCTTACATCGCTTAGCTACTGCTGCCTCAAGAGCCCCGTCTGCTGTGTGGATCACAGCAACGAAGGAGAAGATCTGAAGGCAGCTGGCCCACCAGCAAAGATGCAGGGGTTACAAAGGTGAAGGTCATGACCCTGGCCACCTGGGAGCTCACCGGGGGGCTGGCAGGGTGCTCCGTACACCAGGTTGGTGCGGTGATAGCTCACGGGCCGTGGGAATGCAAAGAGGCAGCCTTCAGCCAGAGCTTCTGGGGCTTCTGGAAGGTTGTTAAGCATCAGCTGATTGAACAAGATCTGAGGGGTCATCTAATGTAACCCCCTGAACTGAGACGACAGCCCAGCTCAGCATCTCAGGGTGAGGCAGGAAGAGTCAGAGCCAAGGCCAGACCAGGGTCCCGGCTCCCAGCCTCAAGCCACATGTGCTTGCCAGGAGCCCGTGCCCAGTGGCCGAGACCAGCGTCCACCTCTGGCGCTCAGCCTGGCGCCTCCCCAGGCACACAGGGCCTCATCTTCCTCCCCCTCCTCACACTGCTTTTCTGAGTCTGGCCAGAGGTCTCCACAAGTGTACGGCCAGGGCATCAGAAACCCGTTCTCCTTCTGGGCACAAGGAGACATAAAACCAGGGCTTTGGGGAGGCTCTGGGTCAGAACCACGTCTCTGGCGGCCGTGAGCCAGCAGCAGTCTTGCAGCTGAGTCTCAGTGCCTCCAGCAGGACACTCGGGCTCCCGTGGGTAAAATGATGACACCGCCCCGAGCGGGAGACCGTGGGAACGTCCCTCCGGTCTGGACTCAGCGGACACATTCAGACATGCTGCCCTCCGCCGCCTTTCCTGCTCCTGCATTCTCTCCTCCTGGGATCCCACAAGGTCGTGACGCCTGAGGACAAGGGGGCACTTGGAGGACAGAGACGTGATGTCTGGAGATGTCTTCTTATTCTTTGGGCAAGGGAACGAAAAGGAGGACCGGTGCCATTAATCCCCAAGAGTCTACATAACGTATCCAAGGTCTTGTTTTATAACAAGAAAACTACACCCACCCCGCTCACTTCTCTTCCTCCTTGAAAAAAACCCTTGTCAGGCTAGACTTCGACATCAGTAAACTATAAGCCATTTTCCTGTTTTCCTGAATGCCTGAAAAAGTGATTAAATCGGACTGATCAATAGGAAAGAAGGAGGTAGAAGAAGCCAGGCCCTGCACCTTCCCCCCTGGGCTGCACAGACTACCAGATCCTTCCCCATTAGTGCACCTCTGACCCAGCAGGGGGGATGCCCATCGTGGGAATCCACTCAAGGGTGCAGCTCCCAAGTGGCTCAAGAAAGTCGGATAAAGGCCTGCGGGGAGCAGAGCTGCCTGCACCTTGTTGAAGTGCTTGAAATGGCAAGAGTATAAAGCGGAAAGTGGAGGTGGGGGAAGTGACCCCAGATGATCAACGCACAGCAGAGAAATTGGGGGTCACTGAGGGGGACTTGGGAGCCGGGGTTGGGCTCACTTTTGTCACCGGTGGTCAGTTTTTCTGATTTTGGAACTGCTGCTTTCATCCTGTCCCTCCTTTGCTCGGAGGACCCCTCGGGCCCTCCCACTGCCTACAGGTAACAACCATCTAGAACTTTCCACGTGGAGACTCAGGGACCAGGAATTTGCCTGTCTGGGGAGCCAGCCCACGCCCGCAGAGGGTCAGCACTGCCCCTTCCCCGGACCCCGGCACCTTCCTCTGCTCCTGCGCCCTTGCTTCAGGCGATGCTTACACATGTCTGTCCGTCTCCACCTCAGGACCGCGAGCTCAGTGGGGACAGAGACCGCATCTTGTTTGGATGAATAGCCCAGAGCGGGCTCTCGGCCGAGCTGCACAGATGCTCCTGAATCGCCCGCAAAGCCCGGCACCGTTTAGCACGAGCTCACCCTTCAGCCTGATTTCCCACTTCCTTTCCCTGCACAAACCCCTGGACCTGCCAAGCTGAGCGACTCTGTCCTCCCTGAACAAGCCCCTCTAAGTTCCCCTCTGCCCTTATTCACTCCTCCTTCCTGTTCCCGGGGGTTCAGAGCCAAGCTTGTGGGCTCCTCTGCACAGTGCCCCGGGCACCCACCCCCAGGCCCCATGTCCCCCAGCCATGGCACGTGGTGTAAGTGGCGCGGTCTCTGAGACACCCTCCGCAGTTTGCCTGGCACTCGGGGTCATTCGTCTCCTTTCTGTTCTGGGCACTGTTTTCCCAGCTGGGAGCCAGGTCCTTTCTGCCCTTGCCCCCCTACACACACCAGTGTCCTGTGTAACCTAATCACCTAATCCATGCGTCCCAAATTTCAGACTGCCTAAAACGGCCCAGGGAGCCTGGGGGCGGAATGCGGATTCTGCCTCAGCGTATTCCAGGCAGGGCCCAGGAATCCAAATTCCCTCTGGTATTTGCTCTTCCGCAAATAATCCAGGGTCTCGCTTTGAAAAACAGCCTCCCCTGAATTCCACACGTGTTTGCGATGGGCAGGTTGGTGAGGCCACGCCCTCTGCTTCCCTTCCCAGCGTGCCTGCCCAAAAGTCCTTTTTCCATTTTTCAGTCCAGTCTTTGGTTGGGGTCCAGTTTCCAGGCAGAGGCAGTGAAAGCAAATAAGGAGCACGTGCCTGCAGATCCTCCCGCAGCAAGTGAGGGGAATGCAGGCCGGACTGCAGCCCCCGGGCACAGCTGTCTCCAGGCTGGGCGAGCAGTGGGCCCACAGCTGGAAGGAGCCCCTGGGGCTCCAGTCCTCAGTATCACCATTCAGCCTCTTCCCTCAGGCTCTCAGCTCTCTCTCTGCCTTTCCACAGGCCCCTGCCATTCAGCCTCCAAATATGCTCACATTACTCCAGCCTCTGCCTTCAACCCCCATCCACCGAATTCTCGAATTCTTGATGTTCCTTTACCCCCAGTCGGGTGGGTTCTGAAGCTGTGTTCTCAGAGCTTGCCTGTGTGGTGGTCACCCCGATGGGCAGGTGTGCTCTGTCCAAGGCTAAGGCCAGAGGTCACACGGTGGCCCTCGCAGGGGGACATCAGGCTGACAGCAGGAGGGTCTGGTCCCAATGACATCACAAGTTAGGACAATTTCCTGCAAGTGGAGCTCAGGTTCCCGAGGATGACATCTCTTCCCAGTTTGCATGTTGACACCATAAGGGCCCCCGTTACCCATGAGCTGCAGGCCAACAGATCCACTGGTCCTGCCCTCTGTCCTCCCCCTGGGGGAGTCATCTCCAGGGTCTGCCCTCCTGGAAGCTCCCATTTCCTTCAGCATCACCGCCTCCTGAACTTAGGGGTCATGAGTATCCGAGTCCGATCCTGACAACTCCTCCCACCTCACTGGCTTCTTCCTTTTTGTTCCATCAGCGTCGGTGATGCTCGGGGCCTGACCTCAGCCTTCCTCTCCTCTCTCCAGGCACACGTTCTCTGGGTCAGTTCATCCCATCCCGTGGCTTCCCGTGGGTCCACGTACCTGAAACACAGCCCTGTGCTCGATAATTAAAATCATCACTCCTTGCATTTATGAGGGCAAGAGTTCCTGTGAAAATCTCAGAGAAGATTTTTAGAAACCTGAAACATCAGAACCGGAAAGCGCTTAGAGATTATCTGGTGAGAGGCACTCAAAGATAATAACGAAAGACAACGATAATGTTCAAGCGTGGAAAGGTCCATGCACGAATCTCAGCCCCCAGATACGTAATCTCATTTAATCCTCACACCAACCCTCTGAAGATGGAGTATCGTTACCTTCTTTTACAGATGGGGACACTGGGGCCCAGAGATGTTCAAACGACAAGCCCAGGTCTCTCAAATACTGCAGAGCAGAGCCAGGCGTCAAGCCCAGGGAGACCTGCTTTGGATTCTAAGAGGCCTGAGGTCAGACTCTGATTGACCACTTTGCCTGATCAAGAGTCCTGGCCTTGGCTTGTGGGTCCCTGCCCAGTGTGGCCCCCACCCCTAC